>NC_133666.1:688697025-689024319 GCF_037893015.1 Macrotis lagotis
AAGCTGCAGCTACTCAGCAGGCAAGGCGAGGGGAGAGGACCAGCCTCCAGGCTTGTCCCCTCCGCTGGTGCTAAGACTCTGACAGTGCCCCACATTCTGAGGGACCCTCCCACATCAGGAGGCTGCCGGCTCTGATGCCCATCCAAGCGAGAGTTTCATTTGATTACTACCCAGCTCAAGACCCTGCCAAATGATCCCAGTTCCAGAGCAAAGGAGGCTGGGAATTCTCAGGCCAGGGCTCTTTCCATGCTCCCAGCCTATCTGCCTCTCCACATCTGGACACATCATTCAGCATGTGCTCAAAGTGCTTGGATGACCAAAGGTGCTCTGTAAATATTTGCAAGATCAAATATTCATCATCTTATACCTGTGAACCACTGCCCTTAATGGGGAATGGTAGTGACAGACCCTTCTCTAGTCACCATTGACTCAGAACAGGTTAGAGGGGGAAGGGATCTCAGAACATAGAATATTGGAATTGAGAAAGTTTGAATGTGATCCCAAGTTCCGAAACTTGGCCTGGCCTGGCCACTTTTTATTATATCAGGTTGACTAATTAAGAGAAGGGGTGGATCTCTGAGAACTAGGAAGGACCTTAGAACATGGAGTTTTAGAGCAGGAATGACCCTTAGAACATGGGGTTTTAGAACTAGGAGGGATCTTAGAATGTGGAATTTTAGAATTGGGAGGAACCTTAGAATGTGGGGTTTTAGAACTGGGAAGGACCATAGGACATGGGATTTTAGAGCTGAGAGGGACCTCAGAATGTGGAGCTTAAGAGGTGGGAAGGACCTCTGAGAGCTAGGAAGGACCTTAGATGAGTTTTAGAGCAGGGAGGGACCTTTGAACATAGAATGTATGAACTGAACAAAACCTTGGAACGTGTAACAGATTATGAGAATTGGTGGAGACCTTAGAACTTGGATTATAAATGGAAAGAGGCTTCAGAGCTCATATAGTCCATGTATTTATATGCATAAATATGTGTAAATACTGACACATATACACATATATTTGTATATAAATGTGTGTGTGTGTGTGTGTGTGTGTGTGTGTGTGTGTGTGTGTGTGTGTGTGGAGCATTATAGTCCATTTTACAGATGACAAAACCAGTGTCTAACAGACAAAGTAACTTGTCCAAAGTTATCCATAAGCCAGTGGCAGAGCTAAGGTCAGAGCTGAGGTGTCCAGATGACCAGGGCAGGGGATCTGCCCATTGTCCTGAACTTGCCTCTTTGTAAAGTTCTGATCTTTCTTCTTGCTCTTTGACTCACTGTATTTGGTCATATACAAATTAGCAAAACATTCAAACATGTCTCTCTTTTTTGACCTAGCTGCAAAGATGGCTCTGTTTGCATTCGAGATGGGAAGTAGCTCTCCAAGACGGCTCCCACCTGTTTTGAGGCATTAGCCCCAAACAAGGATCCCTCACCCAGGAATTCAGAGAGCTGGTCACTCTTCAGAATAGAAAATCAAGGACAAAGAACAGGCTGATGATGGCAAAGAGAGATTTGCCTTCCTGTTCAGTCTTTCCATTAGTCCATTTGTTCAACCAAACATTCCCTCATTTTGCCAACCAGACACAAAAATGAACTGGAGATCACTCCAGGCTCAAGGGAATGCTATAAAAGGACCGAGTCAACAGGTGGATGGTTTTTCCTACAAGAGGACTAAATGTTGGCACTGTAGGTCTCCGTCTTCTAGAAAGTCAACCTGATATAATAAAAAGTGGCCAGGCCAGGCCAGGTTTCAGGACCTGGGATCACATTCAAACTCTTCCGTTTCCTATTTGTGTGACCTAGACACGTTCTTGACCTGATCTCAATGGTTCTCAGCACTTTCTCTTTTTGGAAATCACTTTGAATAAACTTTGAGTTCACTTTCTTATAAGACATTTTCTATCCCCCACCCCAATAGAAGGGAAGTTCCATGAGAATAAGAACTGTTTAATTTTGGACTTTGTATCTGTCCCTCCACTCCAGGACAGAATGGAAAATAAGAAATGTTTGTTGAATTCAATTTGACTGCTATGAGACTCAATTTCCTTATCTATAAAATGGGGATAAAAAGCCTCAACTAACCAACCTCCCCGAGATAATATAAAGTATTCTGACTGGACGTTGTAATGAGTAATGTGGGTTTTCTGTGGTTATGTTATTGCCCTATCCAGTCGAGGGTGGGGAAAATAGCTTCCACCAAGCCTGGAGCTGGGGCCACCCAGGGCAGCTTGACCTGGAGAGGGTGGAGGGAGAAAGTGAGGGCCTGGGTGAAGGACTCCCAGCTCACTTCCCTTTGAAAGGCCCAGTTCCCATTCAGCAAATCTACTGGAAGAAAAGGACTCTCAGTTTCGGGTGGCCCCTTCCCATCCTTAATAGGAGTCTGCCCTTGACTCTCAGGGTGGACAGTTTTGCAAAGCAAACTGAAGGACCAAACTTCTAAGTCTGTAGTTTTGTGGGTAGAGCCACTCATTACACTAATGAGAACCAAATTAGTAGGGGCCCCACCTCTCCTGCTGACCTCTGTGTACTGCCCCCTCCCTGAGTCCCAGCTCTAAGAGAAGAATGAACTAGTCGGTCTCAAAGAGTCTTCCCATCCATGGCAACATGTCTTCTAAAGCTCCTCCTAACCCTGACATTCCCTTGTTCTAAGACCCCCTCCCAGCTCTGACATCCCCTGTTCTAAGGTTCCTCCCTAGCTAGCTCTGACATCTCCCATCCCAAGGACCATCCCAGCCCTGAAATCCTCTTTTCTAAGACTCCTTCCAGCTCTGACATCCCCTGTTCTAATTCCCCTCCCAGTTAGGCCATTCTCTGTTCTAAGACCCTGCCCAAGCTCTAATATTCTATGTTCTAAAGTTCCTTCTAAGCTGTCAACATTCTGCCTTCTATTGCCCTAAGGTCTCTTCCCATTAGGCTTCTAAGACCCTTTCCAGTTTTGATATCCTGAGATAATTCACTGCTGACTAAACTCATGATGGTTGAGACAGACATCCCTTTCTCACTCTGTTCTCCTTTTTTTTTTTTCCAAGAAGAAAACTCACTTCCCAGGGCCTCGGGGCAAAGAGGCTTCCATGTTTTTAAATACATACATGCAAAATACATGTATGTTAAGAACATATATAAAACACATGAGAAAAGTGAGGCTCTGAGACATTTCACTCCTGGGTCATTCAAAATAACATGCAACAGGGACCAAGAGAATGCTGCTCCCTGGAAAGTATGCCCATCTGCTGGGGTGCCAAGGAACCTCAAGTCTGCTGCAGCTCTGTTGGGTGACCTTGGGTGAGGTTTTCCCTCCACCTTGCCTCTAAAATGATCTCCCAGAGCTGTCATTCTGGCCATCTTTCTCCCCAAAGTCTCCATGATCTTAATTTCTCCAGGGCTGACCTGGGAACAGGGTGTGCCCCTCTGAAGGAATCAGGGCACCCCTTCACACCCTGAGCAGGACTGGTGACTAAGAAGAGCCCTTTTGCTCACCCTAATGTGCCACCTACTCCCTCTTCACTTGCTAAGCCAAATGATTTAGTGTATATATATATTCCGATTTTAAACTGTTGGATCACACCTTTTCCCCCAAATTCAGCCTCAATCTGATACTTTGGCATCAAAAGACAGAATTAAAATCAGATTGCCAACTGGGAGAGGGGAAAGCATGGCCCACTTCTAGGACTTCTGACAACTCCCCCAAGGGGTATCCACAAAAGGAATATATCAGTCCTGGATATCATGGGGCCACCGTCACCTACACACAGGACACCTCATCACAAACAAGGAAAACCAGGAGACCAAGACCATTGCCAAGAAGAGAAATGGGCCAGATCAGGGCCCCGGCCTCCATTAACAAATGACCTAGAACTACCTTCTACCCCTACCATATCAATAGCTAGCATTCTGAGAGTATCAGAGTCTTCTAGGGTGAGCCCTATTCTTGCAGTGACTCAGTTACCCATGAAGCACTAACCAACTGGTTGATGTCATACATCAACAGGGGTTTGACCAGGTGACCCTTCAATCCCAATGCAACAGAGATTCCATGAATCTATGCTTCTAGGAGTCTTTCCAGAGCCAATATTCCACATTCCATGATCTCTACCAGCCCTGATATTCTATATTCTAAAGCCCTGACCAGTTCTGACATTTTAAATCTTAAAAGTCATCCAAACTCTGATATTTTGAATTCTAAGATTTCTCCCAACTCTGATATCCCCTGTCCTATTCCTCTCCCTGTCCTGACATTCCCTGTTCTTTCCCCTCCCAGCTCTGACATCTCCTGTTCTGAGGTTCCTCTCAGAAGCCATGTTCTGTGTTCTGATTTGGGGTTAGATAGGTTCAGATACACTGTCACTGTCTAGCTTGCTAAGCCCTTGCCCAAGGAGGTTAAAACCATTAAACAGGGAACAAGATCAAGATCTCCAGGGCTTCTGAAGGTCCTGTTTAGTTTCCGAGGAGCCAATGTACATATCCATCAGCACCATTGACCTTTGCCTGTGTAGTCAAAGGTTCTTGGCCACCATCTTCAACTAGGTGGTCTCTACCATTTAGCAATGGTGCTAAGGATTCCAGGGTCACCTCTCAGAGCTAGAAAACAGGTCAGTGGACAGAATTCTCCCTTTTCTTGTCATTATTATTACTTTTTGCTTCAATCCCACAAGGAAACTGTTCAATATTATTTGGTCTAATTGAAATTGAAACTGCTTTATGATAGTAGCAGGGAGAGATTAAAATAATTTTTTTTAAATCTTCAAAAATTTATTAGTTCTAAACTGCTACCTTGACATTTTAACAAGAAACCAAGCATATTAATGATGACTAATGCCAACAATTTCCAACAACTTCTGTTTCAGATCCCCCCGGTTTACCCTTCATCACCCACCCACCCCTAGACCCGCCACCAGCCTACCCTGAGTTCTCAAGTCGCCAGCCATCCACCCACTCAGTGGTCACCAGCAGAATAGCTCCATGGATGTTCTTAGTCACTAGACTTATGATTGCTTTCCTTAATATTTTTATTGCTCCAACCCAACAGATGACATCAGGAATGGAAACCTGGTAAATAATTCTATTCAGATGCTTGGGCTTTAATTGGTCAGGGGTGCAAAAGGAAACTGGCCCTGGCAAAGATTGAATCGGAAGTGCCAGTCTTCTGGGTACAGTGGTGGTAGGGCAAGGGCAGGGAAAATGGAAAGACCAACATTGACTTAGAACAAAAATTCCATAACCAGCCACATCATTTCAGTAAATTACACTATAGCCACCTTGATCCCAAGACCCCATGGGTCAAGATATTAATGGCACCTGAAAGGAGGCATAGGATTTAATGGATTAGTGTCCAAAGTCGGCCCACTTGTGATAAATAGCAAAGGAAGTAGAGGCATTGGTAGGAGTTGTCTTTTAAATATAAAAGGAGGGGGAGGGATTCCAGTACTGAGGTCAAAATGGGCTAAACCTGAAAGAAATGATAGGCAACATCTCTTCCAACCTGCTCATTTTTCTGATGAAGGACTTGAGACCTTCAAAGGTATGTGATGGGTTGCAACATGGACTTGGGAGTCACAAAGACCTGAATTTAAATACTACTCAGAAACTTGGTAATTGTGTGAGACACAGGCCAAATCAATTCAGCCTCTGTGGACCCCAGCTTCCCCATCTGTAAGAAAAGGGAGTTGGAACCCAGGGCCTGGGAGGGCTTTCTGGGTGCTAGCCTAGTGAGGTGGGGAAGGTATTTCTCCTCTGTGCTCAGGGTCAAATTGAACAGACTCAGACTGAGAAGAAGTGGGAAGAGGGCCCATCAAGCCCATCGAATGGGATGAAGATGGAGAGGCTTTAAGGGACTCTCTTTAAGGCACAACTGGCAACCCCTCCTATCTCTCACAAATCAGAAGAGCATAGCCATGGGAGAATACAGGTTTCCTTAAGGTTTTATGGTTGGCAAACCATCTGCCCCATCCCAGACCCAGGGCAAAGAATGTCAGGACTGGAGGGTAGACCTCAGATCAGAGAATGTCAGAGCTGGGAGGGGTCTCAGAACAGAGAATGTCAGAGCTGGGAGGGGTCTTAGAACAGGGAATGTCAGAGCTGGGAGGGGTCTTAGAACAGGGAATGTCAGAGCTAGGAGGTGTTTTAGGACCTAGAATGTCAGAACTGGAAGGAACCTTAAATCCTAGAATGTCAGAGCTGGGAAGGAGCTTTAGAGCAGAGATAGTCCCTGTTCTAAAGTCCCTCTCAGTTCTGACAGTCAGTATTCCAAACCCTGAAATTCTAGGTTCTTTGACTCCCGCTGTACAGAGTCCAGATTTCTGACAGCCCACCTCATTGCAGGAGTGGGGAGGGGCAGCCTTCTGGCAAGAGCAGGAGAGACCCGAGGATCATTTTTAAGAAAAACAAAAACTGAGATTTGGTTCCCAAAATACTGTGGTTGACTGCCGGGAAGCTGCCGAGGAAAACTAAACAGAGGCGAGTCGAGAGGAACTTGGTGTGTCCATCTGCAGGAAGGCCAGGGCTGGCAGCGGCCAGGGCCTGGGAGACATCAGGACGTGCGGCCCTTAACCCAGCCTCAGCAGACTTGCCCTTCTTCTCTAAAGCTTCCCACAAAGGCTCTGCCTCGGGCCCCACCCCCAGTTTTGCAGGCCATCCTGCAGATAGACATCCCTGAAGACCATCGATGGAGCCGGACATTTACTGACAACACAGAGCCACTGCACCCCCCACCAAACGCCCAGCAAACCCCAGGCCATCTTCTACCCAACCAAGCTTCTTTTGACTTTGTGTGGGGAAATTGCCCGAGACTAATTGCAAGTAATATTTAATTTTATCAGAGATAATTACATGAAATTAATTCTGCTTTTACCTGGAAGCTTTTCAATATGATTTGGCTTTTAAGATGACTGGGGCCAAATAGAGTTGTGAAGTCACTTCAGATTACTCTGCCTCAGTTAGTTCATCTGAGAAAATGAGTTTGAAGACTTCTAATACCCCTCCCAGACCTGCCATCCCCAGCTCTAAGATCCCTCCCAGCTCTGTTTTCCCCTATTCTAAGATCCTTCCCAGTTCTGGCATGCCCTGTTCTAGGCCCCCTCCCAGCTCTGACATCCCCTGTTCTAAGACCCTTCTAATGAACCTCTGACATCCTATTCTGTCAGCTCTCTCCTAGCTCCAGCATTCTAGAAGGTCCCTTGTGGTTCTGACATTCCGGATTTCAGGTTTCCTAAACTCTCTTCCTCAAATCCTATGCTCCAAGGCCTCTCCTCTGACATACTGTAAGTAACTTAGGAGCCAAACAATGTACTTGGTGCAGTCAAGATCTGTCCAAAGAAGGCAGGGCTTCCTAATTCCATATTACCGTATTCTCTCAACCAGTGTTTGATGTGGCTGAAGAAAATTAGCCTAGCTCTGGGGGGGGGGGGGGGGGGGGGGGGGGGTGGAATCAAACCAGACCTAACTGAGTCATGGGGCCTGTGCTCTTCCAAGTAGGGGAGATTGCTATGACTTTTCCTCTTCTCTGGAATTCTAGAAAGAGATGAAAGGGGCGGCTAGGTGGTACAGTGGATAAAGCACCGGCCCTGGAGTCAGGAGGACCTGGACTCAAATCCGGTCTCAGACACTTAATAATGACCTAGCTGTGTGGCCTTGGGCAAGCCACTTAACCCCGTTGCCTTGCAAAAAAAAAAAAAAACCTAAAAAAAAAAGAGATGGAGGTCTCCTAGTAGCCCACACCTCCCAAAGCAGAGGTCACCCAAGGCCTCCAAGGAAGGACTATTTATTTCTGCAGAAATTACAGCAATATTTTCATCCTTATTCTACAGCATTGAGAAGCAAGAGATCAGAAGGCTGAAGTCAACCTTGAAACCCAGCCAGAGCTGCCCTGAAGAATCCATGGCCCACCACTCCATCAGTCAGAGCCAGAGGGAGGCAGCATCTACTTACCCCAACTGCCCACACAACCAAGGGACCAGTTGCCCATTCTCACTGTATTTCCATCTTGAGTTCCCAAGTCTCCAGTGGCTACATCTGAGACTAATGCATCTGAGGCCTTTTCTAGAGGAGCAGAGATGCCCACACTGGCTCACTATGAGAGCTCTGTGAGGGAGGGAAGGGGGAAAGCCTATCACTCTCTATCCCCAATTTCAAAAGCCTATTATTAAATTTATTTTTCTCTATCTTTCCTCCCCCCACTATCTGACTGGGATTGAGTGGGGAAAAGTTAAATAGTATTGGAAGGGGGGGATATTGAAAGACATATGAATCCCTGATTCTATTTTCCATTTAAAAAAAAAAAGTGTCCAGGTCTGCCTTGTTCATTTCTTTTTTTTCTTCTTTTTAGGTTTTTTGCAAGGCAACGGGGTTAAGTGACTTGCCCAAGGCCACACAGATAAGTAGTTATTAAGTGTCTGAGGCCAGATTTGAACTCAGTACTCCTGACTCCAGGGCCGTTGCTCTATCCACTGCACCACCTAGCCATCCCTTTATTTCTTCATTACTCTCCAAGAGAGTTTTCAACTTCCTCTTTTAGAATGTTGAATTCCCCAATCAAATGTAAACTCTTTGAGGGCAGAGACTGTCTTTGTTTTTGCTTTTATTTGCTTTCTCAGCACTGTACTCACACAAACAGTAAGCACTTAATAAGTGTGTACTGTCTTGTCACATGTCCCTCAATCAATCGGGAAGAATCCAATGTCCTAGAACTCTTTGCTCTGTCACTAATTAAGCGGCTGCAATGTGCCGTTCTCTCCGCCAGGCCTTAGGGTACGTAGACAGAAATTCAATTGGCCCTACCCTATAGAGGCTTACACTTTAGTGAAGAGTTCTCTACTAGGATGGAAGCTTTCAAACAGGAAGACCGCTTCTCTCCTGTCTTCAGGACCAAGATTGGAGCCCCACATCTAGGAAATACTCAGATATTAAGATGGCGGCCAAAGACACAGAGCTAGAAACGGTATTGAGGCGTCCTGGTCCCCACGCCCAGGCTCTGTCCATCGCATGAACACATGCAGCTTCCCTTCCAGACCACCTCCTGCTCCTGTACACAGATAGCACCCCCAACACACACACACACACACACACACACACACACACACACACACACATACACACACAATTTCCCTGCCACCGATGGCCCCACTGAGTGGTGGTACTGACATATCAATCAATATATAAACAAAAGACAAAATCACCACTGATATCCAGTTCAGGGAGGGCCTCATTGTGTTCCACTTCCCAGAAAAGCCTCCTTCTCCTCCTCCTCCTCTTGGCCTTCCTCTCTGGTTCTCTTAAGTTTGCAGAAATTACTGCTGAAGGTTCCAAGTGTATAGACACATCCCTCTACCAGCTAAAAGTCAGAGGCCAAGAGCCCCTCACATGCCCAAGCCTTCTGGCCCTCCCACAGACCTTGCCAGGATTTCACTAAGGCCGCTTTGTGAGGGGTCCAGACCCCACCAATTGGCTCCCACACCTCTGCCAGGGAGAGAATCAGACTGAGATGGAGGCAGCCACTGGAGCCCACAGCCCAGGGTTTCATTCACTTCTTTAACGGTGGCCTGGATGAGTTAATTTTATCACAGTTGAATATTAAACAGTTCCTTCAAAAACAGATGCTGTGTTCAGGGTTTCAAAGGGAGAGAAAGAAGGAAAAGTGAAGCCCCAGTGTGGTGAAAGGAGGCAAAGCACATGCTCAGCCCCATTCTGGTCTTGGAATGAGAGGCAGGGGGACCTGGGCACCAGACCCAAGCCTGCTGCTCCTATGGAGAGTGTGACCAGGGAAATCCCTGCCCCTGTCTGAGCCTCAAAGACCTGCCTGCAAAATCAAGGGACTGGTTCAGATGATCTCCTATTCCATTTGGGCTCTGACCTTCTCTGTTCCCGCCTCCTCCCAGTCCTACCATTCCCTTTCTAAGGACCCTCCCAGTGCTGACATATCCTGTTCTAAGACCCTTCCAAGCTCTACCATTCCTATTCTCTCTCCTAGCCTCTGAATTCTACTCTTCTGTGTCTTTATGAAGAAGGTTCTGAATACTCCACACTCTAACACAATCAGGTGTCAGCCTCAAACTCCGTATTATTCACTAGAAATAGGGGTTTCCGTTAGCTGATCTCTATAACACCTCAACTCTGACACTGTAAGTTTGACTGGTCCTTCATCTTTTTGCCTGTTTACATCTCAGACAAATCCCAGTAGCTTGGTATGCCAAGCATTATCTATTCCTGTTTGCTAATTGAGGTAGCTGAGGCTCAGAGGAGAGCAGAGATTGACTTTGAGTTCCAAAGCTCCCACATGTCCAAGGCCAGTCTGGAACCCCAGGTGGACATTTTCTCTAACTCTGTGTGCCCACAATATGGTTCTCTCTTTGAAAAATGGCAACATTTGGGATCAAAAGAGGGAAGAGAAGATCAGAAAGACTGGGATGTCCCTCCCAACCCAGGGGACTCGAACGTGGACAAAGTCTAAGAATGTCACACACACACACACACACACACACACACACACACAACCTGCAAACTGAGTTAATCTTGTTTTACAGATGGGGATAAGGGAGTGAACTTGTCCAAGGAAACTGGACTATTCTATGGAAGCATTTTCTTTGTTCCTTTGAAGTTAGAAACCTAAGAAGTCCAAAGGACAGTTAGACTCATAGAAGATAAAGCTTGAAGGAAACTTAGAATGAATGTCAGAGTTGAGAGGAGACTTAGAACACAGGATGTCGGAGCTGGGAGGAACCTTAGAACATAGAATATCAAAGTTGAAAGGAGACTTAGAATAAAGGATGTCAGAGCTGGGAGGAACCTTAGAACATAGAATATCAGAGTTGAAAGGAGACTTAGAATAAAGGATGTTGGAGCTGAGAGGAACCTTAGAACATAGAATATCAGAGTTGAAAGGAGACTTAGAACACAGGATGTCAGAACTGGAAGAACCTTAGAACATAGAATATCAAGATTTGAGAGGGGACTTAGAACATAAGATGTCAGAGTTGGGAGGGATCTTAGAACAGGGAAGGGCTTTAAAACATAAAATACTCAAGATGTAAGAGGTGTTACAATGTCAGTGTTAAGATAGAATAGAAGGGGCAGCTAGGCAGCACCAAGAATAAAGCCCCAAGGGGCAGCTAGGTGGCACAGTGGATAGAGCACTGGCCTTTGAGTCACGAGTACCTGAATTCAAATCCAGCTTCAGACAACTTAATAATGACCTAGCTGTGTGACCTTGGGCAAGCCACTTAACCCCATTGCCTTGCAAAAAATAAAAATAAAAAAAAAAAGCCCCTGCCCTGGAATCAGGAGGACCTAAATTCAAATCCAGCCTCAGAACTTGGGCAAGTCACTCAACTCCACTGCCTTAAATAAATATTTAAAAAAAAAAAAAGATGAAATAGAGACCAGCTAGCAGAACCCCCTCTTTTTTACAGATGAAGAGACTAAATTTCAGAAAAAGGTGATGATTCACCCAAAGTCACAGGCAGGATAATCCAGGGGAAAGGAGGGATCAGTTCATAGGTTTATCATTTTGTGCTTGAAAGAACCTCAGTAGCTTTTGAATCCAGCCTTAGCTCACAAAAGAGAAAAACAAGGAACAAGAGGCACAGTGACCATCCTGAGCCCCTAGACCACAGATAGCCGAGCTTCCTTCTGCGACTTTACCACTGACTTCCTGTGGAATTTCAGGCAAGTCCCTTCCACCTTCCAGAACCTCAGTTTCCTCCTCTACAAAATAGGAAAAACCAAATCTATAATAATACTTCCCGGGAGCTTGTTGTCTGATCCAAATGAGATAATTAATGCATTTTCAAGTGTTTTACAAACCTTCTGCCTCCATAGAAAGGCCAGTCCTTATTCTTACTCATTAAATACTCTATGTGTTAATGGCCACGATTCCCAGACAGCAGGAAGCAAACACCCAGAAATCCCAACCCAAAGAAAGTCTTCTAGGGAAGGAGGCTGGGCTTGCCAGGCTCCGAAGGGTTAACCCGATATGGTTCACGTCTCCAGTTTCTTCACACACCACCCCCCTTCCAATGTCAGGGACTAGAGCTGTCCCGACGTCTCTCCTGGCTGCCTGCAGTCTGACCCCTGACATTTCACTCCGCCTTCTTTTTTCATTCAAAACACACACACACACACACACACACACACATATCTACACATACACACATACATACACATATCTACACATACACATACACACACACGCACATACACACAGACAACTCAACCAGGCTGGAACAACTTCTTTTAATAGCTTAGGATACCCACCCACCCCCATCTGCCACCACCACAACCCCCCCCACCCTGAAAAAAAATAATAGGTCCCAGGCTGCCTAGCTCTTTTCTCTAACCCCCACCACTACCACCACCACTCAATTTTCTGTTTAATTAGCCCTAAAAGGGGCCTCTCTCCCACTGCCTTCCTAGGGGAGGCTCTGGCTATAGACACATTTAAAAATACAGTGAGTTTTCATATGTGTTTCCCCCAGGGGCCCCAAGGGGATCCAAATCCCTGCTCGAAGAACTCACTGCATTGAAAGTCCAGGACGATAAGGAATTTATCAAATGAGATTTAAAAGGCAAACCCTAATTAAGAGGTTATTCTCTAATTTAATTGTATTTAAATCTATGCAGTTCGTACTAAGCAGATGTAGTTCCAGGCTGACCTAATGAAAAAAAAATGCAAAGAGAGAAGGGGCTTCATTTCCATCCTGCTTTCCCCAGAAGAGACCCATGCATCCCTAGGCCCAAGCCAGCCTCCGGTACCCAGAGGTTGGGCCTTGTGTCCTGCCCCATCAATAGCATAAAGTAATTCTAGTTTCACAAGTTTATGGATTAATTATTGGTGTTAATTAATTAAACAAGAGCAAAAATTCTTGGAACATAAACTGTCAGAGCTGGGAGGAGCCTTAGAACACAGAAAGTCAGAGCTGGGAGTGGTCTTCGAACAGGATGTTTGTCCTCCATTCTTGAAGAAGACCATGACATCAGAGTAGTGATGCCAGGATAAGCGAATTTGATTTGAGTGAGAGGGTGCTGTGCCAAGTCACTTTCTCCTCCAGGACCATCTGGGTCAAGTGCTCAGAGATGGATCAGAATGATTGGAGATGGTCATGGACTCAAGGCAGTCAGGATGAAGTGACTTGCCCAAGGTCACATGGCTAATAAGTGTCTGAGGCTGAATTTGAACTCAGGTCCTCCTGACTTCAGGGCCAGTGCCCTACCTACTGGTGGGAACAACCTGGGATGTGCAGTACAGTTGCCTGCTTTTCTGCTCCTGACAGTCACAGATTCCTGAGATGACCTCTCCCCTCTCTGTACCCCAGTTTCCTCCTTGGCAGAACAAGGGAGTTAGATTAAATGACCTCCTTCCCACTCTAAATCCTATAATTCCCAGCTTCAGAGAAGCAAGAACCTGATGTCCATTGAGATGAAGTGACTCCGTTAAGTTCACCACTCTGATCCCCCCAACCAAGTGCTCTCCCCCCAATAACATCACATTGAATCTTGAAGTTGGACTGAAGTGAGAATCCTCTCCATTATCGACTACAGGTCATAGGTTTAAGCAAAGGACTCAACTGGAAGAAAAAGGGTTTTCTTTAAAAGAGGGGTAGGGTTCTCTTTCTGGTTTGGGTGGAGGTAGAAGCTGTAGAACAGTCAAAAATAAGCTGAAAGAGCCCAGATGCAGGATCTGCAGGCTTGGAGAACATAGCAAACAAAAATCCTGCCTCGGACCGGTCATCTGGGGTTAAGAATGTTTTGGATGGCATGCACAGGAGAACCCGATGGATTTTTACTTTGACAATTGTTCCCCTGATATTAAAGACACAAAGGAAGGGGGGAGGGGGGAACCACCTGGAGAAACAAGAGCCATACTGACATTTTCAGGCCAGGCTAGGAAGCGGAAAGTTTTCCTGACGCCATTTAACAGGGGGAAAAAATAGCTATATTTGTTCTTTCAGTCTCTCCTTTCTCACCTGGAATTGATCAGATGACAGAGTTTAGAGGTGGGAGGGCCCTTAGAAGAGGGGATGCCAGGACTGAGGAGGGTCTTAGAACAGGGGATGTCAGAACTAGGAGGGGTTATAGAATAGAGGATATCAGAGCTTGGAGGGGCCTGAGAACAAGGGATGTCAGAGCTGGGAAGGGTCTGAGAACAGGGGATGTCAGGGCATGGCAGGGTCTTAGAACAAGGGATGTCAGAATGGAAGAGGTCTTACAGCAGGCGATGTCAGGGCCGGGAGGGGTCTGAGAACAGGGGCTATCCAAGCAGGTAGGGAACAAAAGAGTATGAAAGAGCTTGAGTCTCCTTTCTCCAGTGAGAACAAAGCTCAGGATCTCAGCATCCCCATCCCAGTAAACCAACAGCTTAGACCAGGGTAGGTTAGAGGTGGTACAACACAGCAGACTTTAAATACTCAGAGAGACTCTGGTTCAAATCCTGCCTTTGGCACTTACAAACCAGTGACCCTGAAGAAGTCACTCCACCAATAGGAAATAATCATCATGACAATACCTTTCCTCCCTGTCCACCCCCCCCAACCCCACTCCGCCAATGTTGGGAGGTTGGAATGAGTTAAAGTCTAAAAAGAGCTTGGCAAACCTGAAAGCACTCGGCCAATGTCGCTACCTCTCGCCACTGGCGTTTTTTCATCTTTTGACTGGCATTTTAAGTCTGGGTTTGAAAGGGACCTCGCAGGTCATCTGGTTCAGCACCTTCATTTTCTAGATCAGGACCTGCACCTCCTAGAATGAGTGACTTCTCTGAGGCCAAGTGATTTGTAATGGCAGAGTCGGGACTGAACCCCTCTGATCCCAAACCCAATGGACCATTCTCTGATTTTCCAGGTCCCTTGAGAACCCTAAAATATTCAAACTCTATTCTCTTGCATCCTCCTAACCAGTGTAGAAGAAAATGAGGAGAGAACTGGCTATTCAGATAGAAGGAGGGTTTTCGGGGGGGGGGACCAGTGAGAGGAGTTGGAATAGGAAAGGTTTCATTTGAGGGGAGAAGAGGGAAGAAATAACCACAAGAGTACAAACAAGGACATCTCCATCTGGGAATCACAGCGGGGTCTGTTGCCAGAAGCCACCTCCGAAGGTTCAAGGAGCTGAAGAGGCCAATCCTCCCAGGGGCCTGGGTCATAGAGAGAGACCCCTCTTTGTCTGGCAGCATAGACTAGTTAACTTCCCACAGGGCCCCCCTTTATCAGTGCTGCATACCCTTACCCGCTCCAAAAAACAATGCTTAGGGAAATAAGGAAATTACATCCCAGTCTATTTAATACAGAAATCGTAAAAATAAACAACCAGAGGTAAAGGGGAACCCACGTAAGGCAAAACTTCTCCCAGTTGACTCACTTCACAGCTAATTATTCTAAAGATGAAGCTTCCCTCCTGCCCGGTGGCTGAAAGCATTGGGTTTCTCTGGCTAGCTAGCGGTCGGTGTGCTTCTGTCGCCGGCTGGCTGAACAAAACCAGTCTATTCAAGAATAGGAGATTTCTTGGAAAGGGCTTCCTTTCTCCCCAACCCCCCACTTCCAAACTGCTTGTTTTGATACAATCCAAACCCTGCCTTCTTAGAGGGGAAGGTATTTGAGGACTGGGGGGGGGGCTTGTTGGGGTTTAATTTTTTTTATTGACAGAGAAGGGAAGAGTTTATGGGCTAAGCCAAGCCTCAGAGGCCCCTAGTGCGCCTGCTCATCTCTGAATACCGCCATATGCGGAAGAGTGACCATTACTCACTCATATCAGGGAAGTGTTCCTTCGAATCCAAGGGAAAGCTGTCAAGGGAAAGAGAAAAGACCATGCTACTCACATACAGCAAGCACTGACCCGTGACTCCGAGGAGCCAGAGTCAAAGGCAGCTGCATATTGGGGTCTGCCTGGAATACCACTGGCTGAAAAGAGAAGAGAGTCCCCAAATGCCAACCGACCTCTTCCCCCCCCCCCCCAGGAGGCAGAGTCCTGGCTCACTCCCCCTCTACAGTGGGGTCTCTGCATGTGTTCATCCATTTGGTCCGTTATCTTGTGCCTCATATTACTAAGGGTTTGGGAGGCAGGAGAATTGAGCTTTTGTCCTGCCTCTGTCTAAACTGGCCGGGTAATACTGGGCCAGTCCCTTCACCTCCCTGGGTTCCTATGTCATTAGGAAATGGGAATTATATTACCTGCCCTGCCTAGGTCATGGGGCGTTAAGAGCCTTGGGGGCACTCGTGTGACCTTGGAGAGCTGATTCCTCTTGGAGTCGCCAAGTATTCTCATTTATAAAATGAAGGGCTTGGGAAAGCAATCTCTCTGAGCTTCCTTCCAGACCTAGTATTTTATGATTCACTGAGAATTATTATTAGCCCTGCTTCCGTAATCATCACACCTTTCCTCCAAGGGTCTTGGGCTCTTTATAAAGTGCTGAGAATAAAGGCTTCAGACCCTAATGTAGGCCTGCATTTCAAACATAGCCCCAAAGTATCATGATCAAATGGGGAACCGGAGGAAAGGCTCTGCCACCAGTAGGCCGTGGGACTTCCCGACAAGTCAGTTATCTTCTCTCAATTTTTTCTTCTGTAAAATGAGAGGTTTAGACTAAATCATTTCTAAGGGCTCTTTGATACCTGACATTTCATGATCTATGTTTTAAGGTCCCCTTTCAGCTTTAAAAATCCTTCCAGTTCTGCTATTTTCTGTTCTAAGGCCTCTCCCAGTCCTGCCATTCCCTGTTCTAAGGCCCTCCCAGTCCTAACATTCTCTCTAAGGTTCCTCCCATCGATGATGTCCATAATTGGTAGGATCTCCGATCACAGATGACAGTGCTGAAAGAGACCCTCATGGCTAGCTAGTTGAAGTCCCTCATTTTACAAATGACCTCAGGCTCAAAGAACTTAAGTGAGTTGCCCAAAGTCACCCAGGCAGAATTGGGATTTTAAATGACGACTGCAAACCCAGTCTTCTTTCTAGCAGACAATAGCTCATGGGCAGCTCTGACATTCTATGTTCTAAGACTCTGGTTCTGCCATTCTACATTTTGAGGTTCTTTTCTGTCCTAACATTCTAGGTTCTATGTTCTAAAGATCCTTCTATCTCTAGCACTTTTTTCTAGAGTATAATGAGCCTTGGATCTCTAGTAGGTTTTTTTTTTTTATCCTGACTCTTCTGTTTACCACCTACATGACTCTGGAAGAGTCACTTCATGTCCATGGACCTTGTCATCCTTTGCTTTGAAATGAAGAGATTGCATGGTTTCCCCCCGCCAGCCAACTCCAAATCCTATGTTATTAGTTAGCAGCAGACCTTCATATAAACTACTACCCACCACCAACAACTACAAAAATTCCCTGACAGTACAAATGTGTCTTGGGAAAAGGAATCCAAGAAAAAAAACTCTAAAACCATTTTTTCCTGCCAATGGCCTCAGTTTAGGGGACTGTTGTCAGGTCCTGTCCCTTCCTTGAGAAACTTCACCTTGCAAGATCAACGGACAAGGCCCATCTCCAGGAGGTTGGGACCCACGACGAAGAGGCTGTTCTGAATAGGAATCTTTCAGATAATGGCAACATATGTGCTCTGGTTGGAAGCCCATCTGTGCCTAGGGTTTAGGAGAAGGATGGCGGCCGGCCCAGCATTGATGTCAAAGCAGAATGGGGAGGGATCAACAAAAGGAAGAAAATGTGGCTTCTGTAGGATGTCAGATAAGCCTGGCAGGAAGATCCCAAAAGAGTTGGGAGCACAACCTGTACCATCTACCTTGGGGGAGATGGGGGTGGGGGGAACTTAAAAATAACAGTAATAATTACATTTGGATTTCTGATTTCATTAGGTATAGGGAACATCTTATAAGGAGACAACCTCCACCAATTAAGATTTGGTACTTTCTCTGCAACTTAAGACTCCTAGAGAGTTGCCAAGTGGCATTAATAAGTTAAGTGACTTGGTCAGGGTCACAGAGCATATATGTTTTAGAGGTCAGACAAAGCAGGAGTCTTCTTGATTCCAGAACCAGGTCTCTATCCAATAGACCACACTGTCTCTTCACAATAATATCAATAATCTCTTACATTTATAATGGTCTTGATCTCTCAGTGAATCATGATACAGCCCTACCAGTAGGGAGGCCAATGATCCTATTTTACAGATAGGGAAATTGAGGTTCTAAGCAAATTAAAAAAAAACTTATAGACATATAATATTTTAAGATTTGCAAAGCTCCTTCCACATATTATCTCAGGGGAAACCCAGGCTTTAGAGATGGCAGGGTCCTCAGAGGTCATCTAATCTCTAGCCTCTCCCCTTATTTTAAAGATAGAAAACCTGAGCCTCCAAAGAAACAAAGTGACCTCAGAACAACAGAGAACAGAGAACTAGAAGGAATTTCAGAGGTCATCTCATCCCAGTCTTACATTTTCCAGTAGAGGGAAGAACAAGGGACTTGCAGTGTCACAGTGGTCAAGCAAGACCGGACCAGGTGGGTGAGCTCCAGGTCTGGCACCCTCTCCAAATAATCAGCTGGGCTTCTCCATACATTTACCCTATTTTCTGAAACGGGTCCTCATCTCATAAAACCACATCCTGAAGGAGGAAAAGAAAATCTAATTGTGTGAAAATCCGAGCCGCTTCCTTACTCTGGCCCCAATGCCGACAGCTTTCACAGAGGTAGAGGACGAGGCTTCCGAGAGGCTTTTGCTCAAGAGAACTTAACAAGGCCGGTGAAGAAGGGAGGGGAGGGGGCAGAGGAAGCTACAGAAACTGGGACACTGGTTTCGAAGGGATAAAAACAGATCAATTTCCCTCCAAAGTTTCCAATGAAACCCGCTCCTGTTTGGGGAAAGAATTTCATTAGGGTAAAAATATAATATAAAAATACCCATTTAGAAAGGATGTGCTATTAATTCCTGGCCCTCGATGTGGAGGGGAAGATTGCATTTTTATCTAAATGGTTTTTCTGCATAAGCCATTTACAATATTCTTTCACGGCTCTGTAATAGGCCCCGCTGCCATTAGTACTGGGGGCAGCCCGATGGCTGAGGACTCGAGTGGTCTTCAAGCACTTTGAATAAATAACTCCTTAAAATCTATTCCAACAGGGATTTCAGATAGAAGACGGAAACCTCTTCTTTTTCTTTTCTTTTTTTTAAAGGACGAAACAAATACCACTAAGAGACCTCTGGGAGCGTGTTGGGGAGGAGAGTGAAAAGAGAATCAAATGGTTTAAGTTTTAGTCCAATTCTTCTGATCCCCTGATCAGCTAAGAAACCATGGACACATACAGATGTTGGTCTACACGATCAAACATCACATACACACACACACACACACACACACACACACACAGTCACATCTTCAATACTGCCACAGTTTGGGAACCTTCCACTTTCTATCCTACGTGTAAAGAATGAAAAGCGAGCCATGAAAACAAAATGTTTTTTAAGCGTTCAAACAAACATGTCGAACTGAGATTTCCCCAATTCAACGACATTTCTTCACCTCATCCCCCTGCAAATCTTCTGTTTGAAAGAGGAGAATAAAAAAAAAAAGAAAAAGAAAAAAAGCAAGTTTGAGTTAAACAAGACTGCTTTCAACAAACTGGCCCCAAGCTTGGGTGCCCCGGCCTTCGCCAGGCCAAGCCAAGAAACAGAAACACATCCTGTCGAGAATAAGCAAGGCTGCTCTGGACAGAAGGCTGCCAATCCGGACCCTCCCTGAGATGGAACACCAGCCTGGAGAGCCATCAGTTTTGAAAATCTCCGATTCTGCCAGAATTCCAGAAGTTTCAAAACACTATCTACATATACACTTCTCTCTGGCTCAAAAATAATAATAATAATAACAATAATAATTCTCTCTCTCTCTCTCTCTCTCTCTCTCTCTCTCTCTCTCTCTCTCTCGACTGTACACCAGCAAACTGGCCTGCAAATCCATTACCCAGAGAAACACAAGCACGCATAGAATCCCAGAACATCTGAATTGGTAAGGATCTTAAACCAGCTAGTCCAACCTATATCTCAAATAGAATATGAACTACAAGTGGTCATTCAGCCTGTTCTGACAGAGCTCTAGGAAGGGGCAGCCCTCTTCCCAAGTAATCAATACCCAAATCACTTGGTTTCTCTGATGGATTCCCATTCAGGACCCCCAAAGTCCTTGAGTTCTGTTGGCCCATTGGGGTGCTTTTCAAAATCAACTATCTGGAAATATTCTAAATATTCAGTGTACGTAGGTCATAGGTGCCCCCTTTTCTCTCCCACTCTATTCCCCATCCCCAAGCCCCGTAGCCAACTCCACCAGTCAGATTTACTGGCCTGGCCTATGCCCGTTTTGTAATTACAGGAAACGACTTCTGTTTTAAGGGCTTAGATAAAGACCCTTCCGAATTTAAGGGCAGGCACCAAACCTCCATTACACTTAATAGGCCCACATAAAAAAAAGTAATTGTATCGCCATCTCACAGAATGTGTGTTTTTTCAGCCCGGGGAAGTTCATTTCTGTCTGACTCAGGCCGACAGACTAGCTCTCCCAACTACTTCTAGAAAAGAAAACGAGTTCTGGATGAACTCATTTAATATAAGTTAAAATTGGATTTAAAAAAAAAAACCAGGAGGAGTTTTTGGAAAGGTATCTTCCCCAGGACCATCATCACACTCTTCCCTCAAAAAAACAAAACAAAACAAAACAAGACAAAAACCAACCGCTAACAAGAGATGTTTTAATCATCAGTGGGAAGCAGAGTGACAGAAAAAAGTTCAGACCATCAAACTGACATTCTCTCGTCTTCTGAGACCGCTAGGAAGAGAGACCACATCATGGTCTCCAAGCAATGGAGACCTTTTCTGATCTGATCTAGGTGCCACTGGAACCAACGTGTCCTGTTACCATTTGTCCAAAAAGAACATGAGCAAGTCCCGACTCATCCCTAATTTACACACACACACACACACACACACACACACACACACACACACACACAGAGACCTCCTCCTTCCAAACCAACACCTTCAGTTTCACTGTCCTGCCTCCTGGCCAGCCTTCCTTCCCTCTGTCTCTAATGTGCTCAAGGAATACCCAAATGGACATGTAGCCATTTTGGAGATAGCACCAAACAGATTAATAATATATCTCCTGAAACTTTCTATGGCCCAGGAACAAAGGAAGAAGAAAGAGAAATTTCACTTCTCTGGCCATGAGCACAAAGAACTTAGGAACTGGAAAACCACTTCTGAAAAGAGGGTCTTCCTCTCGTCCTTCCTCTTCGGCAGCGGCTCATGCCAAGGGACGTCTGCTGGGTGGGCCTGTCCTGATAACAAGACAGAAGGGAGGAATTTGGGGTGAGGGCCCCTTTGTGTAGCTACTAGGGCTTAACACACACTCCTCCAGGCCACTCCTCATCACTCTAGGCAGACAATAAAGAAATGTTCATGAGCTAACCAACCCCCAGGAGTGAGATTTACAGGGAGGTCCAGGATGCCTCTCTTTTGAGACAAAATCAGCCAGATTTCACGTAAAGAAAGAGTGAGACAACCCTGTTTGAGGGAGATGTGGAAACCAGTTCACTGTTGCAGTAGGAGAAACCCTCAAGTTTCAGTAAAAGGAAACTCTTTGTAAAAAAAAAAAATTAATTTCATGCTCAACCTCTGCACGGCTGTATATTTGTGTTTCATGGACAACTAGCTAAGACAAACAAAACAATTTGGACATTTTCGCGGTAGAAGGATCATTAAATTGTTCCTGCTTTCAAACCAAATTTGGTCTAAAACCTTCCCCCACCACCTCCGCCTCCTCCTTTCCCCAATATGAAAACAAAATGAGGTCTCTCTAATCACAACAAAAAAGTAACATAGCAGGCCCTTTAAGAGGTCAGTTATTTTTAGCCAATTTAGGCCTTGCCATGGTCAAGCAAAAGATTTATCGACAGTCACTTTGGAGGGATTGGAGGGTGGGGGAGAGGTGTCACCCCAAGGCAGAGTGGAAAAGCAGGAGACCAGGCCGACTCTTTGCGCTTGCCCTTCTCTTCTATCCATTCCTGGGCTCTTTGGGAGTTGAGAAAACTCCCTCTTGCTCGTTCTTCATTTTACCCCCTTCTCTCCCCCGCTTATCATTCAAAGGGAAAAAAAGGAATCTCACAGGGCAAGGTGGGTGAGACTTTCTCAGAGCGAACCCAAGACGTCTCCAAAGGGAATCAGGACCAGCCGAGAATGTGTATCCCACAAAATGTGGTCACACTGGAAAATTGTGGCAGAGAGGAGAGCTAGCTAGCAGGTGAAGTCACCCCTCATTTGGGGATTGTCTTCTTTTTTCCCCAGGTTCTTTCTGATATTTAAATGTCTCAGGGGTTTGGGTAAGAAACCAGAAGCCTGTCCTGCTGGCACAGAGGTCTCCCTCACGAGCAAGTTGGCAAGAGAGGAGTTATTCATGAAGAACTCAGCCAACGGCCCCCCTCTCCTGGGCCCTGCAGTCAAGCCCACCATCATCCCCACCCCAGCCCCCTTCTAAACAGAAACAGTCTCTGAGCACTAACAGATCTCCACTGAGGACATCATTTGATACCTTCCCTCCATACAACTGTGTATCACTAGTCAGATCCACAAAAGCAGAGGACCAATTTGAAACCCAGGATAGAGGTGGTAAGGGATTGATTCGCCTCAAGTCTTGTGGTGGTGTTAGCACCGTTTCTGAAGATGGGTTCATAGGATCTGTCTGCTGCCACCCACCCCACCACCAAGAACATTATAAAAATAATAAGACTAGGTAGGGTCTACCTATGGTTCAACATGGAGTTTTATATGATAAATATGTTTCTGGGGTTCCTTTTTTCCACATCCTAAATGACTTTATCAGTCTCCCCAAAGCTGATGAAGAATGACAAACTATCCCAGTCAATCTAACAAAGATTTGTTTGTTTGTGATAGATTTCTATCACTCCAGATCACAGGCACCCTTCACCAAGGCCCATGGCCCTCAACCATCAACTCCTCCATGCTAGCAAAAGAAAATCAATAAATCCACACATACCCACACCCACACCCTATCATGACCACAAACATCATTTCTGCAACCTTCCCACAGTGTGCTGAAAGAATCAGACCAATAAACCCAGAACGGATATCTGAAATTCATGGGGACCCTGGCCCCTTGATTTGGTCCAAACAGGCTCACGGGGCCAAAGCGTTTTCCCCTGCTAGGTCTTGCTAGTTCTGACATTCTCAACAAACTCCCAAAGATCCAACTGGCACTCCACCCCCCCGCAGGCAGCCTATCTAAGAGCCGGAGAGAGAGAGAGACAAAGACAAGGGTCTCTTGGGACTTTTTTGTGTTTCTCTTTTCTCCGTCCCACACCATCGAAGACATTCCCGCCAAAGAGCCCAATTGAGCACAGTTCCTGGGGTATTCACAATTAAAGATACAGGCTCTGGAAAAGAGCAAACTAGACATGGACTGCAGAATCCGGAGGACCAGAGTAACAGATGGTGGTGGGTGAGTCACTGCTTAGGGGCCCAGTGTTCCCACCATGATCCTGGGGGATGCGTAAAGATCCTGCAAACAACTTTTCCTGTGCCAGCCTAACTAATTGAAGCTCTGACCAAAAGGGCCCCCAAAAAACCACATCTTTGGACTCAATTTCTTATGGAGTTTTGACTTCAAATGAAAGTTAACTTTACATCAGATCCTTTTTTTTTTAACTCAAAGAGTACCCTCTTTCACATGGTCGGGAATGGGGAGGGGGGATTGAAAACTATTCCCCTGGAGGAGGAGTAGGAAAAGAGAAATACCAAAGTCTCATATATCCAGGCCATTTTGTTTTTGATGGAATTCCAGGAGATACACTGCACCAAAAACCAGGGAGAGGGAAGATTTAGCCCAGCTCCCTGGCCCCATAAGAACACCAAGGTCAACTCATATTTTCTGCAAAGACATGAAAAAGTTCGGTGATCTCTGAGGAAATGTGGAGATTTTCTCCAACCTGACCATGTGTAAAACGGAGACCTGTTCCAGGCATCTATCTGTCTGTCTATCTCTATCTCCATCTGTCTTTCTTTGTATTTCTCTCTGTCTCTTTCTCCATCTCTCCCTCCATCTGTCTGGTCTATTTTTCTTACTCTCCCTTCCCCCACCATGTCTGTCTGTCTTTCTGCCTCTCTTTGTGTGTATCTGACTCTCTTTTCTCTGTGTCTCTGTGCCTACGTGGCTGATTCTCTCCTTCCCCTACTTTCTCTCACTATGACTGTCTTTCTTTTCCCTTTTTCTCTCTCCGTTAATGGCTTCTCTTTCCCCCTTTCTGTTTCTTGTGTGTGTCTGTGTACCTCTGTCTTCCTTTTTCCCCTTTTTTCTCTTTTCCCCTCTTTTTCTCTGTCTGTGTCTCTCTGACTCTTCCCTTTTTCCCTCTGTGTGCATTTGTCTGTCTGCCTTTTTCTTTTCCCTTTTTTCCTGCATCTCAGACTCTGTTCTTTCATTCTCCCTTCGAGACAAGGTATCTCTGTCACTTTCTCTTTTTTGCCATTTATCTGTGTGTAACTCTCTGCTAATTCCCTTTCTCCCCTTTTCTGGATCTGTAAATATGGATCTCACTATTTCTCTCTCTTTGGATGTCTGGATCTCTCTCTCTCTCTCTCTCTCTCTCTCTCTCCCCATCCCTGTCTTTTTTCTAGCTTTCCCAAAAGACAGAACTTTGACAACTCAGTCACAGGATCACTTTGGGGTAACCAAAGAGTCGCTTTTGGTCCCTCGATTCTTAAGCTAGCTTCCAGAACCAGATCTAATTTTCATACTGGTTTATCAATTCAAAGAAATCCTGTCACTAGGCAATGTAAAAGAAATCAAAGTAACGGAAACTACAGATATACACCACACACACACACACACACACACACACACACACACACACACACACACACACGATTTTAAACTCACTAGTAGATATCAACATTGTCACAGAAACAACCCAGTTTTCTAAGGGCATCGCAGAAAGGGGAGACAAGATGGAGGTTGGAAAGAAAACACACATTTGATTATATCAGCGAAGAAGGAAATATGAACACCTCATCCACCACCATGAGCTTCTGTCTTCTTCAATCAGGAGAGCAAACCGTACAAGCTAGCTTTTCTCTGTTTTGTTTTAAATTGCAGCAGGGGGCAAGGGGAGGGGGCAATGTTGGAGAGAGATGGTCCCGCACCATCTCCAATGTTCTCAATGAAATCTGAAAGCTGGTGAGCTCGTTGAAATGAACACACCAAGCTCTCCAGCTGTTGAGTCCCAGGGCTTCCACTTAAACAGCATTTTGAATTGGAGCTCTGAAGACTTAATCTTCACTCGGCAAGGCTCCCCTGTAGGACTAGAAAGTTCTCTCCCTAGTGACCCCAAGAAGGAGAAGGATCGGAAGGTCACCTTGCTTTAATCATATGGGGATTCCCAGACTGGGTGACCAGACGATTGATTCCTCTATCTACAACCCTTTCTTTGCCTGGGTTAACTTCTGCCCTTCTAGACTTGGGGTGTCATTCCGCCCTGAGAGAAGGTCCTCCGGCTTGTAAATATGTTTTTATTCAAAATCAGAATGCCAAAATTTGGATGGATCAATTTGGTAGATCAGGACCAAGTGGATCTCAAGGTTCTGAAATGCTCCATACATAGTCTTTTTCCCTCTTCTCCAACATCGCTGGGCAGATGTCATCTCCAGGGCAGTCCCCCATCACCCCAAAGTTCATGAACAAACGTTTAGCCGATTAAAATATAACCTCTCTCAACAAAGCGTACAGGCAGGTACTGGAATAATTATACCCCAAGAGGACAGTGTTTTTCAAAAGTCTCCCCAAATAAACTGACTGACCTTTATTCAGTCCCCAGTTTATATGTTGGATTTTTTTCCCCTTAATCCTTAACCAAAAAAAAAGTTTTGCCCTTAGAAATATGGACATTCAAAGGCATCTTTTAATCAAAACTCCAGTGCCGGTATGATGGATGATGAAGAGAGGCTGATTAAGGATTTGGATTGGGACATTATCTGGGTCATTCAACAGAGACTCTGTCCCCGACCTCTGGGACAGCAGAGGCCACAAGTAACTCTTAGGAAAAGCAAACAAGATCTGAGGTGGCAAGCTCATCATTACTATGAAAAGGATGTTAGTGATACACATTTCCAGAGTGGCAAACTAGTATCATTCTAGAAGACCCAAACCAGGAGCCAGTCTCAGAGAATTCGACTGGCCCAGTGGTCCTCATCTAAGCTGATGCAATATAGACCCACACCAACAGCTCCATAGAACCGCACACACAGAGCTTCTCATCCCAACCCAATATGGCACGGGCTGTCCTGGGCTGGCTGATGGAATGGAAAACCAACTGCCCCCTCCAGATCCCCTCTGGTCAAGAGTCATCTCCTACTAATATCTATTTTTGTCCGTCCTCTCCCTTTCATACATATCTCACCAAACTCAGACCTTTTCGGCCAGAGCCGTCGATGGAGTCTGGATCTCACTAATTTCTTCCCTACCCTCCCTTTCTAAAAATAACCAGGAAGTCGATTGCTCCAGACAGTCTGATCATTTGTTAGAAATCAGAGTATTATATGTAGGGAAGCCTGTCTCCACCTTCTATCTAGCGAATTACACAGGGGCATCATTTCCCTGAGGGGAAAAAAAATCTCAGATCTGCTCTGCCACCCTCTTCCAGTCAGTTCTATGGACCCTATATTTTCCTCTTCCACACCTCCCTCCCCAACATGGCAACAGGTCTGAGCAAAAGGCCTGCCCTTCTAATGGATTTCCAAGACCCGACACAAACACACACACAATACCCACACACTCACACACATACACACATTTACACATGCATTCATACACACACACACACACACACACACACACACACACACACACTCACACACTATCTCTTCCCCATCTAAATTGCCTACAAATGTACATACGAATCTCCACCCTGAGATCTGTCCACCCCAAGTGGTCTAAAATTGGAACGAATCCCCTAAATAATCATCTCTTATGAGTTGAAATTCTGATTCCTAATAAGAAAAGTTATACTAGTCCTACTTCTGGGGAGGAAGAGATGGCAGGAGTGGGAGTTGGGGAAAAAGGCTGGCAGAAGAAGGAGGAGAGAGCAAGAGGGAGAGCATCAGCCCAGTATTCAGGGTTTTCACGGTTGTCTCTGAAGGACCAATAAATTCCCACCATCGCCAGTGTTTTATGATACAATTCAGGGGCTCTGCCCCTACACAGGATACAGACGACTGAAAAAAAGCTACAGTATTTTCACTATCCAAATGAAGCGAACTGACCCAGGGGGTCAATCTGCACTCCTAGTCAGTCCCCTTCGATATGCTTGGCACAGGGGAGGTCGGAGCAGGGGAAATGATATCAGGGAATTGTCATAGGATCAGGTAGGGATAGGAAAAGTGGGGGAGGGCACAGCCCCCCAAACCAGAGGAGTTTAAGGGTTGAGGCCATCGTCCCCATCAGAGAGGCCTCATCGAGTCTTCCCAGTTATGGCCAAGAGGGAGAATTTCATCCTCAGGACATGCCACCCTGTCCGGTAGGCATTATTTATTAAAGATGTATATTTCCTAACGGCGGAGCATATCGCATAACTTCTTGGCAAGGATGGCATCATTTTCAGTAACTATTAAGAGGCTTTGTGGAAGTTTAAATACTTCTGTCACGCAAACGAAATCATATCAGGGACCGGCGAATGTCATTGCTAGAAAGAGAAATTAGTTTACTGAAAGAGCCTCATTCCTTTCCTAGAAATCTCAATAAAATAAGAGAACCCTTCAATAGAGTAATATTTCCTCTGCTTTACTGGGACTGAAGGGAACTTGGGAGAAATGTAGATGAATTCATATTAAGGAAGGCGACTCCCTGGGGGCACTTCCTGGTTTTCCACATATATGTTTGTGGCTATATCTATACATGCGTGTAAATACCCATATAGAAATAAAAATGTGTGTGACTATATGTATAATTCTGATATAAAACAAGCACAAATATTATACCGAACTCTATTTAAAACCCAAGCAATTGCAAAAATCCAGTGGCAGATGAAAGAAAGGGATGACTTCCATGCTGCCCTACCTCCCTAGCTTTAAATTGTCTCTGTCCTTTATTAATATTTATTGGAAATGGATAATTGCAGATGTGTGCTGGGCTGGGGGGGTGGGGTTATGCTGGTTGGCTTGTCTGAGAGACAGGTTTATTACTGCAGTGAAATATTAAAGAGCCACAGAACATCAGGAGTAGTTCTGGGGACTGGGCTGGTTAAGTGAAAACAAGATTCCCCCCCCCCCTCCCCTCCACATAAAGGTACCAGATCTGTTTACATCTTCCCTGATTAACACCTGTAAAGCTTTAGCTTCCCCAGGACTCTCCTATAGCTGCCATAAGAAGGCAGGGATCTTAAAAATTCTGATGGGGGGGGGGGGTAAGAACAAAACAACTAAGGTTTTTAACTCCTCCCTCACTTCTCATCATTTCAGTATAATTGCAGTTGGCCTTGCATTTTCAGACCATCAGTTAAAGGTTTCAAGAGAGATTTAGGGTTGGGGTGGGGAGAAGAAGGGAAGGAAGAAGGGAAGGAGAGGGGATCCATTCTCAGAATAAGACTTCCTAAATCAATTCAGAGGCTGCAGAGCTAGGAACAGCCCTTGGAGCTTATGTGGTCTAATGCTGTTGATTTGATAAAGGATGGAAACTGAGGTCAAACGGGAAAGGGACTTAGCCAAGGTCGCCCATGGAAGTGGCAGAGCTAGAATTCACCTTCCCCAGGTCCTCTGCTTCCCAAGTCAAGGTTCTGTCTGCCACAATCCGGTTGTCGATTTTAGACCTGTCAGTTCTGATGGATGTCCGACTGGCCGGCTTTCGCCTTCGATTGACTCAGAGGCGGAAGACTCATACCAGCTTAGGGTCCTAAGGGGACTCAGTTTTTTTAAGATTCTCCCTCTTCCCCATCCAGGAGTTTTCTGTTTGGGGGCCAGTTTAGAGAGAAGCAAGAGTTCCCAATAGCTCCCCACAGATCACTGCAAAACTGTTCTTGCTGAGGCTGCCATCCACAAACCCTACCAGTTCAGGAGATAGGAGATGCTTGGGACCGCTTCAAAGATCTAATCCTGAAAGAATCCCCCAAACACTCAGCCAGTGTGAACTTACTCTAGGATACAAGGGATTTAGGCTGTTTTAAAACAAACACGCAGACCATGGGAAAGGGAGTAGGAAAACACTGTTCTTCTTCCCCACCCACCCACCAAGAAAATCTGGTGATTCAAGGATCTAATGGTTTTAGCCATTTTTCCATCTGTCCTGAAATCTATGAAAACCAGACATCTTCACGAGATGGGTTTAAAAAAAAGTGAGGGGGGGAGAGAAAAAGAGATATTTTAAAATATAAACAGCTCCCTTTTCCCTCAGCACTCACCCTATTCAATTCCAGAGGTCCTTAGAGGCAACAAACCCATCAGTAGACCCCCTAATACAATTTTCTCAATCATTCTTCTAAAAAGCAGAGTGAGGAAACTTCAAAGAGGCCCTCCCTATCTGAGTTTTGGGAGCTTTCCAGATTGGGGCATCTGCAACTTAGGAACTACTTTCCCAAAATGGACATTGTGGCTTTTTATTTTGCTTAATTTTCATTTCTTTCAAGACCATCAAGTAGCCACGACAGAAAGCTTTGCATTATTGCATCTCCTGGGATGGTTAGCTTCAGACTTTGCAGGCCTGGGAGTCTTGGTACAAGTTCCCACCAACATCTCCTGCCTAGAGAAAGACATAGGAGCCCATAGGAGAGTCCGGGCACGTCTCAGGAGTTTTATTCTCCATGCCATCCGGAAGAGTTATTTGGGCCTTCCAGCCTGGGTGTGGATCATTTTGCTAAACATAGGACTGGTATTTTGTCACTAGGGCGGGAAGAATTCCGAAACGGTGTTAATATTTAATCATTCCAGTAGCTAAGTATTTTATAGAGGGTGACAAAATAAAGTAGGTACTTTTCCTTGGAGGATGAAGGGTCTCCTCGAATGCTAAGGCTAGGGGGTTGTGGACTGGCATCTTTTCTCCCTAAGTAACAGTTGATTATGGAGACAGGGATGGAAGATGGCTTCTAGGTTGGGGGTTTTGCTGTTTGTTTGTTTGTTTATTTGTTTTTAAGGACCTGACCTTGCACCTCAAGAAAGAAGCCAATGGCAGAGAGTGGCCAAGCCTACCATGTTTATCAGAAAGGAACACTCAGGGCTATGTGGAATGAAAGAGAGAAACTAGCTCTACAATGTAGGCAGATGGGAGGCAGCAGGCTCTCATAAGAATGAAAAGTTTAATCTTTCTTATTTACTGCCAGAGAGGAAAAAGTGAGATCTGAAGGAGATACTTTGGAAGGCTCTGGATGGTGGGTCGAGATGAACCGAGCTCTGATACAAACCAAAATTCCAGACTTTAGGGAGAGGAAGGTTCGGCTTCCTCCTTTCCCACATCACAGAACAAGAGACAAAGACAGCCAAGAGACTGGGGGTCCCTTCCTGCCCGCCGATGTTCCCTGGCTAAACTCAGCAGCTTGGAGGCTAATCCGTAAGGACAATGACAAGGAAAGGACCCACTTTGCCTTGGGGGGGGGGTGAAGTAAACCAATATCACCAGATTCTCCTTTCAGAAATAAACACCTCAAATCCATGCCAGGGCCATTTCTTTAAGGACATTTCTCCTAGCAGAGGTCATTTCTTTCCTTTTTCCTACTGAAAGCCCAAAGAGGCTTTTAAAAAAAAAATAAAAAACTCCTTTCCAAATCAGTTTATCTGCTCTTTTCTGCTTATTTCTTCCAGAATGTACAGAGAAGGCAGGAGGAGATGGGAATGCCCATAAGGGAGCTCTGCCTGTTCATCAGTTTGGGGGTTTGGTCATTTCCCAAGCCAGCCGGGGTTTTTAGAACTTTTCACCCCCACACCTGACCCCCCCCATCCACCCACCATTTTTGCCAGTCTGCTTTGAATGATTTGAGGGGAGGAGGAAGGGGGAGGGGCGTCTGTGCCAAGGTAGAAATGACAGGAGCTGTGATTTGTGCTAACTACCTATTGATCCACCCCAATCGAGATGTTGTGGACAAGAAAATAAACGAGAAAGGGCCAGGAAGGACGCTTGTGTGCAACTCCATTTAAAAATGGAAAAGAAGAGAGGAAGGCCCCAAACAAAACCAATTTATGTCCTTGCCTGGGTGAAGCCTGAAGAATACTGATGGGCACCGGTGGCTGTTGTGCATGCTAAACACGCCCGGCTCCGGCTCTCAGGGAGAGCGTCCTGGGCTGGGCATTACCCAGGAACAAAGACGCAAACGGCAGGGACCCACCATTCATGCCTCAGAGAGCCTGGGGAAGGGAGTCAGCCTCCCCCCCCCAAGCTGGGAGCTGGGAGCTAGGAGATCCCAGGAGTTGGGCTGGGCCACTTAAGTCCTGGTTTTTACCTGTCTACAGGCCCCGGGAAACAGAAGAGAGGGAGGGAGAGAGAGAGAGAGAGAGAGAGAGAGAGAGAGAGAGAGAGAGAGAGAGAGAGAGAGAGAGAGAGATGCTCAGGAAGAGAAGGGGAGAAGAGAAAGAAGGGGAGGAATAGAAGGAAAAAGAGAAAAGGAGGAGGAGGAAGAAGAAGAAAAGAGGAAGAAAGAACTAGAAAGAGGAGAAGGAATGGGAGTCAGCGAAAGAGGAATAGTGGGAGAAGATTTCAAAAGAACGGAGAAAGAAAAAAGGAAGAGAAAAAGAAAGAGGGAAAGATGAGTGCAGAGAATTCCAGAAGGAAGGAAAGCAGGCCAGGGGAGGGAAGGGAAGGGGAATGAGCGAGGAAGAAAAGACGGATAAAAGGAGGAAAATGATAAAAGGGGGAAAGGGGGAACCAAGAAGAGGGAGGAGTAGGTAGGAAGAGGAAAGAGGGAGAGGAACCAGGGAGAAGGGAAGTGCAAGAGGAGAACGAAAACAGAGGAAACCCTAGGAAGAAGGCAGAAGGCAGAGAAAGGATGAGAAGTAGCAAGAGATGATGCAGCAGCAGCAGGACGAGGGGCAGGAGGAAGAGGAAGGAAGCTGGGTCCTGGGCCAATAAATAGGGCGCTAATGAGGAAGGCACCCTAAAGGTGGGTTTAACCAAGCTGCTCTCTGGCTGGCTGACAATCCTCTGGTGAGGGAAGGAAGAAGACCCTGCATATTTTTTTAATTATGATCTATAATTTTAAGAAGTCATTAGCCTTAAAAAAATGACCTCATTAAAATGAAACGGAAATCTACAGGAGCCGAAGTCATCTTTAGGTTAAAAAAAACGGTTCTCACTTTAACTCCAATGGTTTTCCATTTCAGGTCTTCCCCCCCTCAACTTATAGACTCATAATGGCCTCTAGACACTGGGAGACCTATAATGGAAACGAATGTCGGAATTAAACATCTGTCACCCCATGCAGCTCCCTAGTGACAAACCCTGGGCCTCCGGGCCTCCCAAGGATACATGCTCGGGTTTGGTTGGTCTTGGGTTCTTTTTTTTTGGCCCTGTAAAAGTTCGTCAGTCTCAGTCACCCCCTCTTCTCTCCTTGCTCCCCCTCCCCAGGATCAGAGAATGTCAGCAACAATAACGACAAAAAGCCAAAGAAATCCAAGGACATTTAGGGGAGTCCTGACAGGTCTCTGGATTCTCAATGAATAAGCCAGGAGAGAGAGAGAGGAACAAGAGACAAAATAGCTATTCATTCTGAGAGCAACTGTCAAATTAGGGAGGGCCTCAGAGATAGGCACAAGACCTTGCCACTTCTCCCTCTCTCCCTCCCTCCCTTCCTTCCCTCCTTCCTTCCTTCCTTGCAGCCTTTCTTCCTTCCTTGCAGCCTTCCCTGCTTCCTCCCTTCCTTCCTCCCTTCCTTGCAGCCTTCCTTCCTTCCTTGCAGCCTTCCTTCCTTCCCTCTCTTACCTAACCATCTCAGGACACAGACCAGCAGGCAGGAATATAAATACCAGGCATTTGGGGAGGGGGTGATGAAGGAGGAGGGAGGAGGATAGTCACACACACACACACACACACACACACACACACACACACACACACACACACACGCACACACTGCTGCGGAGGGAGGGTCTGGGCCACGGGGAAGGGCTTGGGCCGGCAGTCTTTCCTCCCCCAAAGTGTTCAAACCCCTAACTCCCGCAAAAGTTGCTCAGGAGTTGGAGAGGGGAGGGGGGAGGGCCAGCTACTCCTCAACCTGTCCAGCCCAGAGAAGACAGCTCCCCCCGACTTCCAGTTGCCCCTCTGGGGCCTGTGGGCCCGAGTGATATTGGGGTTCCTTTCCCCGCTTCCTGCCCCAGGACCAAGATGAGCCTTTCCCTCGTCGCCCCCTGCAACCATTACCCACCCAAAGGTGGGGGGGGGGCGGGAAGAAGAGGGAACCTCTTGAGGCTGATCAGCAGACACCGCCTTAGCCCCGCAGGGCTAAGGAGGGGGTCCGGCCCCTCCATCACCGAGGGTCTGGGCTTGGGGATGAACTGAAAGTCGGGGGGAGACATAAGCGAGGTGCGCTCCTTGGCCTCCAGGCGGGGGGAGGGAGGAGCGCGGGGAGAGGCTAGGCCTCCCGTGCAGACCCCAAGGGGAAGGGAGGAGAGGCGAGGGGGCGGGGAGGCACGGTACCTCTACCTTCTTTGCTGCCTGGGTTCGGGGGCTTGGACTTCTCCCAGGGTGCCAGCGTCTTGTCGTCCTCGGGGCCGTCCAGCAGAGCCTTGTCGCCCGGGATGTACCAGCTGGAGCTGTGCTCCGCCATCAGGGAGTCCAAGTCTATGGTGCTCATGGCGCTCTTGACCGCCTCCGGGCAGCAAGCCGCCAGCTCGCTGTCGCCGTTCTGGCCCCCGGCGCACTCGGCCTTCTTGGCGCCCCCGCCGCCGCCGCCGCCCCCGCCCCCGCCGCCCCCACCCTTGGGCCCCAGGGGCTGGTCCTCCGAGATGCTGAACTGCTGCCGCTGCAGCTGGATCTGCGCCTGGAGGATCTCCAGCGGGTGGATCTCGTCCTGCGGGGAGGCGCTGCTGGTCGGGGTGCGGACCTGCTCCAGGCCCGGCGTGGCCGGGTGGGCCGCCCCGCCGCCGCCGCTCAGGCCGTAGCTGTCCGGGGTCGAGGTAGAGGTAGTGAGGAGGCCGCCCAGGCCGGGGGCCGCTTTCTGGCCGTGCTCCCCGGCGGGGCCCCGGGGCATCTTCGGGGAGCCGGCGAGCAGGGGGCTGCGGCTGGCCTTGGCCAGGGCCGGGGCCGCGTTGTCGGAGCTGGACGACACCTCGTCCTCGTTGGCGTAGGCCGCGCTCACCTCGTCCGCGAAGTCCCCGACGTGCGGGGAGCTGCCGGCCGACTTGGCCCCGCTCTGGAGGCCGCCGTCCAGGGACGACATGAGGTCGGCTTGGTCGCCCAAGAGCAGCTCGGCCCCTTTGCCCCACGACGGGGAGGTCAGGGCCTTGTCGTGGGGGGTGGGCGCCCCGCGGGGCTCGGCGCCCGAGCTAGCCCCCGGGGGGCCGGCGGCCGCCTGCTGGCCGGGACTCACGCCCGCGCCCCCGCCGTCGGCGGCCGCGGAGAACTTGTCGAAGAAGGTCCCGGGGCTCACGTGGCCGCTGTCCCTTTTTCTGCGACCCCGACCCCGGCCGCCCCCCCCGGGCACCGGTTTGCCGTCGTTGCCCGACGTGGCCTCGATGGTGTAGTTGGGGGAAAGGCTGGTGCCGTCGCCGGGGGCGGGGGGGTTCGGGGGGCCCGGGGCCTTGCCGCCTCCGCCGCTGGTCCCTCCGGGGGCGCCGGGCCCCGGCCCCCCCGGCGCCGCTCCGCCGGGAAAGTAATCGGGGCCCGAATTCCCGGCCCCGGCGCCCCCGCCGCCGCCGCCGCCGCCGCCGCCACTGCCCCCGCCGCCCCCCCGCCGCCGCCGCCGCCGCCGCCGCCGCCGCCGCCGCCGGCCGCCCCGTCGGGGTCGGTCTGGCTCAGTTTCCTCTTACTCTCCGGCTGGCTCTTCTTGTTGAAGGTCACGTTGAGGTTGGGCGCCCCGAGGCTGGCGATCATGTTCTGGCAGGCGGTGGAGAGGGCGGCCAGGCAGCTCTGGCCGAACAGGTTCTCCTTGGAGCTGGGCTTGTTGAAGGAGCCCAGGCTCAGGGCGCCCAGCTTGCTGGCCGAGGCCCGCTGGCTGGGCTGGAAGTCGGGCTGCTGGGGATAGGCGCCCCCGCCGCCGCCGCCGCCGCCGCCCCCGCCGCCGCCTCCCCCGCCGCCCGGGGAGGCGCTCACGCCGGGGTTACTCAGGGGGGTGGCCTGCCGGCTGGGTCCCCCGAAGGGGAAGCCCGGCTGGCCGCCCAGGGGGGGCGCCGCGAAGTCGGGCGGGGGGACCCTGCGCTCCGAAGGGGGATTCGACAGGCCCACCCCGGCCCCCGGGGACTGCAGCTGGCCCAGGCCCCCCAGGCCTCCCCCGAACTGGGAGTGCAAACCGGGCGAGTGGAGGGCGGGCACGTGGCCCTCCCCGGGCATCCTCAGGGACTCTTGCAAGCCGAGGCCGGTCACCCCCGCGCCTCGGAAGACCAGGCCCAGGTCGTGGGGGCTGCCGTCGGGGGGCAAGTTGGAGCCGGCCAGCCTGCGGGGCAGGAGGTCGCCGGGCGTCGGAGGTGGCGGGTGCGGCCCCGGGAACCAGGCGCTCTCCTGGGCCAGGTGGGGGTTCTGCGGGTCGAAGCTCCCCAGGCGCCCGGCAGCCCCGCCCCCGCCGGGACCCCCGCCGGGAACCCCGCCGCCGCCGCCGCCGCCTCCGCCGCCGCCGCCGCCCTCCCGCTCAAAGGCCGCCTGAGCCAGGCCGGCCACCGGCCCCCCGTGGACGAGGCCCCCGTCCCCCGGGTGGCTGAGCGGGGCCAGGCCGGGCTGGCGCAGCCGCTGCGGTGGCGGCTGCTGGGTCTGCGGCGGCTGCGGCTGGGGCGGCGGCTGCGGCGGCGGCTGCGGCGGCTGCTGGGTGCGGGACGCCATCTGCTTCATCATGAGGGCCGCGTTCTGGCGCGGCGGCGGCGGCTGCGGCTGCGGCGGCGGCGGCGGCTGCAGGCTCTGGGCGTCGGGGGGCCCGGGGTGCTGCAGGGCGGGCCCGGGGGGGAAGCCGTCGGGCACCGGGGGGGTGAAGTCGCCGGGCAGGCCCGGGTAGGCCGACGGGGACAGGTGGCTGTCGAGGGGGCCGCCGTGCAGGCCGCCGTTCCACGAGGCGCAGCGCTCCACGCTCGGGGGGCCCGCGAAGTCGAAGCGGGCCCTCTTGGCCACGTTGATGTAGGGGGCGTCGAAGTGCTGCAGCCGCTGGTTGGGCGCCTGCGGCGGCGGCGCCTGCGGGGGCTGCGGCTGCGGCGGCGGGGCCGGGGGCGGGGGTCCCGGCGCGGGCTGCAGGGGGAAGACGGGGTCCGAGTAGGGGTGCATGCTCCGGTTCTCCAGTCTGTGGATGGGGTACTCGAACTGCGCGTGCTGGTTCTGCAGGAGCGGGCCCCCGTCGGCCGGGGGCGCCTCGGCCTGGGGCTGCCGGGGCAGAGCCGGGGGGCACGAGTTCTGTCTGGCCAGCAGGCCGGCCGGCTGCGGCGGCGCGGGGGGCGGCGGCGGGGGCTGCGCCTGGGGCGGTGGGGGGGGGCTGCGGCGGCGGGGGCTGCGGGGCCTGCTGCATCAGGGGGTGCCTGGCCGCGCTCACCCCGGCTTCCATGCCCACGGGCATCTTCCGGCCCCCGGCGAACCTCTCGAAGAAGACCCCGCCGCCGTGCGGCTGCTGCTGCTGCGGCGGCGGCGGCTGCGGCGGCGGCTGCGGCGGGGGCTGCAGCTTGGACATGGCCACCATGGCCGGGGCCCGGGGCATGGCCGGGGCGCCCGGGAAGCCGCCGCCAGGCACCTGCCTGCCGCCGCCGTAGTGGGGCAGCTGGCCCTCGGCCTCCGAGGGCGAGAACACGGGCAGGTCGAAGTGGCCCGAGGGCCCGTCGCCCGCGTAGCTGTAGTCCAGGGCCTCGACGCCCCCCGCGTTGGCCATCCTGCGCGCCTCCAGGCCGTGCGGATCCGAGCTGCCCGCGGCCGGGAGGCCGTGGAAGGAGGCGGCACGGTTGGGGGACTGGTCCAGGGGGAGGCACGGCGCGGGCACCGCGTGGCCCGAGGGGCCCGCGCCCTGCTGCTGCTGGAAGTCGGGGAGGGCGCCGGCCCTCTGCGGCCCGAAGCCCTCGCCCCCCTGGCCGTCCGCCAGGTGCTCGTAGCCTTCGGGGAAGCCCGGCTGGCTGCCCAGGGTGGCCCCGGCGCCCCCGTAGCCCAGGAGGCGGCCCCCGTGCAGGCAGGAGGCCCCGGGGTCCGGGCCCGCGAAGCTGCCGCCGAAGTGGGGGTGGTGCTGGTGGGGCGGGTGGCCGCCGGGGTGGCCGTGGTGGGGCTGCTGGCCCCCGAAGAAGCCGTGCACCGGCGGCGGCGGCGGCGGCGGCGGCTGTAGCGCCCCGGCGTGCAGCTCCGAGTGGCCGCGGCCGTGGAAGCCGTAGGGCTCGCCGGCCAGGCCCATGCTCATGCCCAGCAGCGGGGGCTCGCCCAGGGCGCCGAGGCCGGGGTCGGCCGGGCCCCCCGCGTGGAACGTCGGGGCTTTGAAGTGGCCGCTCATGCTCAGGCCGGGCTCGCCGAAGTTTCTGTCGCCCTGGCCGGCGCTCCTGCCGGCCATCGGAGGCTCGAACTGCTCCAGGCCGAACATCCTGGGGGGCGGCGGGCGGGGGGGGTGGGGGCGAGAGAGTCAGTAGGGCATGGCAGCCAGGCTCTGCCCGCGCGCCTCCTGCCAGCGGCCGGCTGCGCCCCCGGAGCTGGGCGTGCTCGGGAGGGTGGCGGCGGGGGGTGGGGGGGCCGCAGCCCCGGGGCCGGGGACGGCGGGGGGTGGGGGGGGAGCGCTGGAAGAGGGGGGGGCGGCTCCGCTCCTGGCCCGACGCTCTGCCTCAGCCGCAAGCCCGCGGGGCAGCGCTCACATCGTGCGGCGTGGGGGGGCCTCTGGGGGCAGAGCAGGCGGCCACATCCCCGGGCGGTCCGCGCCCAGGCGCGAGGGTCCCGGGAGGGGGCGCGGAGAGTCAGGTGGGGGGGGCCGCAGGGAGGGGGTCACCTTCTCAAGTCCGAGCGTCCTGGGGTCCGGAGAGACGCGGCCCGCGCCCCGGGAGCAGCGGCTGCGAGGCCCCGCCAGGGGAAGTCATTCAGAGGCGGCTGGCGCGGGGGGCACGGAGGGTCCCCCTCCCGCTCGGTCCCGAGGCCGGCCCCCGGACGGCCGCACTCAGGCCGCCGCGCTCCGAGGGGGTCGGCTCCGCATGCCGGACGCGCCTTGGGGGGGCCCGGCGCCCCCCGCTCCGAGCGGCGTGCCGCGCTCCCTCGGCTCCGGGCCGGCGGGGCGCTGGGTCCCCGGGCGCTGGGTCCCCGGGCCGGCTCCCCGCTCGGCTGCGAGGGTCTCTCCCGGGCCGGCTCCCCGCTCCGCTCCTCTCTCGCCTGCGCTCGCCGAGCAGCAACAAGTTTTGCATTTCAGCGATCCATTCCAGCCATTAGGGCTGCGCCAATCAGCGGGGCGCGAGCGGCGGCCCGGGGCGGGGCTCGCTCTTAAGGTGGTCCGCGGCCCGGCCGGGAGCCGGCCCCCCCCGCCCCCCGCCCCCGCCCGCCCCCCCGGGGCCCTCCGGCACCGCGGGGGCCCGGGGGCGGGGGCGCGGGGGGGCGGGGGGAGCGAGAGGCTGAAAGCGGGGGGCTGAGGGGAGGAAGGAGGAGGGAGGGCCGGGCTTTGTTCGGTTTCCCGTGCACCGCCCCCCCCCCCCGCCCCGCCGGCCGGGAGGGGGCGAGCCGGGGAGGTGGGCGGCGGTCGGGGCCGAGCGGGGCGGGCCGCCCAGACAATGGGGTCGGGAGGCAGAGCCCCGGAAAGTGGCCTAGAGGGGGCCGGGAGCGGCCCGCCGGCCTGGGGCCCCGGGAGACCCCGGGAGACCCCAGGGGGCCCGGGGGGCCCGGGCCCGGCGGCGGCGTGCGCCCCGGGATCGGGACTCCGCTCAGCCAGGCCCAGCGGGGCCGGGGGCGTACGGCCCCGTCCCGAGAGCGGGGAGCAGCCCCTGGGGAAAGGGGGCACGGGGGGAGCGTTGCGGAGAGGCACCCTGAAGTTTGGGTGCCCGGGATCCATCCCCCGCCCCCTTCACCGGAGCGTCAAACACCGTGGGCGCCCGGGGACCCCTCTCCCCAGCGACTCGCTGGCCCCCTTTCGGGGGGGTCCAGTCCGCAGCCGCAGACCCGGCGCGGATGGGGGGGGGGGAGAAGGGCCTGGCTGGGCCAGGGCCGCCCCGGGGAGCCCGAAGTCCTCGGGCCAAGGGCGTAAAGTTGGGCCGGCTGGCCCGGGGAGCCCTCGGCTCCGGGTCCGATGCCTCCTTAAGAGCTCCCTTAGGCCCGGGGGGCTGAGGGTAGGCCTGGGCTGGGAGAGCAGAATCAATAGGTTGTAATTTAATCTCTGCTCCGCTCTCTATGAAATATTTATCCCAATCATTCTAGTTAAAATGTTTAGCTCTCCCGGCTCTCCGCTCTCCGCTGGGGCTGAAGGCCGCCCCGCAGCCAGTGGGCGGGGGGGCTGGGGGGGCGGGGGGGCTGGGGGGGCGGGGGGGCGGAGGGGCTGGGGGGCGGAGGGGCTGGGGGGGGGCTCTGTGGCTGCCTCGCTCGCATCCCTGGAAAACTTCTCTTGAGATGCCCAGATCTCCCTCCCAGCTCGAGGCAAAGGAAGCAGGGGGTCTAAAACCGGTCCCCAGGGGCCCCGCCACCCACCGGGTCCCAGTGGGCTTCTCACCCAAGGCTTCCGGGGGCGCGGAATGGGACACTTCAATCAGCCTTAGCGAGAGACCCCTCGGGCTCCGGGGCCCCTTTCGGTTCCCAAGAAACGGGGAGTTGGGGGGGGGATCCCAAAAGCCCTTCCCTGGAGACCTCAACAGAGAGCCCCGGGGGCCGAGTCCAGAGGAAACGTCCCCCTGGGGCCATCCTGGACCACAAGAAGCCACCTGGCCGAAGCTAGGCCTCAGAGCCACTCAGTTTCCTTGGGGAAGGGCTTTGGGGAGGCGGGCAGGGGGAAGGGGCGCCCCCAGATTCAGCTCAGGGAGCGTCCAGAGATGTTTCTTTTCCTGCTCACTCCCAGCTCTGAAATTAACAATGAAAACCAGCCCGCACCCCCAAAATGAGCTCCAGGAATAAATGGGCACAAGAAGAATTTGTCCTGGGCGGCAGAGTTTTAAAAGGATTTTTTTTGCAGGATCAGGATGTTGAGCTGTGATTAAATATTGATTTTATGTAATTAGTTTTCATGTGAACTATCCTCCTTGTGATGGCTTAGAGATTTCAGAACTGGGGAAGAAAAGGAATCGGACGTGGAAGTTATTCGTTAGCGCGGTGACAGGAGAGCCAGCCTGGGCGCAGGGAGGAGCCTAGGCAGGCCTAGGGAAACCGAGATAAAGAGACAGGCTCCCCGCCCCTCTCCCCTCCCCCCCCCCACCGCCTGGCCTGGCAGCCCTCTTAGGGTCCCAGCACGCCATCCGGGGACTCGAGGCCAAGCGCCCCAGAAGGAGGTAGTACAGAACCCGAGAGAAAGAGAGGGGGCTGGGGTGTGTGTGTGTGTGTGTGTGTGTGTGTGTGTGTGTGTGTGTGTGTGTGTGTGTGCGCGCGCGCGCGCGGGCGCATACGTGTCCAAGGGCCTCTGACAAGCTGGGCCACAAGCCCCATGGCCAAGCCCGAGGGTTCGAGTCTGGCCAGATCTGCCGGATGCGCCAGGCTCCGAAAGGACAGGTGTGAGCGCGTCTCCATCAGGTGTGGGTGGCCCTTTCTCCGGGACCTAGGAGGCAGCTTCCCCGGGGGCTCCTCGGGGGGGGGGGGGGAGAGGAGCCCGTGGAGCGCCCATGGCTGCGGTCCGGACGGGTCAGCTGTGGCCACAAGAGCCTCAGGGTGGGCACGCATGGAGTGCCCCCCAGAGAGCGGAGCTCGCTACTGAAGACTGGAAATCCGGAGGTGGGAGTCCTGAAGGAGACGAAGCCAAAGTCTTGCCATCTGCCCATAGGCTGCGAATCTCCAGATCTTTTGGTGGGGCCTCCCTGGCTTCCCGAGTGGCTTCCTGGCCAGGGAGAAAGCCCGTGTATCCAGGGCGCTCGGAAGCCTGCGTCACCGCCCGCCATGGGGAGGCTTCCATTTGGGAGAGATTTTTATATGACTCTGACACTAGGTATGGGTCTCTTCTTTCTAAGCTTAAGGGTGTGCTTCTGCCAGACACTCTTGTCTGTCCCTGAGACCCAGGTGAGCCTTTGGGAGGGGTGCGTGTGTGTGTGTGTGTGTGTGTGTGTGTGTGTGTACCTGTGTGTGTGCCTGTGTGCGTGTGTGAAGAGGGAGGAAAAAGGGAGAGAGAAAGAGAGGAAGGGAGGGAGAGAGAGACAAATGTAAAGGAATCCAACCTCTGTGTTGGGTTTCGGCTCTGCCTATGTGGGGAGAGGATGGATTGTCTGCGATCGCGTCCAATGTGGATAGTGTTTAGGAAGTAGCAGCAATTAGTAAGAGGTGTGCTGTGTGTGAGAGGGGTTTCTGTGTTGGCCAGAAGACTTGCCTGGTTAGGGAGTGCTGTCTGGTGGGAATTGTTTCTGGATGTGGACTGTGCTAAGTTGGCCTTGGTAGAGTGTGTGAGGGGGGACTTCGGGAGAGAGGGAGCGTTTGTGTCCCCGAAACTGGGCAAGTTGTTGTGTTGGTAGGGAGGGTGGTGTGTGTTGGGAAGGGTTGTATTAATTGGGTGTTAGTGAAGAATGTGGATCAGAAAGGGAGTTAAGGGATGCACATATCTGCCTGGGGAGATAGTGTGGGCAAAGTATTGGGTTGTAGGAAGTGTGCTAGTGAAAGGCTGTGTGTGTGTGTGTGTGTGTGTGTGTGTGTGTGTGTGTGTGTTAGGCCCATGGGTGTTAGGAAGGGTGTGTGTGTGTATGTGTGTGAAAGGTAAGGTGCTGTGTTGGTAGGAGTGTGACAAGGAGAAAGAGACTTGAGTATTGCTTTTTTTTTAAGAAAGATTTTTTTATTTTGAGTTTTACAATTCCCCCCCCCCCCCCAATTCTTGCTTTCCTCCCCTCACCCCCCACAGAAGGCAGTCTGTTGAGACTTGGTATTGCTAAAAAAAAGTGTCTGTGTGTGTGTGTGTGTGTGTGTGTGTGTGTGTGTGTATGGGGGGGTGAAGAGGGAGAGAGTCGGCCACCCTTGCCTGTTCAGCCATTGACTGACTGAGATTTCTTTGGAACGGACACAGTGCCCCCTAGTGGCCAAATGAAACCCAGCCCGGGCTTCAAAATGCCTCGGTGAACCAGTAGTGGAGACCCTGCCCCTGCCCAACTTCTCCATAGTAAGCTGAGGCAGGGCAGGGGCTTGGGGTAGGAGAGGAGGCCACCACTGTGGTCCTGCTAGTGCCTCCCTCCCCATGCCCGGGCCCTGGGCAGCCCAACAGGAATGAGAGGGGAAAGAGAGGCTCTAATGCAGCCCCTTCTGGCTCTCCTAGCTTGCAGCCACAACTACCCCCTAAGCCCAGGACATGCCTGGCCCACAGCAAGCCATCCCTAGAGGTTTTTAGGGTCCGAGAATCAAAGATTCGGAGCTGGAAGGAGCCTTAGAGAGAAGAGCCCTTTGGCTTAAAAGATAAAGAAGGAGAATCTAAGAGAGGATAATGACTTGTCCAGGGCCACCCAGCCAGTAAATGTTGGTCAGTGGCAAATAAACATTTATTAAGTACCTACTATGACCCAGGGAGCATTGTTTAAGGGGGGGATTTCAACCCATTTTTCTCTGATTCCAAGTCCAGACTTTTAAACTACTCTGTGGACTGGTTCTTTGGGTCTGCTTTCCCTTTAGGCTCTTAAGAAAGGCTTGTGGATTGACTGGTTGATTGGTTAATGACTCTCGCTTTTTATCCAGGCCTGAGGCCTCAGCAGCTCCCTGACCCCCCAAAAAACAACCAGCCTTGGGCAAATCATTCAACAAATCTTTATTGAGAGGCCCCTGTGTACCACAAGAGGCCACTAGGTGACTCTGTAGACAGAGCCTCAGACGTGGAATCAGGGAGACCCAGATTCACATGTGACCTCAGACCCTTAACTGGCTGTGTGACCCTGGGCAAGTCACTTCACTTTATTTGCCCCAGATTTCTCAACTATAAAATGAGCTGGAGAAAAAAAAAATGACAAACCACTCCAGTACCTTTGCTAAGAAAATTCCAAATGAGGTCACAAAGAATAGGACCTGGCTGAAATGATTGAATATGTGCCATACGCTGCGTTAGATATAGGCTATTAAAAAGACACCACCACCCAAAAAACCTCTCCCTGTCCTCTAGAAGCTTCGACTAACAGGATATTTAAAGATAAAGAGATAGATCTCTATGATCATGTGTATGAATCTATGTGTGTGCCAATGAGACCTCTGAGTTCATTGATGTAGGGAATTTTCTGGCAAATATGCTTCTTCCACCATAGACATCTGCTCTGTCACTGAAAGTCAGATAAATATTGCTTTGAGTAACCAAAAGTTAAATGACTTGCTCAGAGTCACACAGTCAGAGGCAGGACCTGAATCCATACATGCCTCACTGGGGGGAGCAAATCTCTATTCATTACTCAAAAGCTAAACACCTGGGCTATGGTTCGTTCTCTCCCCTCCCCTCCCCTCTCTCTTTCATAAATGGTTTGCCTCCTTTCAAAAAATAATCAAAATGAACATTCTTAGAGAATTTTTACAAATTCTGATTCTCCCAACAATCCTGTAAGGCAGGTATTTTAAACCTTCTTTTTTACAAATGAGGAAACCGAGAGAAATTCTAAAAGCTACCTGGCTATTGAGTGATACCACATTTGAACTCAGGGCTCCCTAACACTACATGTGACATGTGACACCTTATTCCCCCCTCCTTCCTTCCCCAACCAATGGAAGTCAGAGACAGCAAGCAAACATCCAGTTGGAGATCCAGATGAACTTCATTACAAGTTCCTGAGACAGATGTAGGCTCTAGAGAAGGAAAAACTGCCTCATTAGAGCTACCCCAAAGTGGACAGGGCTGAACCCCTGGACAGTGTGTCCCCTTCCTCTCTAGAGGCCCTCAGACAAAGGATGTCTGGATGTCAGAGATGCTGCTAAGAAGATTCTAGTTCTTATAAGGGTCAGACCTTATAAGGACCACTCTGTAGAGTTCTGCAATGCATTACCTACGAATTAATCAGCAAACTTTTAATAGGCTCTTACTCTGTCCCGGGAAGAGAAACTATCCCTGCCTGTAAAGATGATCTATTCTGTCATGGGAAACAACAGCACATGTGTGTGTGTGTGTGTGTGTGTGTGTGTACATAAATATATACATATATGTGGAGAGAGAGAGAGAGAGAGACTCGGAATAAATGCAAAAATCAAAGTGGAAGGAATCCACTTAAAAAGCCTCAAATGAAGGGTCACAGATACTAAATTATTTGCCCAAGGTTACATCATCAGCAAATGGGAGGTCTACTCTTCCCAACTCAATAAGGGACTTCTCCGAGTCTCAATTTTTCCATCTGGAGAAGGAGGGGCCTGCATCAAATGGTCACTAAGGTTTGTTCCATCTCGACAGCTTCTGTTAGCCAAACCCACTCCTTGAAAGAACTGGCAGAGGGTCAGAATGAGGAGCAGATTTAGGTTCTATGTAAGGGAACCCTTTCCCAGTCATCCCAGCTGTCCCAAAACAGAAAGAACTTCCTTGGGATGGGGGGAGGGGAGGGCAGGAAAATCTGGAAGGATACTTGTTGGGGTCATCGTAGAGGGAAGTCTTATTTAAGACTGACTTGGACTGGACGCCTCCCCCTCTCCTCCTAAGGTTCCCCTGGGACTCTCCTATCCTTCCTGAAACTAGGAATTCACCTAGGTATTCACTCAGCATCCTCTTCTTCTGCCTAAAGTCTATATAACCTGAAATCACTAAACTTCTCTTGGGCCCTAAGTGGAACTGTAGAACAAATGGGTTGAACTAAATAAGCTCTAAGGTTCCATCCAGCTCTGGAGTCAGAAGATATGAGTTCAAATATTGGCGCTTTCTGTATACGTGACTTTGGACAAGTGACTTAACCTCTGTGCAGGTCAGTATCATCAGTAAAATAAGAGTATTGGACTAGATCTCCTTCCAGGTCTCCTCCAGCTCTAAATCTAGAGTTCTGTGAACAATAATCTCTATTACCTCTGACCCCCACAGTGACAGGGAGCTCACTTCCCTCACCACCCTAGGCAGACCATGGATAACCATCAGCATTCAAAAACTCTTACTTTATTCTGTGCTGCGGAGTCAGGAGGAAGGGAGTTCAAATCCAGTCCCAGACACTTGGCACGTAACAGTTGTGTGACCTTGGGCACGTCACTTAACCCTGGTTGCTTTACCTCCTGGGCCATTGCCAGTTGTCCTGATTCTGGCCACTGGACCTAGATGATTCCAGAGGAGAAAGTGAGGCTGATGCCTCAGCACAGTTCCCCCCACCCCCACTCCAATCCAATCCATGTGCTCGTCATGGCATCACCCCCCAGATGTCATGGTCTTCAAGAATGAAGGGCAAACATCATCATTGTTTGAAACTCCCCTGGAGTTTCCTTAGCCCTCCTCACCCCCTTCAATTGCCCAGTACTGGTCCTGAGTCTGCTTCCTAGGACCCCAAAGGAGACTAATCTCTGTCAATGTCGAGATCCATCCCCTTCGGACGGCAGGTTAGACTGGGGTCCAATTTCATTTTCCCCTAAGAAAAACTGCCACTCAGGAGGAAATCATAATAATAATAATAATACGCTTCATCCATGAAACATCACCAGTCACACAATTAGTAAGAAAATGCAAAAGTTCAGCTTAGTTCATAATTATTCAACAAACCTATTCAGAATTTTCTCTCTCTCTCCCTGCAGCAATCAATTTGGCAAGCTCATTACCACCAAGTCTCTGCAGAACTAGCTCAGTAAACTTTTGCTAGACCAATTATTAGCAAAAGTTCTCTTTTATCACACCATCTACTATAACATCCCCCCACGGCTCCCCCACCTGCTCCAGGTTCCATCTCATGTCAAGAAGAAATCCTACCAGGACTTTTGTCAAGGCCTCTCTCTCCTCGACCGCCCTAACAGGCCTGTCACCGGGGCCTAGATCCAACTGCCTAACAACCAGGAGCCACACCTCAGGCAAGAAAAAGGGACTAGTTCCATCCATCTGGTTTCCAGTGGCAATTCCAGCTAGGGCCTTGGTGGCCCTGAGTCCCGGGGGATATTGCTTCATGAGATAAAGGTCAGAATCCCTCACTGTAGGACCTCTCCCTTTTTGGTCTCAGTTTTCTTTTCTGTAAAATGGGAGTTTGGAATCCAAGGACTTAGATCCCCCATCACTACCCCTGTGACCTTGGGGAAATTGGCCTTCCTTTCTTCATCACGTAAAATGGCAAGGAAGAACCAGACAGTGATGGCTAATTTAGGCAGCTAAGTGACTCAGGGGGGAGGAGCTGGGGGGGGGGGCCACTGAAAATGGAGGAATGCCCAGGGTTAAGGAGGGAAGCTAGCCAAGGAAGCAGGGGTCCCTAGCTGGCACTATACTGCTACTAAGGAGTACTGATCTCCAGGTCATATACCCCAAGCATCTTTAATGGATGATCTCTTTGGATCCCCACCACAACCCTGTGAATCAGATGCTATTACTATTACCATTTTACAGATCAGGAAATTGAGGTTGATAGAGATTAAGAGACTAGCCCTGGGTAACAGGTTAGAGGTTAGATTTGAACTCAGACCTTGATTCTCAGTCCAACACTCTCCCCCTGCCTAAATGAGAGGTCACTGGCTCCTTCTGCCCCTCCCGAATTAGTCCTGGCCTCCTGGACCTCCCAGCATGGCTTGCAGGGGGTTCCCGACTGCTGAATTGAACAAGATCACTTGCCATTGAACCTAGACTGTCTTCAGCCCTTCACTAGAATGTACATGGTCATGGCCAGGAGCTCTGGCCCCCATCACACCTCCTCTCTGCGAATATGTGTCTGTGTGTACATGGGTGAGCTGTGATCACTCTCCCACACCCTTCATGGTGCATCAGATTGAAATCTAGACAGAACCTTAGAGATCATTTAGACTAATCTTGTCCCCTCCCCCTACCTTTTTTTTACTTGAAAATGAAGGAACTGAGACCTGGAGAAGTAAATTGACTTAATCAAGGTCTCACAACCTGGTCACATTCTGAGCTGTGATCAAAGTCTTTCCTCTAAATGCCAATCCCGCACCTCTAACCAAGGCAATTGTAGGTACCTTTAGTTCCTCGTGTCCAAACCCAACTCGTTATCCCTTCCACCAATTTCTGTTAAGAACATCGCCATCTGGGGCGGCTAGGTGGCACAGTGAACAGAGCGCCAACCCTGGAGTCAGGAGGACCTGGGTTCAAATGTGACCTCAGACACTTAATAAGTACCTAGCTGTGTGGCCTTGGGAAAGTCGCTTAACCCTTGTTAAAAAAAAAAAAAAAAAAACTAAAACTAAAAAAAAAGAACATCACCATCCTAGCTGGAAACATCAGTAGAGTCCTCCCCAGTTTCTCACTTCCCACCGCCCCTACCACATCCAATCAGACACCCTTCTCTCCAGATTACCCCACACAGCCCCCTTTCCCAACTGTTCCAAAAGGGCCCAACAAATGTTCTTGTACTGTATCTCTTCCTTCTCCAATCCAACCTCCAAATGGTCACTAAGTTGATTTTCCTAAAGTTCAGATCTGACTGTTCCCACCCTATGACTCCCATTACCTTTAACTTAAAATAAAATCACAAAGTTTTGACCAAACTGGCCTATTTGTTGGTTATGAGTCATTTCCCATCTCTGCTTTTCCATTGGCTGCCTTCATGCCTGGTACACTGTCCAGATGCTGCCAGAATGGCATTGGCATTCAGGGACTTGAGTCATTTTGTTCCATATCTTCCTTTACAGATGAGGAAAGTGAGGTCCCAGAAAGAGGCAGGAGCAGCCCAAGTTGCATTAGACAGGGAGACAGGACTTGAACTCGGGCTTCAGGATGTCTAGGTTTGTGCTCAGTGAACTAGATGATGAGTATAGCCATGAACTACCTATACATTGCAGCAAATATGTAGAAAAAAACCAGAGAGGGGCAGAGAGAAAGATGGGGGGGAGGATAAAGAGAAGAAGATAGAGAAAGAATATCCAATGGACCCTGGGGAGCATAAAAAAGAGCCTCCTCTAGGAGATGGCCCTGGGCCTGAGCCTGGAAGGAAGGAACCTTAAGGAAGGAAGGAAGGAAATCTAAATAGATTTATTTAATTAGTTATTAACTACCAATAATTATAGTTAATATACAATATCATGAATAATTAAGCATATTAATTGCAAATGTATTTATTTTATTTACATAAAAAGAAACTATATTTATGTTCTGCTACTACACCAGATCCTCCCCCAAGAGTCACAGTTGAAGTCACAGCATCTTGGCCTCAGTGGAAGGAGGAAATCTCCAGGGTCAGCCTGCACAAAGGACCAAGTTCAAAACAGACAGTTCTGCCAGAGGGATGGCAAGAAGGTTTACATATATAAATATATATATATATATATATATATATATTAACCGCATAATGTATGATCACAGATAGGAAAGTGAGTCTCAGGTTAAGATTTGTGCAGGGTTATATAGCTAGTGAGTATCAGAGGTAAGATTTGAACCCAGATCTCTTCCCAACCCCAAGCCCAGCTCCCTCCAATATACTTTCTACTCATTATCTCATTTGATCTTCACAACAACCAACTGGAAGGATACTTAGAAAGCCAAATGTCAACGTCAGAAGAGGGCTTAGAACATAGACTATGGAAGGGACAGGTCTTAGTTGCTAAAGATTGATTATAAGCATGGAAGAGATCTTAGAAAAAGGTCAGTGCCAGCTTATACATAGACCAAAAAAATACATAAATCTAACAAGGACAAAAAGAAAGGGGGATTTTTTTTTGGTTTTAGGTTTTTGCAAGGCAATGGGGTTAAGTGACTTACCCAAGGTCACACAAGCTAGGTAATTAGTGTCTGAGACATAATTTGAACTCAGGTCCTCCTGACTTCAGGGCCAGTGTTCTATCCACTGCTCCACCTAGCTGCCTCAAGATAGGGGTTTGGGAGATATTTTTGCTCTGTTGAAAAAATGTGGAGGATCAAAGCAGGGATAGAATCTCTGCCCCCTAGAGGGAAGGCAGAATGGAACAAATTCTTTTTTCTTCTCTTTGCTCTATCTAGATGAATGACCTTTGAACTGAAAAGAGTAAGGAGCTAGTACCCAAGGTAAGCAAAGCAATCCAGACTGACTTTGATGGCACCAGGACCAAGCTTTAATGATTTTTTAAAAAAATATTACATTCATGAATTCATTAAAAATTAATTAAAACAGATCATAAAATTAGTCACTTTGATGAAACCTTCCTCTGATCCCCGGTATTATAAGGGTTCTCCCTGTCTAGTGATCAGATCAGTGTCTGACACAAAATACATTAATAAACCAGCAAATACCAGTGGACTCACTGACCAGTTGCCCATCTTCTATTTAACTAGAAATATGGAACAACCTATTTGATGCCTAGATGCCTATTCTGGATCTAGCTGTAACTCATCTCTACTATTAGAATGTAACCTCCTTGAATGCCCGGGGACCATGGAAAACAGACACTAGTTTTCTTCCCAGGAAGCAAAAAAAATCCTTGACAATCAAAATCTGCCCATTTATAAATACACACACACACATACATACACATACATATACACACATACATACACATACATATACATATACACACATACACACACACACACACACACACACACACACACACATACCACTTTCCAAACTTCCGAGTGAAGTTCAAGATGCATTTCCTCATCTGATTCACCATCAGAATAGGAAGTTAAGTTTGCTCCTGCTATCCTTTGGACGGCAAAAACAAAACAAAACTATCAAGTAAAAGGATAAATACACGGGAAAGTTAATTGTGTGACCTAGAGGTAGATTTCTCCACCAAAGAGGATGCGAAGCAAAATATTATATATGATGGTTATGTTTCTAATAAGGGAAGAAATGTTTTCCTTTGAGTTTATTTTGCTAAATCAACATATGGTTATTGTCTCAAAATAAAGAAAGAAAAGGAAGGAAGGAAGGAAGGAAGGAAGGAAGGAAGGAAGGAAGGAAGGAAGGAAGGAAGGAAGGAAGGGAGGAAGGGAGGAAGGGAGGGAGGGAGGGAGGGAGGGAGGGAGGGAGGGAGGGAGGGAGGGAAGGAGGGGGAGGAAGAAGGTTACCTTCTTGAGATCAGGGAGTATTTTATCCTTTGTCTTTGCATCTCCAGCACCAGAATACCTGCACCCTAGGTAAGGAATTAGATTTCATCTTAATCCATTTCCTTTTTCACTCCCTCCATTTTCTTGAAGTCACTGAGACCTGGCTTTCTCCTAACAGTCCAACTTACCTGGCAACCCTTTCCATGCCCACCAACCAGCCCCAATGTGGGGCTGGACTACTCCTCAGTGCCCATGATCTCTTCCAGGCTCTCTCTTGGGCACCATCCCAGAGGGGATTTGGCCAAGGTTACCCCACACGTTGATGCCAGTATGATGACAAGAATGCAGGACTCTGGGAATTTTGTTCACTATTCTCCCCATGCTCCATTAGGAGAGAATACTTTTTTGGGGGGGGGGATAGGGCAGAGAAACGAGAGACTTAACATTTCCAACCACAACCACCCAGGGGCATTTGAAGTTTTGCAGAATAGAATTCTTGCCTTGGAATACATCCAGTACACTGGGGTTAATGCTCCAACTCTCATGCCAAGGCCGTGGGATTTCTGAGAAAGTAGAAAGGGTCATGGCCTCTGTTCCAGATTCCAACCCAAAGACAACACCTCCATCGCTTTTTCAGATGCGATGTGAAAGCATTTATTCCCTGGCCATACACATGTTGGGGAACTTTCAACACTGGCAGACAGGACCGAAGCCATCTTTTCCTCCTCACTCCCACATCCCGCCATTTACCATTTAAATCAAGAATCAGAAGATAAAAATAAACACTATCTGCATCTGACAAGGAGCTCCCCAGACTCTCCATCACCAAGACAAGGGCCTTGGTGTCTCTGCACTTGCCAACATTCAGGGAGAGGGGGATGGGAAAGTGGAGGGAAGAGGAACATTATTGACTCTGATTCATAAATGTAGGCTAGAACAGAACCAGAACATGGGAGGGCTGGATTCTACTTGTCGCTGGGCCACTAATTAGGCTTCACAGCCCTGCCCAAGCCACTCAACTCCCCTAGAACCTGGTTGTCCTACCTGTAATACTAAGAGGCTTGGGAGAGATCATCCCTAAGGTTCCTGTAGAGCACTGACATTCCATATTCCATGTTCCTGAACTGCCATTCTAGGTCTATGTTCAAAGACCACTTTTAGCACAAATGGGCTATGTCCCATGAACTAAGGACCCAGATAGCCCTAATGTTTTATGGTCTATGTTCTAAGGTCCTTTCCATATCTCACATTTTTCCATCCAAATTCAAAAACTCCTCCCAGTTCTGACATTCTCTATTCTAAGGCCCCTCCCAACTCTGCCATTCCCTGTTCAAAGACCTCTCCTGGTTCTGACATTCTCTGTTTTAAGGCCATTGCCAGTTCTGACATGCCCTGTTCTGAGACACCCTCCAACTCTAACATTCTCTGTCCTAAGGTTCCCTCCCAGCCTTGACATTCCCTAATCTAAGATCTTTCCCAGCTCTGAAACTCTTTGTTCTAAGGCTCTGATATTCTCTCTTCTCTGTTCTAAGTTCTCTCTCAGCTTTGATCTTCTTTGTTCAATGTTCTAAGGTTCCTCTGTTGAGTTTTGACTTTTATATTGACATGTGAAAGTGCAGGTCTCCCAGTAAGGTTTTTGGGTTCAATTTGCCCCATGCACTCACAAAATCTGATTTTGGTTTGGCTACAGCTCCAGGGCCCAGGCCCTGCCCTCCCCTTCAAGGGTTAAAGAGCCTTCTTTCCTGATGCAATTGTTGCTTTTCCAAGTCCACAGGCCTGATCAGCCTGGTACAAAAGGCCGGATTTAATCCCAGTTGCAGACGATTCACAATGGCTCCTGGATTTGTAGCAATGTCTGGCTATCAGGTTTCTAGCTAATATCCCCAGCGTAGCCCCAGCAGAGGCCAGGAACAAAGACCTCTTTGTTATAAATATATTTTTAAAATCCCTAAAGATATTTAACAGTGCAACAGAGTTCAAACTGCTAAGTGATTCAGTTGTTATTTAATGAGCATGTTTGAAATGAGGTATAGCTCCCCAGGACTTGGAGATGACCGTTTAGAAGAAGCCTGCCCTTTCAGGCTTTATATAAATAAGACTCAGGCCTGGAGACTTAGACTTATGGTCATTTCCCTTGTTGTTTCTCCACCCCCACTCCCCCCACACACACACTCCATACGCCTTCCTTAAGCTGTTCCCCCCCACAGAAGGCCCTTCCACTTCTGTCCTCCCCCCCTCCAAATTCCAGTATACTAACCTTCAGAGCTAAAAGTAAGGTCACCTGCGCAGAGCATTGGAAAGAGAACAGAATGAGAGGAGGGCTTGGGTTCTGGTCCCAACTATGATGCTAACTCAGTGGATATAGGATCCTAGAGCCAGGGCTGGAGGGGCCATCAAGTTCAACCTTTCTCCTTTTACAGATGAGGAAACAGAGGTGCAGGGGAGTGTTTAGCAGGCAAGAGGAGATTTGAACCAGGGCATCCAAGTGCAGAAACAATGGTCTTTCTTTCCACCATGTTACCTCCTAAAGTTCCTCTCAGGTCTAATAGCCTGCGACCTAAGATCTTTTCACACACCAATATCCAGACATTCCCTCTTCGAAGGTCCTTCCCGGCTGCAGCAGTCTATGTTCTGAAGTTCCACTCAGCTCTAATATTCCATTCTAAGGACCCTCCCAAGTCAGATATCCTACAATTCTAACCTTCTTTTCCAACTTTAATCAGTATCTTATCATTTCAGAGCTGGAAGGGACTTTAGAGGTCATCTAGCTTGGCCTTTCATTTTACGAAAAAGGAAACTGATACAAAGTGGTGACATGATATGTCTACAGTCACACAGTAAAGAGTCCAATGGTAGGAATGGAGGAGGGACCAGATGGGGGAATGCAAGAAGCATTTCCTGTCCAATTTTGTCCAGGATTTCCCATCCTGTATGCTGTCAAAGACCCAATCACCTGGTGAGAGAAGGCAGAGTTTCTTGGCAAAAAGAAGCTCATACGCATAGTCTCTGAGCTGAAGAAGAAGCAAGGGACTAAGTCACAATATGCTGGAACAAAAAGACCTTCTCTTCACCACTACATGAGTTATTTGGGAAGTACATATGTCATTGGAAGGGGGTTGGTTGTCTCTCTAGTAACCTAAAGTTTATTTTTCTTCCAAAGGAAGACTTCAAAGTGGTGCTCGGAGTCTTATTTAGGGTCCTAGGAAGAAGGCAGGACTTATCAGAGAGGGAAGAGATCTGTATTGATCAATTTGGGGGCCATTTGTAGTTTTCCATAATGTCTAAATGTTGAAATAAAAGTTGTCCTGACCCTGATATTCATTGTTACCTTGAATGCTTGTATGGAAGCTAGTGAATCTTTTACTTACATCTGAGTAAACCAACACAAGCTATATTCTGAGGGTTTTTTTGCAGGGGAAACTCTGGGTGAGAGCAAAATGAATCAGACAGTTATAATTTGGGGGGGTATCTCAAAATGATCAGACTGAATCTGGTCATAGTATTCATGAACTTGGAGTCTTGGACCATACCCTAAAAAGTATATAAGCTTCATGACTGCCAGTATCAACTCAATTTAACAACATTTATTGAGATACTGGGGCTATAAAGAAGAAAAAAATGAATTGTTTGTCTCCAAGGAGCTTACCAGGAGGGCACAATATTTGGATATGGATATATATGAATTAGGAGATACAGAGAATGGGGTCCGTGGGGGAGGGAGGGAGGGAGGTAAAGAAAGTTGGTTGGAGAAGATGACAGAGTCTTGTAAGAAGCCAGAATCCCAAGAGGTGGAGGCAAAGAAGAGGGCATTTCAGCCATAGAGGACAAGTTCAACTCTGAAGCCCAGGGGCGGGAGATAGAATAAGGAGGTCAGGAAGCTGTAAATAAGATAATTTGGCAAGAAGGAGAAACGATAATACTTCTTATTTCTCTCTCAGGTTCCCCAGGAAAGAGCTGGAGTTACTAAGAGGCCCTTTACTAGCTGGCTGTGAATTCATAGAATTCAACTGTGCCCATCCCTCCAAGATGATAGCCATTATATTACTATTATTATTATCATTATTTCTACACAGTAATAGCTAGCAATTCTACAGCACTTCAAAGTTTGCAAAATGTTTTCCAAATATGTTCTCATTTGATCTTCACAACCACCTTTGGAGCTAGGGTTTATTATTGTCCCTGTTTTACAAATGAGGACACTGAGGCAGAAATTAAGTAACTTGACTGGGAGCTACCCACCTAATTTTGAGGAAGGATTTGAACTTAGGTCTTCCTAACTCAGCTTCACTCTATCACCTTCAAAAAGTCATATTTGACTTTCTCTCCCTTGAGCTAAGCCAGGCACAGTCAGAAACAGAGAGAAGTTTAAACTTTGAATAGATCCCTAAAAATAGCTCCCTCACTGAATACCAGCGACCAACTCTGGTTCATATGGAGAGGAGCCAGAGAGATCTCTGTCACATGACATTGGGTGAAGGACAAACTGGGTCTGGACAGGTGTCCATTCTGTCCCTTCCAAGGGATGTCACAGGATTTCATGTGTGCTCTTGAGTTGTTTAGGCTCAGTAGGCCTGGAAAGTTATCTGATTTGTTCTACTGGAGGATACCTCATAGCACTATGAAAGCTGGGTGGCCCAATCCCAGTCACTGAACATCCCAGAACTTTATTTTCCTCATCTACAGAATGGGTGGATAGAGAGCATCTGTGGTTCCTTCTAGCTCTGAAGCTTATGATCTCCTATGATGAAGGGCAGATGAAACAGCACATACATATGAAAACGTAAAGCAAAACGTAAAGCATCACATAAATGCTAGCTAATGTTATGATAATGATAGAGGCAAGGGACCATGGTGGAGGACATTAATTAGCTCCTTTCAGATTCCAAACACCAGACACATCAGTTATCAAGGATCAAATAATTCCAGAGCTCTCCAGATGAAGTGAAGATTAACCAGTTTGTACCAACATTAGTCACAGTTTGTTATGACTCTGTAACAATAATGGGCACTGATTGGCTCCCTAGAAAGCCCCGAGTCCTATTTTGGATCACCCAGTCTCCATTTTAAGAGGAACACTGCCATCCACTGCAGTCCTATCATGGTGGGGAGGCGTCTCAGTAGCGGAGTCCAAGTTCTGGGACATCTCAATGGGCTATGGAGGTTTTGCAAAGGGGTTTGGAAAAGGAGACATATCCTGTCGGAGGACTAGCCTGGCTTCATTATCATTATAGCTAACATTTACTTAGCTTGAGTCAGGTATATTTAAGCCATTTACAATTATAATCTTATCTGATCCTCACAACAACCCTGGAAGGTTCAATATTTGTATTATTCCCATTTTATAGATGAGGAAACTGAAGCAGAGGTTAAGTGACTTACTCAGGGTCACACAGCTAATCAGTGTCTAAGACTGGATTTGAATTCAGGTCTTCCTGATGCCAGATCCAGGAACCTAATAAATTTTTGCCGAATTGGAGGAATTAGGGATATGCAGCTGAGGGAAGAGAAGACTCATGGTCATCTAGTCCAATCTTTCATTTTAGAGATGAGATGATTATTCAGAAGGATTAGTCAGGAGAGCCCTTAGAACAGAAAGATTCTAAAACTGGGAGAGATTTTAGAACATGTGCCTGCTGGGAGGACCCTCAGAACCCAGTTTCTGAACTGGGAGGGCTCTTAAAACAGGCAATGTCAGTACTGGGAGAGGCCTTAGAACAAGGAATGCCAGAACTGGAAGGAGTCTTAGAACAAGGAATGTCAATACTGGGAGGGGTCTTAGAACAAGGAAGGCCAGAACTGGGAGGAGTCTTAGAACAAGAAATGTCAGATTTAAGAAGAAGCTGAGAACAGAGACAGTCACAGCTGGGAGGGGCTGTCACAGCTGGCAGGAACTTTAGAGCACAAAACATCAAAGTTGAGAGTCATCTAGAACACAAAATATCAGCCTTAGAGTGAGCTTTAAAACACAGAATACGGAACACCAAAGCTGCAAGGAATTTCAGAGACCACCCAGTTCAACTTCATCCTTTTATAAATGGAGAAACTGAGGTTTGGGGATGAAAAGTGATTTGCATATAGCCATACATTAGGTCAGTAGACCTTTCCTTATCTGACAGGCACATGAGAACCCAGCTGGGTCATGCCTCCTTTGAGTTGCTCTGGACCAGAATGTGACCTTTCATCACCGAGTGCTTATGTCCACATAATTCTCCTGCTCTCCTTGGCTGAGACCTTTGGAAAACATTCTCACACAGTTTCAGTTTACGATTCTTGGTCCTCACCCAAAAGTGAAATATTGTTGAGGGGGAGGGGAGGAGTTTTTTTGGGGGGGGTGTTGGCCTTTTTCCTCTTTTTTGACAGCTTGAGGAAAACTAGCTGTATTTGAATTACACAAAGGTACACCCCCCCTCTCCATACACACACACACACACACACACACACACACGCATGAACACCATTTATGCAGGACAGAATGTCCCCTGTGTGTTGAGAGTTCTGGCTATTTCTATCCCGAGAGGGCGTCACATTTAGTCTCACTGCTCATTACATAACTGTGGCTTGGGCCCCCCCAGAGGCTGGAAGCCAGATTCACTCAGATGATGCAGAGGGTAAAGAATTCCTTTTCACATAATAAGAAATTTAAATGCAACCTCCTTCCCCCCCCCAAAAAATCAAAGATTTTTTCCATTGATTAAAAAAACTCATATCTGGAAATAACACATGGCTTTGCCAAATATGACTTTGGGGAATTCAAGTTTCAGGTTCTAAATTTTTAAAATAAAAGGCTCAAATTAAATAATTTCAAAGGTCTGTGGGGGTTTTAGCATCCCCTGAATACTAAGCCCCCTACAGCTCTGACATTCCCTTCTAAGGACTCTCCCAGCTCTGACATCCCCTGTTCTTTTTTTTGTTTTGCTTTGTTTGTGTTTTTTGTATAAAAATAACTTTCATTTATATTATTTTTTAACATGTAAAAATAGTTTTAAACATTTATTTGTGTAAGATTTTGAATTCCACATTTTTCTCCCTCTCTCATCATGATAACAAGTAATCTGATAAAGGTTAAACATGTACAATTATGCTAAACATATTTCTATATTAGTTGTGCTGTGAAAGAAGAATCAGAACAAAAAGAAAAAAACATGAGAAAGAATAAACATAAAACAAATTTTAAAAAGTGAAAATGGTCTGCTTTGCTTGGCCTTCAGACCCCATAGTTTTTCCTCTGGATGTGGATGGCATTTGTCATCACAAGTCTTTTAGAATTGTCTTTGATCACTGTATTGCTGAGAAGAGCTAAGTCCATCCTGGTTGGTCATCACCCAATGTTGCCATTACTGTGTATAGTGTTCTCCCGGTTCTGCTCACTTCACTTAGAATCAGTTCATGTAAGTCTTTCCAGGTTTTTCTGAAATCTGTCTGCTCATGATTTCTAACGGTGTTCCATCCTATTCATGTACCACAATTTGTTCAGCCATTCCCCAACAGATGGGTGTCCCCTCAATTTCCAGTTCTCTGCCACCACAAAAAAGCTACTATAAATATTTTTGTACCTATGGGTTCTTTGCCCTTTGTATGACTTCTTTGGGATAAAAACCTAGTAGTGATATTGGTGGTTCAATTTTATAGCTTTTGGGGCATAGTTTCAAATTGTTCTCCAGAATGATTGGATCAGTTCACAATTCCACCAACAATGCATTAGTGTCCCAGTTTTCTCACATCCCTTCCAACATTTGTCATTTTCCTTTTCTGACATTCCATGTTCTGAGGCCCATCCCAGTTCTAAAATTCTATATTTTGCTATTTGCCTACAATGCTGACAAATCTACAAACCTATGACTTAGAAATATTATTTAGCGTATTTTAGCTCCCTAAACACAAGAGATTCAAAAGCATATCCAGACACCCCCAATTCTTTAGCCACCCTACAAAAGTCCATACTTCACAGGATGAGTTTGTAATATAAGAGAAACCAGTAAATGTCCCAAAAGTCACATGCAAGTTTTTGGTGTGTGTGTACTGTATCCATAAGGTACAATCCTGTGTACCCTATATTTCCTTCAATGGGAAAATGCTGGGGCAGTCAGGTGGCACAGTGGATAGAACACCAGCCTTGAAATCAGGAGGACGTGAGCTCAAATCTGACCTTAATAATTACCTAGCTGTGTGACCTTAGGTAGGTCACTTAACCCCATTGCCCTTGCAAAACAAACAAAAAAAAAAAGATGGGAAGTTTCAACTGTCTTGTAAAATGTAAGCTATTGGTGGCCAAGGCTGGCTCATTTCTATCTTCAGCACCCTGAGCATCTGGTTCCTTAGTAACAAATGCCTGGTCCCCAGATCCCTCTCCAACACCATGTGGAAGTCCTTGCTCCTGATCCGACTGCATATTCACCCTTTGAAACAGTAACAGTCCCAGGAGGAAAAGTCTCCATTTCAGAGAGCTGTCTTTTCTACGAGAAAACCTATAAGCCACAGGAAGGACATTTCTAGTGGATTGGTGTCTCTTCTTCGTTCATGAACAAATAGTCAGTATTCAGTGGCCCCTGCTGGCTACTGGAGTAATAGCAGCAAAGATGAACATTTGTAAAGGTTTGGAAGTAGGATTTTGATGGGAGAGGGAAGGAAGGTGAAATCTGGGCCCTGATAATTAATTCAAAATAGAAAAAAAAGCTGGATGAAATTGGGACATTTTAGTTGTCACAATTATATGATAGGCTGACTCAGATCTTACTAGTTCTGTGCCCTTAGAATGGCCTAAGGGTCTGAGTCTCAGTTTACTTCTTTGTAAAATGGTTCTAAGTAAAGTACTATGATATTCTTAGAGTCATTGATGTTGCGGTAGAATGTGGTCACCTATTTTAACCTCATTACACAGGTGAGAAAACAGACCCAGAGAGGTAGGTGACTTGGTCAAGGTTACACAGGTAAAAAGTGTAAGGACCAGCATCCAATCTGTTAGAAAGTTAGAGAAATGAGAGCTATCATCATCATGAGTATAAAACTGCATTTTATTCATTAGCTAGACTACATGAATTCTTTTTACAGCATCTCTCACAAGTGGCCATTGTGACAGGGAACTCATTACCTGCTGTTTACCAACTTTTGACTTTGTCTTGACTTTGTTCAATTCATTAATTTTTTCTGGGCCTGGATTTCCCTAGTTGGGGGTAAAGGGGAGGGGGGGGGAAACACGGATTCAAAAGAAACAAGAAGATAATGGGAATAATGTGACCCCCTGCAGCATATTTATTCTAATTAAAATAGTCTCATATCCTAAGGCGATTCTATTTGCTGAGCCACCTCTGAGGGTGTTGTGGAAAATAATCAAGTAATGTGGAGGAGTCTGGGAGAGGAAAGGCTCTATGCCAACTTGTTAATTAGGATGATAAAAAAACTTCATTATTCAGAAGAAAAATCAAAGCCCCTTTAGCCACTGTAAGTGGAATCCCACAGGAAAGGTTTGATAGGCACAGGAATGGCAAAGGACTGGCAACTGCTTTGTGAGGGAGTTGCTGAGTCAGACAGGGGGCTTCAAAGATGAAAATGAGATGGCCCCTGCTCTCAGGGAGCTTTCCTTCTATTAAGGAGATAGAACATGTACCCAGATAGATAACAACAGAAAATCTGGGAAGACAGAGGACGGTAAAAGCTGTGGTGGAGGGAGGGAGAGAACTCAGGCAGCTTTCCCTTGAAGGAAGTCTAATGAGGCCTGGGCTTGAAGGGAGAAAATCATTCTCAGAAGTGGAGATAAGAAGGACATGCATTTGGGGCCTGGGAGATGGCCTGCAAACATCTGCGGTGGGAAGTGGAATTTCTAGCTTGTCTGGGTCAGGTTGGGGAAGTTCAGTGAACTGTATATCCTCTTTGATCAATCAAGCAACACACATGTGTTAAACGTCTGTTATGGACTAGGTGCTTGGGGTTCAAATGCAATTTGAGGTAGTGGGGAGCCATGAAAGGTTTCTAAGTGGGGGCAGCTAGGTGGTGCAGTGGATAGAGCACTAGCCCTGGAATCAGGAGGACCTGAGTTCAAATCCAGCCTCAGACACTTAATAATGACCTAGCTGTGTGGCCTTGGGCAAGTCACTTAACCCCATTGCCTTGCAAAAACCTAAAAAAAATGTAATTGGGAAAGGTTTCTAAGTAAGGAGGGGACGCAGAAGATCTAGGGTTCAGAAATTGTATTTTGACAGTTTTGTCAAGGATGGATTGGCATGAGGAGAGACGGATAAGAGAGGGAGAGAGAGAGAGAGAGAGAGAGAGAGAGAGAGAGAGAGAGAGAGAGAGAAATTATTAAAATAACTCCCACAAGTGATGATGTAGACCCAAAGTAGAGTGGGGTCATGTGGAATGGAGGGAAGAGGGAAAATAAGAGAGACATCTTAAAGGTAGAATTGATAAGACATGGAAATGAATTAGATGAGGTTGGGGGAGTCTGGGATAATTTCTTTTCTCTTTCCTTTTTTTTCTTTTTTTCTTTTTTTAGGTTTTTGCAAGGCAATGTGGTTAAGTGGCTTGCCCAAGGCCACACAGCTAGGTAATTATTAAGTTTCTGAGGCTGGATTTGAACTCAGGTCCTGGGGCAGCTAGGTGGTGCAGTAGATAAAGCACCAGCCCTGGAGTTAGGAATACCTGGGTTCAAATCCGGTCTCAGACCTTTAATATTGACCTAGCTGTGTGGCCTTGGGCAAGCCACTTAACCCCATTTGCCTTGGAAAAAACCTAAAAAAGTAAAAAAAATAAAAAATAAAAAAATAATATAAAGTTGAACTCAGGTCATCCTGACTCCAGGGCCAGTGCTCTGGCCACTGTGCCACCTAGCCGCCCCCCTCTGGGATGATTTCAATGTGGGAAGCCTGAATATTTGGGAGAATGGTGGTGCTCTCAGTTGATGCTGAGAAGTTTGGGAGAAAGGAGGGCTTATGTGGGAAGATGATAAATTCTCTTTGGAATGTTGAGTTTGAGATGCTTATGGGATACCCAGATGGAGACATCCAGTGGCTAAACAGACCAAATCTGACTGCCCTTGATGAATTTATCTTCTATCTCCCTAAATAGTCCCCAGAGAGGGGAGGTCAGTTGTCATGTTCCCTCTGTATCATCCTCTGCTCTTCATGTCATATTCATCTACAAATCCAATTTATTGTCAAGTCTTATTGCTTCTACCCTCACATTTCTTGTATATGTTTCATTCTTTCCATTGCAACAGCTGCACCCTCCCCACATGTAGGCTCCCATTCCCTCACTCCTGCAGTAGCTGCATCTCAGATCTCTCCACTCACAGACCATCCTCCAGCTGCCAAAATGATCTTCCTAAAGTTCAGGTCTGACTGTGTCACTCCTCTCCTCCATAAACCCCAGTGGCTCCCCATCACCTATAGGATCAAATAGAAGATCCTGTGCTTTGTGTTTAAAGTCCTTCACAACCACGGCTCCTGTTGATATTTTCTGGTCATCTCTCACTTCACTCTGCTTCACAATGCCCCACTTGGCATTCCTTGCCTATTCGGAGTGCCCCTCTCCTCCTCACCTCTGATGCCCTGGCTACCCTCATAACTCTTGATCGAATGCCCCACCTTCCACCACTGAACCCACTCCATCTCTCCCTTGAGACTAATGGGCACATCATAATTTTCACCACCTTCCCCATTAGGACACTAGTTTTTTGAAGGTAAGAACCAGAGCTTTTGTTTGCAGTTGAGGGGTGGGTTGGGGGAGTGCTTTTTAGTAGTTTCAGTGATAGTCAATAAACCTTTATTCAGAGTTTAGTATATGATAGCATTGGAGATAGGAAAAAAAAAATGACCACTCCCCTCCCACCCACCAAATTACGGCAAACCAGCCACACCATCAAGGAGTAAGAAAGAGACAATCCAGAAGCATTTTGGATATGCATTTCAATCTATATTCAGACATTTGGGGTATTCATGTGAGTCTACATGCATGCACTTGCAACACACGTATATTGCATGGCAATGCACCAGCACACACAAGATCTACACATATGTGTAGCCTGTACATCTGTTTGTGCACACATGTGTAACACGTATGCCACACATTGCTCCATGTAACCAATCAGCAAATACACAATTGTGCAGTGCAGCACCATGCTGTGTGCTCACATAACCACAAATATACATACAGACATAACAGTAGCCATGTGCAACTCTGCAAAACACGTGTGTGCTGTGCAGCATCACCTCATCCATAGGTGCAATGTGTTGTGCACATTTGTGCCTAGTGAGTAGATGTGCATGGATTGATATGTGCACATTCATACAATCTCATGGACATGCATGTGTGTCCACGTGTGTGCACAGTGTGAACAAAGGCAATTTGAAAGAAGGCAGAGTAAGAGTGGAGCAAATGTTTATTGTCCAACTGGTCACGGAGGCAATTCAGAAGCTCAACTGAGACACTAGGGCTGGATTCGGAAATATGTATCCTCTGTATAAAGAAAATAACTGAAGGCATGGAAGGAGAAGAGAGAGAATCAAGGAAGACAGAACCTAGAAAGAAGAGAGACTGTCCAATAGGACATCAGAGAGTGGATGGGACTTGCCCAAGGGCACACAAAGCTAAATTGTATTGGGACTGGAATTAAAACCCAATGGTTGCTCAAATTGTTTGAGTGCTATTTGCAAAAAGAAAGGGAAAAAAAAAGACAGAGAGAGGAGGTTGAAGGGAGGGAAGAAAGAAGGGAGATAGGAAGGGAAGGGAGGGGAGGGGAGGGGGAGAGAAGAAGGAAGGAAGGAGGGAGGGAAGGAAGGAAGGAAGGAAGGAAGGAAGGAGGGAGGGAGGGAGGGAGGGAGGGAGGGAAGGAAGGAAGGAAGGAAGGAAGGAAGGAAGGAAGGAAGGAAGGAAGGAAGGAAGGAAGGAAGGAAGGAAGAAAGGAAGGAAGGAAGGAAGGGTGATCAGAAATGTCAGGATATGGGCAAGGTTATGGGAAGAAAGGTACATGAAAACATTATAGGTGATGTGGGCTGGTCCAACTATTCTAGAAAATAACAATGAGGGGGAAAGTACTCTACCAGGCAAAGCCTTTAACCCAGTGCATATAGTATAGGTTATATGTACTAAGGAGGTCGATCATGGACTATGTGATCTTGGACAAGTCATTTAACCTCTCTATCTCTCTAGGCAATGATCTAAAACTTAGAGCAGTAACTATAATGGAGCAACAAAGGCTTTGTTCCAGGGCATCCAAATTTAAAGGTCACTGACCACACATTCTAGGCTATTTCCCTCCCCTACATGATCACCCCCAATACCCCCCCATATCATTCTCTAACAATGACGAGCTCTGTAGCAGTGTAGACACTGGTATACATGGTCTTTCTAATGGCCACACCCTGTCCAGGCCCAGGCACAGTAATTGCTCCTTACAGCTCTGCCGATGAGTCTATGCTAGAGATGAGTTCATAGAATTCTGGAGTCACAGGTGGAGAACTGGAAAGGATCCTAGAGGTCATAAAATCCATTGGCAATGCCCCTCATTGTAAAAAAAAATGAGACCCAGGGAGATGTTTCTGATCTAAACTGAAGGAGGGAATTTCTATGAGGAAAGGCTCCATGAAATCACACGTCTGGAGCAAAAAAGGAAAATTCCAAATCAAAAATGACCCAAGAGAGCTGAAGAAGAATGTATTCTGGGAGTGGGGAAGAGCGACCACAAGCCGCTTCAATCTACCAAGGCCTTGTTCGTTCATGGTGGTGGTCAAGTCCATTGAATTGTCAGAATAGAAAAGACAGCACCTGCCAACGATTATCTGGTAAAACCCTGTAAAAAGGCCCATAAATATTGAAAGGAAACAATAGAGCTCACTCTCTCCTGACCACAATCAGACAGGAGCAACACCCAGAAGTCCTCAGAATAAATCACGCCTTCCTACCTCCTGCACTTCCCTGAATTACAAGGTTACCCGATGAAGAGAACTCAGCCAATTGATGGACCCCAGGCCCCATAAAGTAGCAGAGACTACAACTTGTGAAATTTAACTTACCGGCTTCATTCTGGCATTGGGCCATCTGTGTGCTATCACCCAGATGAAAAGCAAGCCAAGGGATGGTAAGCAACTAGTCGCACATCACATTGCTGAGAAGTGGGAGAGGCTCTGAGGAGGGGTCCCTCCTGAACAGAGCCTTCACCATCTTCATCTGGAAGAAGCAAAGGGTGTCTTAGCCGAGGTGGAAGACGGGGAGTAATGTAATGTAATGTAGCGTCAAACCTCAGAAAGTCCAGATTGGAGGCCAGACTTTGACACTGACAGCTGTGTGACTATGGACCAGATGCTTTCCCTCTCTGAGACTCACTTTTTACATGTGACAAAAGGGGAATGAATGAATGAGTGAATGAATGAAAATGTATTTGTTAAAGTTGTTATTCTGTTTGGCAATACACAGTGGAGGCATAAATATAAAAATGAGATAGTCCCTGCTCTTAAGAAATTCACATTCTAGCTAGGGAAACTACAGGAAGGCTCTGCGGTCCTGGGGGTGCACTGGTCCCTAGGGCCATGATGAGCCTCCATCATCCTCCATCTTACCAGAAGTGTGGGTGAGTCCCCTGCTCATCCAAACCATTTGAGGAACCATGAGGAGTAGGGACTGAAGGGAACTAACCCGTGAGTGCTGGGAGAGAGGAAAGGGGCAAAAAAGGTTGAGGGAAGGACCTGCCACGGTTGCCACTCCTGACTGTCCGGGTTTGCTTTGATAATTGTTCTGTTTGTTCTACCTGCCTAACAGAAATCACAGGGTCATTGGCCTGTCTTACAGATGAGGGGAAGGAGGACTAAGGGACTTGAGCAAGGTCACACAGGAAGTGACAGAGCCAGAATTCAAATTCAGGTTTTCTGAGTCCAAAGTCTGTGCTATGGCCACCATGTTGCTGTCATGCGGATATTATGTAATTTATAAAGTGACAGGCAGGCAGGCCGCATATAGGTATTAAGTATTTATCAGGATTGAACACTTGTTGTTCAGTCTACAGTTGTGTCTGACTCTTCACGACCCTGTGGACCGTACTGACCGTGAGCTTTGCTTGGCAGAGATACTGGAGGAGTTTGCCATTTCCTTCTCCTGCGCATTGGACTGTGACTTGCCAGACAACCCTTGAGTGGCAGAGGTCATATTCAAACTCAGGTCTTCCTGAGTCTGGACCTGGTGCTCTCTCTGCTGCACTCCCCACCTGTCCAAGATTTTGATTCTTGAGAGGAATATCCACGATTACATACCAGACAAATGGTTCACAACGCAGTGAAACTGATCCTCCTGAAGTAGAGATCTGCACATGTCAACTCTTTTGCTCAAGAACCATCAGTAGCTCCTTATGGTCATGGGGACAGATTGAAAACTCCTCCCTTTGGCATGTAAAACCCCAAATGACTTCACATATACTTTATGTATTTGTGCTTATTTACTCTATTTACCCCATACCTCCCTCATACACCTGTCTTTCATATTGAAATGCTTCCCTTGGTCCCTTCCCCATTACACTCCTAGATTGTAAGATCCCTAAGGGAAGGGTTTGCTTCCAGTCTTGTCTTCCTATCACCACTGTTTGATACTTGATGCCTTTTGTAGAGGAGAGGCAGAAAACATTTGCTGAACTGAACTAGAGATCATTCTGTCAAGAGTCTGAAGGATGGGGCAGCTAGGTGGTGTAGTGGGTTAGAGCACCAGTCCTGGAGTCAGCAGGACCTGAGTTCAAATCCAGCCTCAGACACTTAATAATGGTCTAGCTATGTGGCCTTGGACTGGTCACTTAAACCCATTGCCTTCAATAAATAAAATTTTTAAAACTGATTTTTAAAAAAGGAGTTTGGAGGGTAGACTGAGTAGTAGGGAGGGTGGGGAAGTAGTTGGGACACCTGTAAGGGATTATTATGATCATCATTTCCTTGGGATGCAGCAGGAGGATCTGGCCTCCAATCCTAGTCATTCAGTTCTAAAAGTATGATCCCATGATGGACCAAGAGCATCATTGCAAGAGAATGCTTCAAAATGGCAGATAGGAGAATTGAGAAAAAGAGTCAAGTGCCAGAGTTGCTTTGTCCTTGGAATTCATAGGAATTTGGTGACAGATTAGGTCTGGTCGGATGAAGAGAAGGAGGAGTTGAAAATCAACTCCAAGGTTTTAAACATGGGAGATTGGTCCTTGGTGAATGGTGGGGTTAATGGGAGGAAGAAAGAAAGAAATGAGGAGGGCTAAGTTTGGGAGACAAAAATTGCTGAACATCTGTGGGGGGTCACCAATCAGTAGATAATTTTACCCTTAAGGGATTTGGGGTCTAGTGAAAGAAAGAGTGCATACATGGAAAGTTGAGCAACAGAATGAAGCTGAGGTCCCTAAAAAGGGAATGACTTAGAATAAAGATGACATGAGCCTGGGAAGGTAGCATGGGAGCAAGCAAAGAGTATGCTGGGCATGATGATATATATCTGAAATTCTTCCTATTGGAGCAGATGGAGATCATTGGATGGGTTGAGTTTGGGGGTTTGGGATTATAGTAGAACTAAAGTCAATTGGGTGTCCACACTAAGTCTGGCATGGGTATACTGAACCCCTCAGTAGCAGAGGCTTCTGGGGGTGGAGGAAGGTAAAATGAGGGCAAGAAAAGGAAGGGAAAATAAGGCAAGGGGAAGGAAGGAAAGGAAAAGAACAAGAACAGGCAAGACAAAGAAAAGGAAGGCTATATAAGAAGGGACAAAAGAGCCCAGGGAGGAAAAATGGAGCAGGTTAAAGCCTCTCAGTATTAGGACAGGATTTGTGACTAGTCAATGTCATTCCAGCCAAGGTGAGATAGGGAGATGTAATCAGAAAGAAGAAAAGGAAGGAAGGAAGGAAGGAAGGAAGGAAGGAAGGAAGGAAGGAAGGAAGGAAGGAAGGAAGGAAGGAAGGGAGGGAGGGAGGGAGGGAGGGAGGGAGGGAGGAAGAGACAGAGGGAGAAAATAAAAGAGAGAGAGAGAGAGAGAGAGAGAGAGAGAGAGAGAGAGAGAGAGAGAGAAGAAAGAAAAGGAGGAAGGAAGAGAAAAAAGAATTATGGTTCTGCCATTCAAGTACCACCAAAGACAATCTTATTGCCTCACATTATATTTCTGAGCCAGTTTCCTCTTCTGTAAAATGGGTATGGTGGACTTGATGGTCTCTGATGTCCCAGTTCCAGATGTAGGATACCATGATCCTGTGAAAGAGCATAATGTGATAGACAGAAAGGTGAATCAAGAAAGCCGGGTTAAAACCACAATTTTGAGGAAAATTCTTAACCAAACAAAGGAGAGAACTGATGATCATAAAGATAAAAAGAGACAATTTCTATCATGTAAAATTTTAAAGTTTTGTGCAAACAAAATCAATGCAGCTGGAATAAGAAGAGAAACTGTTGGACTGAGTAGAAAATCTTTGCCTGAAATCTAACTTCAGGCACTTAATAGCTCTGTGGCCACGGGCTAGTCACTTAACCTCTCAGTCTATTTCTTCATCTGTAAAATGGGGATTTTACTGCCAGTAGTACCCATCTCATAAAACTAGTGTAAGAAAAGGACTTTGTAGATTATAAAAATGGTAAATATTATTACAGAAAATGTTCCAAGTATCCCATTGCATAAGGGAGAGAAACAAAGACTACTTATGGCAGACAGGGAGGAAAGGGGGGAGCTGTGGATCAAGTCCCTTTTTCTGTTATTCCCATCAACAAGGTCAGAAGCAACTAAAGCAGCCAGATCTTGCTTGGCCCATCAATACTATTCCCCAAGGAGTCACTGTCTCCTATCTCTGGCAACCTCTAGTATCCTGGCTGGTCAGACTCACTGGATGTAAATGCAGTTTGGATCATCTCTGCTGTGATTGATGGGGGCTGCCAAAATTCCGGAAATCACAAAAGCCTCTAATGCAATGTCTTTGGATTAGATGTGATTAACATAGCTTCAGTTCCTGGGGCATTCCCTATACATTCTATAGCTGACACACTGCACTTTAGGTTCTGATTTGTTGGTCACAGGAAAAAAGGAAAGAAGTCAGGGGAAGTTCAGATGATTTCAATTGGTTGCAGGCTTTCTGGAGTGTTGGAGATCCAAGAGGGACTCCCAAGAACCAGGTCAAACAGGAGATTTTGACAGCCATAATCACAAAAATAAAGTCCAATTACCACAAGCTCCCATTTCTACTGGTTATGTTTTCACAGAATCACAAAATTTGATAGTTGGAAGAGATATCCACTTTGGAAAGGCATCTCCATTGTAATATCTCTCACAAGTGATCCATGAGTCAGTGCTTGAAGATCTCCCCCATGGGGAGAGCCCTCCAGTTTCAGAGCAGCCCATTCCATTGGGGAACATCTCTCATTATGAGGATGTTCTTTCTCAAAACAAGCTTAAATTCACTTTCTTAAACTTCCCTACACTGCTCTGGCCCAGAGCAAGTTTGAACCTTCCTCTCCACATGTCTAAGCTGCAAGTTCAAGATGGATGGGTAAGCTAAGGCTTTATGGGTAAAAGTATTTTCTTCCTTGGAAATCATCATCTGATACTCATGTTGATTAAACATTAGTCCAACTCAGTTTTCTGAAGACTGCAAGGTATTATAAGTGTAATGTTAATGGTATCTTTTAGAGGGGCCAGGTAACTAGCCCTTTCCTTCCTATCCTCTTTGACTCTGGAAATGTAATTAGCCACAGCCTATTACAACGATGGTTGTGGCCTTCCTGCCTGAAGATAACCGAAGTGACATGACTCTATCAGGGCCAATGTATAGTATGTTTAACTGGCCGATCAGACCAATATGAGTTTATTACTCTACTACAAATCAGGCACAGATAGTTAAGATGAACATTTGGAGTGGAGACACCTTTCAATATGGGCATCTCAAGGGCAGCTAGGTGGTGCACTGGATAGAGCACTGGCCCTGGAGTCAGGAGGACATGAGTTCAAATCCGACCTCAGACACATAATAATTGCCTAGCTGTGTGACCTTGAATAAATCACTTAACCCCATTGCTTTGCCAATAAAAAAAGATTGTTTCAATATGTACATGTCAAGTTTCTTTTGAGGTCCTGTAATTCTCCCTTTGTGTCATGCTGGGTGGTTCTGTGCCAGTGTCTCTCATGTCTCACAATTCTTCAGAGAGACCAAGCCTAGACACAACACATTGGGTCCTCAAGTACATATATTTCCCTCCTTTACTGTTTTAAGGAGTTTGTAATAAATGTTAGAGAGTTTATATTTAAATTAGGAAGATACAACTGTTCAGAGCCCCCAGTTAGGAAAACTACTAACAATTATACAGAGATTTGACCCTCGGTCTTAAATTTATATTTATCTCTAACCTATGAACTCTGTGATTAAGGCAAAATTCAGGTTATCATAAATGTTCAGGTAAAGGAGTGAGCAGAATACAGACACTAGGAGAAGCTGGGAAAGATGACTTTTTCTTGGTCTTGAAGACAAGTCCTTCAGGAGAGGGAACAAAATGGCAGCTTCTACCTGAGTCTTCTGTTCTAAGATGCCTGGAAGGCTCTACTTAGTCCTTCCCTTCTCTGGCCCAGTTCAGACTTTCTTCTCCTTTATCTTTTCACCTATTATCCCTCTATAGCCACTTCTTTTAGGTTCATCTCTTAAGATCCCCATTGTTTCTTTTCAATGAGTTCTAAACAAGTAAGAGTTTTATATAAAACTCAAATTAGTTCAAAAGATCAGAGATTGAGAACTAGAAGTCATCTCCGAGACAATCTAGTCAATCCTTTCATTTCACAAATGAAGAGAATGAGGTTCTGAGAGGCCATGGAGTGACAGATTTGGCAGCAAGATGATCTCAAATCCTGCCCTGTCAGGGAAAAGGTGTTTTCCATTATCTGTTTTCAGGATTTTCAGTGTTTTTTTTTAGTTACTCAGAATTCCATTTCCTGTTGGAAGTTGGAGTCATTGTGCATATCATCTAATTGTTTTACTCTGCATTAATTCATGTAAATCTTCTGTTTCTCTGAATTACTGATATTCATCATACTGTTTCCCTTTCATCTTGAAAAACTCCCATCATTTAAGCCTTCCATCTCTGCTAATTATTGTCCTGTTTCTCTTCTACCCTTGGTAACAAAACTCCTCAAAAAGGCATCGACACCAGGGCCCTCCACTTTCTCACCTTTTACTCTCTCCTTACCTTCTATAATCCAGCTTCTGACCCATCATTCCACCAATACTGCTCTCTCCAAAGTGACCAGTGATCTCTTGGTTGCCAAATACAATGGTCTTTTCTCCATTCTCATTTTTTCCTTGAAGCCTCTGCAACCTTTAACAAAAATGATCACTCTCTCCTCCTTGGTATTTCCTTCTTTCAGGTGTTCAGGACACCTTATTTCCTGGTTCTCCTCCTACCTCTCTGATCAGTCCTCTCTTTTACTACAACCTCTTCCAGATCACAGCCTCATTTCATAGGTGTCCCTCAGGGCTCTGTCCTTAAGCCTCTTCTCATCTCCTTCTATTCTGTTTCACAAAGTGATCTCATTGGTTCCCATCTAAGCTGAAGATTCTCAAATCTGCCTTTCATACACCAATCTCTGGTGATTTCTAATCTCACTACCCTTCAGACTAACTCCCTTTCAGACATCTTGAACAGAATGTTCAGTAGACATCTTTGGGTTTTGGGAGGGTTTGGGGGGTTTTTTCTAGGTTTTTGCAAAGCAATGGGGCTAAGTGACTTGCCCAAGGCCACACAGCTAGGTCATTATTAAGTGTCTGAGACTGGATTTGAACTCACATCCTCCTGACTCCAGGGCTGGTAGGTACTCTATCCACTGCACCACTAACCACCCCTCAGTAGACATTTTAATGTCCAAAACTGAATTCAGTATCTCCCTCTCCTCTCCCTCTCCCTCTCTCTCTCTCTCTCTCTCTCTCTCTCTCTCTCTCTCTCTCACACACACACACACACACATACATACCACCCCCACCTCCCCATTACTCTCCTTCCACTTCTCTCATGGACTCAAACTTTGTTTATCTTAGAGTTATCCTGGACTCCACACTTTCATATTTGCAATATGGTGCCATGGTCTATCAATTTCACCTCTGCACCCTCCCCCCAATAGGCCATCTTTTTTTCCTGACCTTGCCTCACTCTACTCCCCCTCCACCCTTGCAAGCCCTCATCATCTTCTCATCACCTCTTACCTGGACCATTAAAATACCTTCAGGTAAATGTGCCTGCCTCAATTCTCTCTCCATTCTAATCCCTCCATTTTGCCACTAAATTGTTTCCCTAAAGTTCAGTTAAGTCACTCCCCTATTCAATAAGCTCTAAGTTCTAGTGATTCCATATTGCCTCAAAGAATAAACACACAATGCTGTGTGGCTTCACAGTCCTTCATGATTTAACCTCTTCCCATCTTTCCGATCCTCTATGGAAGGCCTAGAACAAGTCTCAGCTCTAAGCATTGATTGTTGGGACAGACAATTCTCAACTCCCTACCTGTCCACGCATATGTGTAAAGCCCATGATAAACTCCCTCCCTGCCCACTCATACCTGTAAAACCCATGACACCCCCTTCCAGAACTCACTGGGGGAGAAGAAAATCTAAAAGTACTGAGAAATAGTTAATGCATTGTCTGCTTCAAAACAATGTCAATATTGTTTGACCATGTGTCTTGGCACCCACCAGCTATACTCGAGACAGCCACATGGCCAGGGTTAAGGTCAATCTATCATAAATTGGTAAGAGTATGACTTGGGGAGAACATTAGTGAACCCATTCTTGGCACGTGAGTAAAAACGGATGAGCTCTGCCAGGCAACTTTGGATGGCAAGGAACAGCCCAGGAGAGCACCTGTCCCCCCAAAGATGAAAGCATGGTCAGGCCCAGCATATGCTGTGGTTCCCACTCAGCAGACCATCAGGACACGGCCACTCCCATAGAACAGCGAGACATCTTTGCGTTGCCAAGTTATCTATCTCCACGCTTCCGGGATGCTGTTCTCAGCTCTCCCCACCAGTGAATCAATATTACGTCTACACCCTCGGTTAAACAGAACTCTGTTGCAGTTCTATCGCTTCATGGGGATTAGCCATCTGGAAGCTGAAACAGGCCGCAGAGTAAAGAATGGGATCCAATTTTGCATTCACCAAAATGAGCCGTACCAGGCTCAATTTATGGCAGATGGTTATGAAGTCTCAGCAGGCAAAAAATCTCCCCGGAAACAATCATGTTGATGCCAATTACTGTAATAGGAGCCAGCAGGATGACTGTAGAGGGTTTACGGGTGATGGTGGAGAGGGCGGATCAGGACCTGACCTGCAGGTGGTGGGAGGATGGTGACCCTGTTCATCGATTAAGATCACTTGGGGGGGGGGGGAAGCTGAGACATGAAGCACAGAGACTTCCTTTCTTCAGGATACACTCTAGATGAAATGAACCCCCACTGGGACCAGAGAAGCAAGGAACAGTGGAGCTGGGGCAAGTCTGACCTGGAATCACAGGATGATGCCAAAGCCGAAAAACCTTTCAGCTCAATGTCAAAACTGGGAAGGACGTTGGTGGGAAGAACACAGGAATCATATCCGAGTTGGGAGGGGTCTTAGAACAGGGGATATCAGAACTGGGGGAGGGACTTTAGGATAAGGAATATCAGTAAAGGGGGTGCCTTAGAACAGGGGATGTCAGAGCTGGGAGGGACCTTGGAACAGGGGATGTCAGAGCTGGAAGGGCCCTTAGAATAAGGGATGTCAGAAGTGAAAGTCCCTCCCCACCTCTAAAATGATTTTTACAGAACATCAGAGCTAGGAAATTAGGTGGGGACATCATAGGGCACAGGACACTGTCTGGAATCTGGAAGACCCAAGTTCAAATCCAGTCTCAAACACTAGTTGTGTGACTCTAGGCAAGTCTATCTGCCTCAGTTTCCTCAACGGTAAAGAGGGGAAGAGTTGCTTCCATCAGGGACCTTGGGATCCTGGGGTACAGAACTGAGAGAGCCTAAGGTCATTCAGTCACAAGTCCATTGGGTCACAGAATTGGTGGGGATCTTGGAGGTTCATCAAGTCCACCCCCCCTTATTTATCAGGGGAGAACGATAAGGCCCAGTGACTTGCCTAGGGCCATGTTTCTAATGAAAGTCTTAGATGGGATTTGAATCAAGGTTCATATTCAGCACTGGATCCATTATGACTACACTGTCTTAGACCCCAGCCCCACCATTTTAATGGATGAAAACACTGAAGCTCAGGGAGGTTTGACAGACCTGGAGTCAGGAAGACCTGAGTTCAGATCTGGCCTCCCACACTTAGTTGTGTGACTCACTTCACCTGTTTGCCTGTTTCCTTATCTATAAAATGGGAATCATAATAACCCCCCTCTCTCAGAGTTATTGAGAATAAAATAATCCTAGAGGGCTTAGGACAGTGGCTGCCACATAGAAGGCACTAGATAAATATTAACTATTACTGACTTGACCAAGGTCACACAGGTTGTAATTGTCTACATCAGGATCTGAGACCAAAGGACCCACATTGATTCCAGGACTTACACGGTTTCAACCACACCACCTTGGTCTTTGTCAGGAATTCAATGTTGTCTCCCAACTTAGTAGATTTTCATGGAAAGGACCATGTCTCTGGAATCTGTCCTTGAATCTCAAGTCTAGTGGTTACTGCTTGTGTGACCTTGGGCAAGTCACTTAATTTCATGAAGCCTCAGACTAGATGGTCTCTGAGGTTCCTTCCTGCAGTCTATAGTCTTATGGTGATCTATAGAAATGACAGTTGAGGGCAATGGAGATGTTGATACAAGGTAGGTAGTGAAGTTGAATGTGTAAGATGGCAGCATCAGGGAAATGTATAAATGGGATGGGAAGATCCTGTAATGAGGAAGAATAACTGAGAAGCATATCTCCTATCTAAGCAAAGTCAGCGGATTCCATTAAAGCCTGCAACCTACGGAGCGAACCTTCCTTTCACAGGTTCATGGGAGGTCGTGGACAAGAGCCAAAGATGGGCAAGCAGGGAAAGGGCTCAACCTTCAGATGGTGGGGCATTCACATGGAAATGGTCACCGATCCATTGAAGTATTGCCCATCCCACCTCCCATCCATGATCCCTGGGAATACGCATAGCTAGAAGATATTTGAAAATAAATCATCATTGAACTCCTGCTAGACAGACTTCCTTTTCAGAAATTCCAAGGAATAAACAGGCAAATATGGGGGGCTGGGAGGACTTGTATTTTGTATGAGTAGTACAGAGCCTAGATGTTCCCCAAAAGCCTCTTGACTAAGCTTCCTTGATGGATTAGGGTCTCATGGAACAGGTCAACAAACAGGTAAGGGACATACATCCTTGACTTGTGAGGTCTCCACCAAGAGCCAGGACTGGAGATTCAAATGGAGAGTTTACCTGCAGAAGTAAGATCACAAACTTTAACCAGTTGAGTTGAAATTTCTAGACAGGACCATGGCCATTATTTTCTTTTTTTCCCCACCCCTAGGCTCTACCAGTTGCCTATCCACCCTCATCCCCACCTCAGTCATCTGGCAGAACCACAACAGGAGGGAGGGAGCTTGCAGGGCTCTATACAGGTAACCCAAAATATCTTCTTCAAAGACTGAAGTTGTATTCACCAAAGTATAAGGTATGTTTCAAGGTCACCTACTTTTCAGCATGGACACCTTCATTACTATGTTGTGTTTGGCAAGTCCAAATCCATTGATGTTCAAAGAAAGAGGCCACAAAGCAAGTTGGAGCACCCAGAGGAGAGAGAGAGACCTGGATTGGGAGTCAGTGACTGGAATTCTAGCATCCCTATCTGTAAAATGGCAAAGGGGGGTAGGCAGAGTCAGATCTCCAGGGTACCTCCTGGTTCTGAATCAATGCTGAACCCTACTATTCCATCCCATTTCCACAGTAACAAGGATTGACAGGAAAAGGGACCCATGACATCCAGATCCACCCCCCTCATTTAACAGATGGAGACACTGAGACCCAGAGAGGGGAAGGGATTTGCCCGGTGGTTATAGTTAGAAACCAGTTCTTGCAACCCAGAAACCTAGCATCCTTCTTCACTACCAGTTCCCATCAGGGAGAATGAAGCTAAGTGTGACTTGCTTCACAGAGATGGAAATATCCCACATCACTGAATCTTCCATCCAGGGATAGAGGAATCTCAAGGACCCTTTCATCTAGCTGCCTCATTTTGCAGGAGGTAAATGAGGACCAAAGAGGGAAGTTTGCTCAGTCACACAAGTACTAAGCATGAGAGGTGTCCTACAACTCCCAAACCAGTATTTTGGTTTTTTCCTTCTTGGGTTCTGTGTCTGCTGCTTACAACTCGGGTGACTTTGGATAAGTCCCTTAAACCCCATTACTTTATGTTGAGGCAACTGAAAGACCCATGGTGGTAAAGATTTGCTCAACGTTGTGAAGTACAAATTTGAACCCAAGTCTTCAGGACACCGTATTGCCTCTGTCAGTTGAGGGTCTGTTTTAGATGACCACTAAGGCCCAATCCTTCAAGCTCTCTTCGGTTCATAAGTGTGCAAGCCCACACGCCAATTTTGGGTGATGTGGAAGAGGGGCTTCAGGAGGCCAGCCAGACCCAGTGCTAAGAGAATGGGTAATCAGTACTCCGCAACCTTGCCAGCCAGCTTGCCACGCAATGGTGCCCAGGGGCAAACCTTTTGCTCAGTACCTACATTAATAAACACTGTAAGTAAGTCACTCTCTGGTTCCACTTCATGAAGTTCCCTCCCAGGCAGCAGGCTGGGCGATCTTGCTATCGACTGATTAACAGGCAATGTCGGAATATATTAGGGACCAATGAGCCATGGGGACATCCTCATGTTCTTACCACTGACTCGCCAACATTGCACAAATAAACAGTTATGGGACCCAGGTGAATTCTTCCTGACTCAGGGAAACCCAGGCCACCTCACCAGAAGTCTGGGCCCTCCCTGGGCCCTGAGAAGCATTATCTCAGGTGAAAAGTGAAGCCTAAAGTGAAGCATTCTACTTCCTGCCTTAAAAATTCCAATAGACAGAGGAAATCAAGGATCTTTTGTCTGAGCCAAGAATTTTCCAAGTTCAAAGCAATGGATGGTATTTTGGAGACAATCCAATAAATATCCCAAATAAGAAGAGATCTAGGCATCAGGGAAGACCACCTGATAGATTTGAGAGACTAGAGCCAAGGCTGAGCTCTGGCACCAACTAGCTAGGTGACCTTCAGAAAGTCACCTGTTGCCACTTTGGACATCACTGTTCTGCATCCATAAATCATGAGGATTGGAGAAAGGTTCAATATATGATTACAATATATAAATATAATATTGAATATATAAAAGGCAGAATAGTTTGGTGTATATAGAGAGAGAGAGAGTGGGGGGGGAAGGAATGGGGGAGGGAGAGAGGAAGGAGAGTGAGAGTGGGGATGGAGAAGGGAGGAGGAAAGAGGAAGCAGAAAGAAGGGGGAAGGAGAGAGGAGGAAAGAAAGGGGAAAGAGGGAGAAGAGAGAGGAAGGAAAAGGAGGGAAGGAAGCAGGAGCTTTGTATTTTCATTCTTAGTACCTAGTTCATAATAGAAATCAATAAACTTGTCCATTTTCCTGCTTTTATAATGTATTATCAATCAAGTATGTATTTAGACAATGTCATCCACATTCAAAGAAAAAGCTTTGGAGACAGAATGCAGACCAAATTTTTTAAAATTTGCTTTGTTTTTAACTCATAGCTCCCTCCCACCATAGTTCTGATTCTTCTTTCACAACATGACTAAAATGGAACTATGTTAAACATGATTGTTCATGTATAACCGATTCAGATTACTCCATCAGGGAGAGGGGGAAGGAGGGAGAAAAATGTGGAACTCAAAAGCTTGCAAAAAGATGCAAGCTATCTTTGCATGGAATTGGAAAAAATAATATTCAAAAAATAGGCATTTATTAAGCACCAACTGTATATCATACTTTATCCTATCTTCTCTTACCTGATCTTTATTTAAATAACCTTTGAAACCAGGTAATGCCACAATTTAGAGATGAGGAAAAAAGTTCAGAAAAAGGGAAATGACTTGGGGGGGCTGTCAGACCTAGAACTATATGATACTCGCAACCTCCCTAGGAATGTGTAATGTAGGAATTGTGTTAATTCTGGCCTCAGAGGAGGGTATTTTTTTAATTTACTAAACAGTTTTAGCCATACTGAAAAGATACCAACTACTTCAAGGTGGGGTCAGATAAACTTTAATTAAGCATTTTGACTTAACCAGATCTTTGCATCCTAACAAACTCTCCCTGCTTGATTAAAGTAACAAAAAAGAGGACTGGGTCCTTGATTAACTCACAGAGACTCATTTGTGAAGCCCCTACTATGATCTATTTGTTTGCCGTTTCCTTTTCAATTATGTCCGACTCTTGTGACATTTGGGGTTTTCCTGGTAACGATACTAGAATGCTTTGCTATTTCTTCCTCCAGCTCATTTTACAGATGAGGAAACTGAGGGCTAAGTGACTAAGCTATATAACATATTAACAATGAGGTTAGATACAAAAGTGAAATGAACCCTTGCCTTCAAGGATCTTGCATTCTATCCAGAGAAACAACAGATATCAACAGATACAAGGTAGAGGGTGCATGTGTGTGCATGATCCTTTATAGACTTGCCAGCAATACCGTTAAATGTGACCAGAGTTGGATGGTCTCTTTCTTATATAATATTAGCCATTGATTATTGTTGCTCTTCTGGTTCGAATTTCTTCTCTGCATGCTTCATACAAGTCTTCCAGTGTTGGTTGGTTGGTTGGGTTTTCTCGTCACTCTTTCCCCTTCGGGTAGTAGCCACACCATTGCATTTATCTATGAAGGTTGGTTCAGACATTCCACAATTCCTGGACACAGCTTGTTTTCACACATAATGTTGCTACATCAAATAACTTTACATTTAGGTTTACTTTCAAACAGAAGCAAACAGAGCCAGCCTCAAAGACAGAATAACTGGTTCTTGCCTCTGACTGGGTCACTCACTCCACCTCCATGCTCTAGCTTCTTCACCAAGATGTTCCAATACTATGCTTTATGGTCCAAAGAATAGGCAAAGAAATGAAAGGCGCCCTGGACTTGGGATAAATCATCCAGGTTCAAGTCTCAGTGCTGCACCATATCAAGTGATGTCCCCAGGTCCGGAATGCTCCAGTGTGGAGGTTGGACTGGATGTTGTCTTAAATTCTCTTCTTGCTCTATCATGAGGCTGTGCAGTTCACTGGAAAGAATACAAGATTTAGTCGTAGAATTACAGGATTTCAGACTTGGAGGAGACTTCAGTGCCAGTTTAACACATACTTGAACAATCGACTTTGTACTATCTAGCAAGGGGGCCTGGGTCAAACTCACCCACTCAGTTGTTGCATGTATAAAAATGAGAAAATTGAATTGGATGACCACTATGGCCCCTCCCAGCTTTGACATTCAATGTTCTAAGACCTAAGCCCAGACCCTGCTCTAAGGTCCCTCTCAGTTGACCTTCCATGTTCCAAGCATCCTTTCAATGCCGATATCCTATTTTCAGATCCCATTCAGCCCAGAAAGCCTCCAGAGAAAGCCACAGAATCCCTCACATGACGCTAAACGCTGCCTCTACTGCTGGACTTTAAAGAAGCAGCTTTGTAATCTAGATAAGAATCTTCCAGTCTCCTATTTCCGAAATAATCTTATTTTAGATTTGTTTAAATTCTACTCATGCCAATTGTAAAAATACTACTAGCAAGTCCAGTGCCTGGGGTGAGCCCCATCAAAGTTGCCTTCACATTGGCTGTCCAAAGTGAGTTCAGACAGGAAATAGGGAGAGTTTGGACTTTGGGAAATATGGTCCTATGGGGGGGGGGGGCGGGGAAGAGACTCTAGAACAGTACCGATGGCAAAAAGGCAAAGATCTGAGGTTGTATCTCATGGGTGGAGAGCCTTGGCCACTAGAAGGCCGCTGCTGTGGTAAAGACTGGGATGATGATGTGAGCGCCCAGTTTACTTGTTAGAACTCCCTAAATTTCAGCACCCTGGACACAGCTCTGGATGCCCTCCCCTAGTTGTAGCTATCAGATTTCTTCATAACCATAATAGCTAATATGTATACAGAACTTTAAGCTTTAGAATGTCACGTGTATGTATGAATATGTGTGTATAGTTATATAAAAATCTCATTTGATGCTCACAATATTGCGAGGATGGTACCTTATAATTAGTTTATTTTTAATGAGAAGTTTAATGACCACTAGTTAGTGGTTAGAGCAAGATCTGAACTCACCTTTCTCATGCCAAGAATATCACACAATCCACCCTACCCTCTACCTCTGAGTATCTCACCTGCACTCAGTCCATCTAACCATTAATGTTGACTTGGATCATTCCTTCTCTGATACAGAAAAGAGCTTGGAGTCGAAAGAAGTGACTCATCCAAGGACACAGATCCAGGATTGAAGACCAGGTCCAATTCTCAATGAGTCCTAGTAAAATCATCTGGAATCTGATCACTGGCACACCCAGCACTCTGGCCACATCATTCCCAAGTCTACTGGAACCAGAGACCAATCCTAACTACTCTTCTTTAGGCAGTGCCAAAGAAAGACTAGTCAGAACCAAAGCTAAAATGGAGGGGCAGCTAGGTGGCACAGTGGATAGAATACTGGCCCTGGAGTCAGGAGGACCTGAGCTCAAATCTGGCCTCAGACACCTAATAATTACCTAGCTGTGGGGCCAGGCAAGCCACTTAACCGTATTTGCCTTGCAAAAAATATAAATAAACAAACATAAAAAAAATAAAATGAATGGAAAGTCTTTAGCCCTTCATGGACAAGGATGAAGGAAAGGGTTTCACAGCTGAAAAGGTTGGGGAAAATGGGCTTCACAAGATCTCAGGGACAGATAACCACGATCATGGTACATTTGTGCATGAGAACAGCTTGGGGGTCATCTCATCCAATTCTTTCATTTTACAGGAGAGGAAACTAAAGTCAAGGCCAGTGAAGTGGTTGCCCAAGTCAAATGTCCAAAGTTCAATGGGAAGAACCAGAACAAAAGCCCAGATCACAGACCTCCTCACTTCTTTCTAGGTCAAACTTATGGGTCAATCTAGGGTAAATTTTCCTGAAACTTGTTTTTTCCATTATCAAGCTCATCCTTTTGAATTGAGGGAAGGGGTGCTCCACACCTATGGGGAATCCTGTACTACTCAAATCAGAAATTCTTTGAAATTTTTTTTCATCCCAATAAAACAATGGACAAGCACACAAAACTACCCAGCCTATGAAAATAGTAATAATGAATCTATTAAGGACTTTGGGCAAACTCTTAAGATCTTTGAGAAAAATGTTAAAATGTCCCAAACACGTGAACCATGAATGAACATGGGCCATTAAGTGGTGTTATTTGCCTCTACTGTCCACTCTGCCACCTCAGGAGGTTTTGAGACTCCAACAAATAGACAGGAAAGCCCTTTCTCAAGGGTGGACACATCTTCATCAGCACATTTTATCTGACACAACCACCCCAGAAGGGGAGGAGAGCTCCATCATTTCCTAACAGGAAGGCAGTGAACTCGGATCTCTTCCAGCTCTGTGATCCAAGGCTCAGACAGGTTGTCATAAGTAGGCTGGTGGTCTTCCTGAGACTTTTCAGAGTAAACCTCTCAACAGGTCCTCAAAGGTCCATTTATTCAATCCAGATCCCCACAGAAATTCACTGTCATGTCCCCTTCAAGTGGCCATCCAGATCTTACATGGAAACCCCCTGTAAAAGCAAGCACTTATCCCCTTCAGAGGCAGTTCACTCCACTTCTGAATGGCTCCAATGGTTAGCAAGTTTAATTTATTTGGAGCTGCACACCATCTGTGCCTTCCACCCTCTCCTGGTTCTGCCCTTTGGAGCTCTCTTCCAGATGACTGAACTTCAAATGAAGCTATCATGGCCCTGAATTCTTCAAATGATCATCTCCTAGTGTGGCTTCCCTTCATTCTACCCCTCCCTCCCCAAATCTCTAATTCAATCTCTCTAGACCTTAGTTTCCTCATCAGTAAAAGGGAATATAGCAGGGTTGGTAATTTGTATTTGCTGCCCAGGACTCAAAGTAGAGATTCCCCAGGTTTGTAAGTACTCCTTTCATTACAATATGCCACTTAACTCAGCATCCAGAACCTACTCTGGGCTAGGCACTTTTAAGCACTCTCCTCCAAGACTTCCTTGTAGACTGCTGGTATGGGGATGGGAGGGGAGGGGGAGTGGTTTATAATGCAGATACACACACACACACACACACACACACATTGTATGAATGAGGAGGGAGGGGAGAAGAGGAATGAGGAAAGATGTTGACAAAAAAAGAATTCTAACAGGTGGAGATGGAACATTCCAGCATGAGCTCAGTGGCAAAGGCAGAAAGAGGGGGAAGTCATGTGAAATAAGGATCATGAAGTAGGATCCAGCTTTAGAATTGAATGGATCCTTATAAAGATAAGGTAATGGGGACTCAGAGAAGCCATGCATAAGGTCACACAGCTGGTAGGTACCTGAGCTTTGAACTTTTTTTTCTGACACAAATCTAGCAGTTGGGGAAGCGCCTTAGGGAGATCATTTTAGCCACCATTTAGAGGATAAAGACTAGAAGACCAAGCAGGAAATGAAGCTAATGATCCTTGAGTGTCTGAACTAGGGTGATCGACTTATGAGAAAGGGTCAGAAAGAAGAGACGTCAGTGTGTGATGAAATAGTGTGTCTTGGGGACTGTCTGAAAAGGTTGAGGGGTAGGAAGATTTAGGAATGACTTCAAGGTTATAAGCCTATGTGACTAGAAGTCAGATTGAGGGGAAAGAATTTTACTTTATTTTAGACAATTTAAGATTGAAATACTCAAGAGACATTCAAATGTAGTTGGTAATGTAAAAGTGGAGTGCTACTGAATTAAGACTGGATATGGTTATTTGGGAATCATCTATGGTGTGACAAATTAAATCATGGGAGCTCACAAGGGAGTGCTTGTATAGAAAGAACTCAAAGCTAGTCTTGAGGCATACCCCCTTGGGAATGAGGGATAACAAATCAGCAAGGGAGGAGTGAAATGGAGCAAATAGAATAATAAAAAAAAAAAAAGAGTATCATCAAGGAGGGGAAATGCCAAAAGAGGGGGTGGTCAACAGTAACAAAATGTTACACAGAAGATTAGGTTAAGGACTGAGAAAAGGCCACCAGATTCCTAGTAGGGCAGCTTTGGTAGCACAGAAGGTCAGGTCAACTCTAAGGAAGGGGAAGAGAGGAGCAGGTGGTAAGAAAGTCAAGGATGTCAAATCAGACAACTTTCTTAGATTTCAACAGTGAATAGAAGAGATAAAGATTGACAGCTTAAAGGATGGAAGGGTCAAGTGAAGGGTTTTTTTTTTAAAGGTTGCGGAAGAAGTGAGCATTTTCATAAATTAGAGGGAAGAAATCAGAAGAAAGGAAGAGTTGATGGTGAAAGGGAGAGGAAAGGAAAGCTCCTAGTGAAAATGAAGAGATGAAGGCAGCTAGGTGATGCAGTGGATAGAGCACCAGCCCTGGAGTCAGGAGGACCTGAATTCAAATCTGACCTAAGACGCTTAATAATTGCCTATCTCTGTGACCTTGGGCAAGTCACTTAACCCCACTGCCTAAAAAAAAAAAGAAAATGAAGAGATGGAATCAAAAGCAAAAATAGAGGGTTAGGTTTCACCTCTTCAAAGACTGGAACAAAGGAAGAAGTGAAGACATACAAGGGTTTTGAGATGTGGAGGGGGGAGAGAAATGAGTTCACAATTGATGGCCTTTTCTCAGTTGGGTCATCTGTTAATAAAGGGAGTTGGGAACAATGTAGATGGCTTAAGGGAGGAAGTTTTGGCATGTTGGGGTGAGGACCCAAATGAAACTAGACAATGAGTTAGTAGTATATCTAAGATGTTAGAGAGGCTGCAGGACCCCCTCCAGTGGGGTGGAATGATTAAAGAAAGTGAATGGAGTGAGGAGTTGGGACTGGCAGGGAAGGCGAGAAGACTGGAAGCTAAAGAATTCAACAGTGAGCAATGTACAGTTGACCAAGTAACTATAGGCCAAGTATTAAAGGGGGAACAGTAAGTTCAGGTTTGGAACAACTGATTAGAATACAATGGGAGTTAAGGCACTAGAGGTCATAAATGAAGATAAATAATAGGCTTAGGAATAAGGCACAGGGAGATTGTGGGATCAAAGACAAGAGATGGAAGGGACCTAAAGGACCATCAAATCAGATCTCTTCACTTTACAGATAAGGACACAGAAGCTGGGTCACAGAGCTAGTAAGGGTAGAAGGATTTGAACTTATCTCCCATGTCCAGTGCCCTGGTCACTGAACTGCAATGATTAAGATCAGAGTTTCAGTTTTGAGAAGAGAATTGGCAGTGATGGGCAATGATGAGATCTAAGGTTATGATTATCCACAAGTGGCTGAGAGAGAATGGAGATAATCAACCTTGTGTTGATGAACTCCAAGATGGGACTGTTCAATGGGACATCAAAATGCATTATTGAAGTTCTAAATATTTAAATATGAGCTGGGTGGATAACAATGGGAGTTAACCACTGCCCTTGATAAAGAATGTCTGAAGGACCAGGCCTGAAGTTCGAAGCTATTCCAGGGTCAACTTCAAATGGGAGGGATATACTAGCCCCTCCTCATAGCCCAATGAGTCTGAGAGCAGGAGAGAAGTCACTGCCAGCACTAAGCAAAGTGCCCAGGAAGTGGCCCTTTCTAGAGAAAGTCAGCTCTTTGTGATCACCAGAGGATGGAATTGTATTGGGAGATGGAAGTCATAGGGAAAGAATCCAGTGACCAGGAACTTCAAGGTACTGAGATGGCAAACACCAGAGCTGAAAAAGGGTGCAGTGAAGACAGACTTTCTGCTCGGAAACCTCACATCTTTATCTGACACTTGGACACAAATGCCACGGTGTCTTTGGTGCCCTGAGGTTTGGTCTATCTGCAGTGGGGCCTGGAGGCAAGAGATCCAAGTGGATGTGACCACTGCCATTGCTAAAAAGAAGGATGGAGGAACCCGGATGGGGTTTCCTGGGCTTTGATGGTCAAAGGACAGCGAGCTGCCTGCTGCTCTGTTCAGTATCCCACAGGGTGCTCAAGATTAGCCCCATTATCACAAGGTAATACAAAATGAAAGTTAAATAAACAGTGTTAGAAAATGAGCATGTATTCTTTGTGGACATGAGGAACCAGAACCCCTGCAATAAGGTGGAAGTCAGGTGAGACAACCATATATCAAAGAATACAGAGAAGAGCATGACACTTTCCAAGCAGATGGCATGCTCCTGAACCAATGGTCAAGGAAAGCACCAGATGATGTCCTAAATCCAACACCACAAAGTAAAACAACAACCCAAGAGGAGACATCTGGCATTTTATGATCAAATTTATTTTCGGTTCCAATTTCAATGACTTTGCCTTACTGCAATTTACACAAGAAAGTGTCGAGTAAACGAGTTATTTTACAGTAACTGTACGATCCCTCAAATTTCCACAGCGAATCAAGAAACCATTAAAATCCATGCGTCGGGTGCTCCTGTCCATGTTGAGTGCACACGCCCCAGGATGCTGAAGATGCCCATGAGGATCAAAGTCCATGAAATAGAAAGAGCCAGACTTTTCATCCTGACAAATATGCAAAAATCCTCCTTGCAACAAACACTCCTCAGACAAAAGCATCTTGCTGTGACAAGCCTAATTTTCCAACGATGCCCAGAAAGTAAACATCGGGATTCATCCTGAGTACACAGAAGGTGTGTGAAGGTGGAGCTGGGGCAGAGCTAACAGGACAACATGATACAAAGTGCCCCTGGTCCGTGTCATGGCAATCATTTCAACAGGGGACAAAAATCACTGTGGATAGATGCAAATTAAATGACCAGTAGGATTCATCTACTGCAGGAGGGCATGGTTGAAGTGGAAAAGAGCATGATTTCCAGCATCAAGGCTTAAACCTTATCCTACACAAGCTTCTAGGACTGAGAGGAGAAAAAAGTTGGAATCTGACAAAGAAATCTGATTAAAAAAAAAAAAACAACTTACTTATGTGCTGTTCCTAAAATAACTTCTTTATTCCTATCTAACAAGCATTTTAATAGATATCTAGGAGAGGCTCCAGGTGAGTATTTGATTACAAAATCCTGAAGATTTGAGGGCCATCCACAAAAGGAGCGGAATTATACCATCGTCTTCATTGCATGTCTTCAGACAAAGCGCAGAGAGGCCCATGGATAGCCACACTCTACACTTTCATCTTACCTACAAGTGAACATCTCTCTTCTAAAATGTATTTTCAACATGAAAAGAGCTAAAAGTCATCATTATATTCCATTGTGTAAGTTGTGAGAAATCGAGGCCGTTTGCATAGTTTCCAAAATGCAATTTCAAAAAATAGTCATTTCAGACACAAGAAATTTGACTCAAGGGAAGTGCTACACTTCCAACTTCTCCAAGGAGCCTACAATATTTTTTATTGAGGCTAAATACTAGGATCATCCATCCATTTCTTTTGTGTCTAACAGGCTCTCTGAAATGTTTATAATGTTTATTATAAATCACAAGCCAGCGTCTTCCCCCCATTTTTTTTGCCAGTTTCTGATGTAGAAAAATACTTGAAATTTAAATGTACAAAAATCCAATAAAAACAGGTACATTTTTAAAGGACTGTTTTTTTCAAGGGCAAGTACAAATGAAATTATAGCCAGATTCCTTACTCATAGAAATCCTCAAAGTTGGCTGTAAGATCGTGACCATCCAGAAATAAATAGCTATAAATACATTCATAGTTTACATTCCAGAATCAGAGGGAAAACAAAAAATTCAGAATAAACTTTTGCTTTGGGAGTCTGTTTACTCATGAGACTAAAATAGAAAGCTTTAACAGACATTTAAGAGAACAACAAAAAAGTATATATTGGTCCACAACTTGACATCCATGAAACATACCAGCTAGCATTCCATTGTAGTCAATTCATCCATTAATGGCATTACTCTGATAATTATTAAAATCTGCTTCAGGTATATATAATGAAAATATTTCCTTTGCATTTTTGCTGTAGGTACAGTACTCTGGAGAAATTGTACTAATCCCCTAAGTAGATGTATGTCTGTATGTACATATATACACAAGTGCGTGCGTCACTATCTATAGCTCTACATGCGTTTTATATACAGCTACAGATATACACACACATATACATATCTACACACGTGTTTGAATTGCAGGACATGTGTATAGGTCATCATACACATGTCTGTGAAACACCAACACTGCAAGTTACTGGTCAGATCCCTCCTCAATCGTCATGGGCAGCGCTGGTTCCCCTCACTTGACCTTGATTACGTAACTGTGGGAATATGGAAAGAGAAGAGTAGGAGAAGGGAGACAAAATTAAGCTTGAAGCATGGTAAAAACGTCAATCCATTTTCTAGAAAAAATGCTTAACATGGCAAAACCTTTATCAGAAAGTCCATTTAAATTGAACAGATTGCTGCACTTTAAAAACCCTATTTAAGAATTGTCTTATTAATGGTGTAACACTGTCCCACCACTGGTGGGAGAAATTAAGCAAATGAATCATTGAAAAGGTCACTGATTTTTTGCAAGAAAAATTTAGTCAGAGTGACAGAAAGCAAGCTGTACAAAACCAACCGTGGGCTGCAGCCAAGGCTTCTTAGGGAATGCTGTGGGGTCACCCGAAGCTCCTCCTTTGGGCTCAGAGAGCTTGTTCAGTCTTAGTTCCACAGCACAAGGAGTGGCTGACCTGGACAAAAGGTCCAGTCAATGTAGACCACCAAGCACAGGAGAAAGAACCCCTTTACTTCCTTTTTTAATCCAGTAAACATCTTACTTCAGAACAATGCCACTAAACAGCAAGTTACATGCTGCCATATTTGGCTCAAATGCTTGTGGGCAGACTGCAATGGCTGCTCCCTTTTCACAAAAAGTCATCCGTCCCTTGGTAAATAAACATGTTTTGGCCTTTAAATGAACCCCCATTCCAAAGACTACAGAAAAATGCATACTGCAAATTGCAAATTCAACTGGAGGTGCCATTATAAATATTAGAAGCTCATGAGATGACTAGGAGAGCTTAAGAAATGAGGATGTGGGGTGGCAGAGAATTTAGAGAAGGGCAAATTAAGTGGGGGGGGCTGCTTTGTCACATCTGAAGAAAGAGCTGATATGACAGGTTATCTATCAAAGGCACTAGGATGTGGGGGGACAAACTGTTGAATTTAGAAACCTGTGATGTGAGTTTTAATTCCAGCTCTGCCAGCTTATTCTTTTGATGATGTTCAGCAGACCACCATCAGCCAAAGTCTCCTTATTAAGTTACAATAAAGAAGTTGGCTTCCAAGTCAATGGAACTCAAGCACATTTGGCCATCTTATAAACATGGGAACATTTCACTTTCAGATCTTAACCTGTGTCACTGATATGTCTTTATATGACAAGGATTAAAGTGAATGTCCTTTTTTAATGTCAATGTTCTTTAGTCTATGTGCAGTTTTTTCACTTTTAGAAATGAAATCATCAGAATATGGTGAACCTCTGCTCACCAAATAACTCTCCATCACCAGAAATGTGGGGATTTGGGAAGATGGAACCAAGAGGCAAGTGGTGGTGTCCTATTCACCCAACCCTTCACTTACACAGCTGGATATGGTCTCTGACCCTACAGAAGATTCATCTAGACATCAGCAGCCGTTGTGCCTCGGACGGAACCCTTCTTACGCATCTAAACGTAAAATAAAACCATGAGCTACTGAATCAAAGACTCTTAAAATGGGGTTAGTAAGCAAGAAGGTAAAGATGGTCCAAAGTGGGAGCTGCATTACTATCACATCCACATCTGGAAGAAAGTTTCTAGGACACTCCAAGAAGCTTAAATCTAAGGGAAGTCTTTAAAGAGTATTTTCTCAAACAGCACGACAGGTTTAGCTGTCCTTGAGTGCTAGAGAAAGGATCACAGGTTAATGGTGTGAATTTTATTTTAAAAAATAGCCCTAGACTCAAGAAAGCATCCACCAATGTTATTTATCTGTCATTTATTTGAATAGTCTTCAAAGGTCAGATTAGGTCCTTATAAAGTTGGTGAGGTTGAAGGGGAAGGAATGGGTACAGGGAATTTCCGGCTGCTCTGGATCTAACAAAAGCAGCTCCTTAAGCATAATTCACTCAAGAGCGATTAGCATCATACAAACACTTGTTGTGCTTAAGAAAAGGAGAAGGGACAAAAAAGAGATGTGAAAGAAAACTAAGAAAACAAGAAAAGAGCTAGAGAAACAGATGATAGGGACCAAGAAACAAGATTCTTAGCAGTGAATGAAGGAAGGTCTAAGAGCAGAAACGTGAAAACGGACCAAGACTTCCTTAGAAAAGTAACTTAATCACTATCAATAAAGGAAGAAGAGGGAAGAAGAGGACAGATAAGAAAGGGAGCAAAGATAATGTAGTCATCCCTCAACACATGGGGATTAAGGGTACATGACCTCTCTGAGTCATGATGATAATAATAATAATTCTGATGATATGAAATACACAAAACCAGTAACACAACACTCTACACCCATAACAAAAGTTGCAGAGATTAGTCTCTTGCACACTATACAGAGTCTCTGCAGTGTAGCGTCAGCAACCTTTTCCTACTAAAAGCCCAAGATACAAAGATCACTGGGGGTTGGGGGGGGGGGGGAGAGCTGGATGGTGGCATTCCCAAAGAGAGCAAGGAGCCTATATCTATTTATAATAAATTTATGTATGCATACTTGTGGTAGTAAATGATATAAGAGATTGTTTATGCATCTGATATACTAAAATATTTTTTGGGGGGAGGTTAATTTATATATGCACAATGTTAGCAATTTTTCACAGCAGGTCAAAAATTTGTCTTTCATTATTAATGGCCAACTTGTAAATAACCAAAACTACAAAAAGGAAAACCATAAAAAGGTCGAGGGATGATAAGACCATATTGGCTTATTTTTTTTTTCTTTTTTTTATATAAGGAAATACAAAGATAGGAAACAAGGTATGTTTATATAAAATACTGAGCTGCTTACTAAGCTTAAAGCCTTCTGCTCATGCTGGACCATCTCCTGACCCCAGTCCCTCTATCTGGGGCCGATCCCAATCTAAAAGAAATTTAATTCCTGAAATAGTTATGAATTAAAAAAAGATTTAAAATTGATTGAATGACCCCACACTAGGCATCAGTGGAATGAGACTGAATAAAACTCAAATTCCTTTCGGTCAAAAAAAAAGACTCTCCATGTTTAAACCTGCTTATTAAGTGGGGGGGGGGGGGGTTGCCAGGGGAACCTGTGCCCTCAGGCACTGCCTGCCTTACCTGTGGATGCTTGAAGACAGATGATGGTAGTATACAAACTAAGAGGGAGAATATCTAAAATAAAGCACTATTTAATTACTCTGAGCAGCATAACCAACTAGATTTCACATTAAGGTGATCAGCACTAAAGGCAGAAAAATGGTTCATTAGAATGGTGCAAATATAAAACAACAAAAGTGCCCTCCCCACCTACCCCCACCCACATCAAATTCCCTGTTTTATGGAAAAAGGAAACATGAAGATTTAAGCTTACATAGATCTACAAGACCTTCTCAAGATTTAGCTTCGGTTCAATTGCTTCTCTATCTCACAACATTCCTTTACTAGCTAGAGGGGCTGCTAATAAGCAGTCAGTCCCCAACTTGTAAACAATCCATCCATCCAGCAGCTGTTGCTATCAGCAGGGTCAGTGGGTTTTAAAACAAACCAAAAGACTATAAGGCATGTGTGGGTTAAGAAGTGGAAGAAAGGGAAAAGCCAGGAAACCTTGGCACTGAGCCTAAAGGAAAAAGTGACTAAGACTAAGTCCTTGGTTTGGGGGGCCTTCTTGTCCCCACTTGTTTGAATTTTCTCATTTCTCTTGGTTAAAACACCTCATGCTGCCAAAAGAAGGAACCTAAAGGATTAAACTTTTAAAAAGAAATAGTCATGCTTTTGAATTCTCACCTTTACCATATTATGAATTAGTTATATCACACCATTTTCTTCATTACCAACTACTCACATTTTTTTTTAACATGAAAATTAATCAGTACAGAGGTGGGTCACAAGTGCAGAAGGCCCGGGAGAACCTGCAAGCTGTAAAACAGAAGCTGAGCCAGTCTCCACTGCCTCAAACTCTGGACCAAACCAAGTGGAACACTGAACAGGTATACTTGAATGGAAATGATAGGTTCCACAAAGATGCTGGGATTTTAGGGGACTACAAACTCAAAATGAGTCAAGAGGATGATCCAACAAGCTGCCTTTCAAGGCATAACCTCTCAAATTAGAAAGCACCATGCATGAGACCCTCTCCGCATCACAGACATCTCTCTTCATAGCATAGATGAGGAAGCCTTTGAGGCCCAGGTGGGTTTGGCCCAGAATGCTAAGTCTAACAAGCAAGAACACCATGATCAGATGGGGTGTCAGACAAACAGATTAAGACTGTCTGAAAAGACTAACTGAAAAGTTAATATTTCTGGGCAACAAGATTTTTTGGTTTGGGGACATAAAAAAGCTACCCAACTCCTATTTGATCTCATGGGGCAGAATTTCTGTAATCAATGGAAATTACAAAATGACAATTTAGGATTGGCCTAAGGAAAACTTTCCCGCCATGACAAGCTAAGCCTAAATGGGAAGACTTTAAGTTGTCAAAAAGAGGCTACAAAGAGGATGTTATTTCTGAGGTAGGAAGGGATGGTCTCTGATGTTTTTCCAACTAAGAAATTCTTGGTGATTTGGGGTACATTCTTAGGCCTCTTTATGACTCAAGAAAAGTCCTTATGAGTTAGCTACTAATCAGAGACAGGCTGGCATGTGCAATGGAAAAGGGAGCTCCCAACACAGACAAACTCAGGACTCCTTAGAGCCTAAACCAGGGCCTTGCATACAGCAGGTATTTTATAAACGTCTGTGGAACTAAATTGTGTTGGGCAGGCAGTCATTGGCAGGGCCAGGAATGTAATGCCTTTTAGAACACTATTTCTAGAGGAAAAATCTTTTTGAATTCCAAAAAAACACTTGGAATCCAACCCACTTGTAATGTGGGTACTACCTGTGGTTTACTTTATGTGAAGGCTAAGGTTAAGATATTTTATTGCCTTATAAAGAAAACATTTCCAAGGCCTTTATAAGGATCATGTAAAACTAATTAGAAGCAGATTTTCCTTAAGTACAAAAATCCTGACAATTTGAAACATAGCATCTTTATCTTCCTTTGCAGTTGTACTAGAGAAATGATGATGATGATGATGATGATGATGATGATGATGATGATGATGATGATGTTTGTCTTTCAGTCTCGAAGAAGATCATGACATCAGGGAGGTGATGCCACGACATGCAAGTGAACAGGACTGGGTGGGGGGGGGGCGGGCAGGCGGGGCACTGTGCTAAGTCACCACCTTCATTCTGTCCTTCAAAGTCATCTGGATCCAGTGTCCAGATAGGAATCAGGACGACTGCAGATGCTTGACAGTCAGGGCTAAGTGACTTGCTCAGGGTTACAAAACTAGTGTCAAGTGCCTGAGGCTGGATTGGAACTCTGGTCTTCCTGCCTCCATGCACCACCTATCATTAGATGGTCTTTCTAAACATTCCCATGAGCTGGCATAGCTCCAGGATTACCATACGGAAACTTTCTCCATACTAGACCTTTGTCAATTCAAGGAAATAATCTCTAGTCAGGTCTGTCAAATGAGAGGTGGAAGCCCGTGCATTCTCAGACTAACACGAGTCCACAAAAGTATGAAATGCAGGATGAACTATTATCTCACAAAAAGGAAAATTTGGTTTCTTCTTAAAGTTTTGTGTATCAGCTCTCATAGCTAACAAGTTGAGGGGGAAAAAAGAAACTTCTGAAGATGGGGAAGAAAGATCAAGATTTCTTGAAATATGAGGAGAATTTGAGTTCAATGGTCTGAAAGATCAAGAAGAGAGGATTATAAATATACTGAGGTTAAAAGCTAAAGCTGTGGAAAGGCCCTAATGCACATGGAAATTCAACAGAAATTCAGCATTTCCAAATTCTGGATCTGGGAAGGTCCTCATACAGATTTCCCTTGGAAAAGAAGCTCTTCAAAAGGTACTCAGTAAGAATCCAGCTTGAGTAAAGGAATGTTAGTCTACAATCAGCTATCCCAGATACTCTAAAGGTCAGAGCTCCCTTCCCTTCTATCACAGAGCCTATTAAAGCCTTAATAACATGTATGAGGAAAAGAACTTCCAAAGAGGAGGCACTCTTACAGCTTCTAGCTCTTTCTGGGTTTCATCTTCCATTCTTCGAATGTCTTCCATAGTCAGGTCAATCCACTTGTCAATCCAACAAAAGAGCTGGCGGTGAAAGTTGGTAAATATTCTTTTTTCTTGCTTTGAAAATAAAGAGATAAAGGTGTGTTACAAAGGCTGACAGGGCAGAGACACTCAGTTAATTACATGAACATTAATAAACCACAAGCCTTGATATGGATGTGCTACACTAAGACTTCTCTATCTCAAACCATTTGCAAAGACCACCAAGCCAATCAAAGCAAAACCAAGTTGTCCTGGGCCTTCCCAGAAGGGTCCAGCTCCAGAGAGAGGAGCAGGCCCCTGGCAGACAGAATGGAACATGAATCAAACAGGACAGTCATGTGGAACAATCACGGTTCTCACTCATTCCTATGGATGACTTACTTTTTGAATAAAGTTTTCTACTTTACTCTGCAGACCCCACCACTTGAATTTGATGGTTACCAGCTTGTAGGCACACATTTGGGGAGAGTCTTGGTCATTTGCCAGATCTTTCTAGATGGGGAAAACAGGAGAAATTATCATTTAATAGTGCTTGAAAAAAACTTAACAAAGATTCTGTTCCAAACACAGACATTATAAGCTTCCAACTCTATTAAGCACCTACTATGTATATCCCCTGCTTCCCTGAGGAGGAAGAAGGAAAAGGAAAGTCAGTAAAACTACTCAACTTTACAGATTTGGATCCAATCAGCTCCAGACCAAGCTTTAAACCAAGAATGGCTCTCCTGAGCAATATGGGGCACTTCCTGGCCCTGCTCTCCCCCTCCCTGATCCCATAGGCTTTCCACTCTTGCTCTGGGATCGATAACTTAATCAATATCTGACAGGTTTACTAGAAAGTGTGGGACAATCCTTGCTATTTCCTGGCATCATGAGCCTAGACCAGCAGGACACAGAGGCTCATTTAGCACCTGAAGTCAGGACATCAGGGGTTCAAATCCCAGACATGTCCCAGTCTGGAAACTCTGGGCAAATCATTTCATCTTTATGCCTTAGTTTTCTCATCTGTAAAGCGAGGGAACAGAGCAATTGGCCTCAAAATCTCTTCTAGTAATCTATAATTCTATGATGATTCTATGAGTTCCTGGAAGGCAAGCAGGGAATACAGAAACATTTGTGTTTCCTTAGGGTTTCCTTAGCATGGTTCTAGGCCCACAGAGACTTCATTCATTCATTCATCCTCTGAAAATCAGCAGTCTCCTGACATACAAGAAATATAAGGCATTACTTACAAGGTTGAGGAGAGTGAGCCTCAAACTCAAGTATCCGGAGGTTCTAAATCATTCTGCCTAAGGGGCAGGTCTTTTCACAAGGGCTACAAAACTCTATTCAAATCACATCAAGGCTGAACCCTATACACTTAAACCCTATCCAATTAGATTCCTACCATTTTAATGGAGAATTTTGGCCAGGAAAAGTTCCTGCAGGGTCCTGTAGCCCCTTCCCCATGGGGCTTCATAGATGATCAGAGGAGACTTTGGCAGCCTCTCTCCCCCACAAGGACCCCTTCAGCTTTTCCTCTGGGAGGCAAGAGCCTAATGTTTACTAAGTCCATAAAGGCAGCCCTGCCAGCCCCTACAGGACACCTCCAAACGAGAGGAAGTTTGTATGGATACCAAGGTTAGGTGGGCTGCTCAAGGGGAAGTCCTTATTCTAAGGTCTTCAAAAGTATAACACTACACATCATTTTCTTTCAACTATGTTTCATTTCTAACTCAATTATGGGAACAGAAAAAGTTTTTTAAAGTAGAAGGGGGTGGTATTCAGAAACAAAATACTGTGGTATTCAGAAATAAAGTATACTTTTCTATTATATTATTGAGATGGAAAGTCTGCATTCAATTCATCAAAACCTCTGCCAAGGAAATCCCAGATTCACAGAGTCAGATCCAACTGGAATGTCTCAATAACAACTTGTTCTTAAGAGCTTGCCCCAAGTCATTCTCCTTGTTTCCTTATTGTTAAATGATGTTAAATGAGTAAGGTGTAGAAGAGGTTTAATTCAATGGCAAACTCTTAACATTTTGATTCAACAAATCAACAATCAATATGGAGTACAGGAGACCCTTCTTCTGGTCTTTCTGTTGATTTGTCCAAACTATAATCTGGGCCCCAAGATTGGAACAGGATCATAGTGGAGGAAAAATATGATATAAAAATATGATATAAAAAAATATGATATAAAACTAATCAAGTGGCTGCCAAGACAAAAGGCAGTACAGGGCACTTAATGTGGGATTTCAAAGTCCCTTTTTTTTCCCAACTCAAATTTTATTTTATTTTATTTTACCACGAACATACAAAAGTAGTTTTTTCAACATTCATCCATTTGCAAACTTCTGAGTTCCATAGTTTTCTACCTCCCTACCTTTCCTTCCCCCCTTCCCATGGTGATGAACAGTTGGTACATGTGCAATTGTGTTCAACTTATTTCCATATTAGTCCTGTTGTGAAAGAAGAATTAGAACTAATTCTAGCTGGAAATTGGGAAAAAATCCAATGTCTATTTTTTTGCTCTGCACTCAAGAGACCCCAATTTTTTTTTCCTCTGGATGTGGATGGCTGCATCCATCATGGTTGATCACCTCACAATGTTGTTGTTAATGTTCTCTTGGTTCTGCTCATTTCCCTTTGCATCAGTTCATACCAGGCTTTTCATGCTTCTCTAAAGTACAACCACTCCTGATTTCTAACAGAACAGTAATTCAGAATATTCATATATCTTAACTTGTTCAGTCATTCTCCAATTGATGGACATCCCCCCAATTTCTAATTCTTTGCCACTAAATATTTTGATTAACTGTTATTTCAACATAACTGATTCCCCTTGTAATCCTCTATAGATTTTATTTTATGCATTTAAAAATATTCTTAGGAAGGTTGTGGTCACAGGTTTTACCAGACTGACAAAGGATCCACAGCACACACACAAAAAAAGGTTGAGGATCCCTAGTAGAGGCTTAAGAGGCTTAAGGCTTAACCCAGGTGCAGGGATAGTCAAGTTCCTTAAACCATTTCTTTTCTACTGGGGTGACCTTAATCCCTTAGATTCCCTGGGCCTCAACTTCGTCTCCTATAAAAGGAGAACTAGGGTCAGAAGATCTTAACCATTTCTACATGTTTGTGTGTGTGAATGGAGTATGAGATAGACCCCTTTGTCAGGCTGATGAAACATCATTACTTTCAGAATAATGTTTGTAAATTGAAAGATGAGGCCATGAAGCAAATATTAAGTGTCCTCATCTGTAAAATGGCAGCATTTTCCAGATCCACTCTAGCTCTAAAAGTTCCCAGGGCAGAGGTAGAAGCTTCCAGGTCCATGACTCCAGGCCCCTGTACAACTTGTTCTGAAGACAGACCAGTCCTACTTGCCTGCCTATATTATACTGTTGCTGCTGAAACACTGGTTCTTTAAAACTGTCAAACACTTGTGTACAAACAGTGGGCTGAAGTATGACTCTAATTAAAGAACAAGCTAAAAATACACAAAAATGGTTCAAACAAACTCAGGTTCTGAGAACAGGACATATACATCTGACTTGTACAATTAATGAAGTTTATACCCCTCAAGGCATTTTTGGAAGGATGCTGGAGCTGAATCAAACTATTAAACACTGGTAATGGAAAGAGGGCAACATGAAAGATTCCAGCCAAAACCTAACTCTGAGAAACAACCCAGCAAAGATGAAAAAAGTGGGTCAAATGAAGCAAAAGCTCCAAAAAAACAAAGAGAAACCGGCAACCTCATCCCCTGGACCAGGTCTTGAAGCCTACAGGAGCTCTGGGCAGGACCTCCCTGGTACCAGAAGCCAGAACAACTCCAAGTTCTGAGCTCAAGCTGTCACAACAGGGGGACAGAGTCAGTTCCTAATTAATGCTCTTATAGTCAAGGAAGATGTCAGGGAACAAGAGACCAGGACCCAACCACAGCATCCACACCTTTGATAAAGCTGTGTCAACAGTACCCAGATTGCAGTGAGAATAAGAGTAGGGCTAAGCCACAGCACCCAAGAATTCAGAAGGGGCAGAGAGTGGTCCTAACAAAGACCAAGTCCGCTGAAGACAAAAGTAAACAGAAGAAAACAAACTCCATGGTTTTAAGAGAAGGTCAAAAAATAAATCTAGAAGATGAAAATTAAATTCCACAATAAACACAAGTACAGCTTCAGAAGAAAGATTAGAATGGCAACAAGGACTGAGTAGATAAAAGAAATAAAACAAAGAATAAAAAATGAAATATCAGAACTCATAAGGGAAAAAAATTGGAATGTGAATAAACAGCTTAGAACAGAAGGTGCAAGTAGTTGAGCATCTTGAAAACAATAACACAAAGATAACTCAATTATTGAAATATGACTAGAAACAGAAACAAAAGCCTGAAAAATCTGAAGGGCAAGAAAAATAGCCACTGCAACAAATGAGTGACCAAAAAATAGTCTGGGGAAATAAGAATCACTCTTACTCCCCAAAACCAGGATCAACCAAAGCCATAAAGATATTGTACTTCAAGAAACCACCAAAGAAAGTTGTCCAGAACAATGTTAGCAGCAAGAAAGAGAAAAGTGAAAAGATAAATTAGTCACAGATCACTTCCAACCACAAGGCCAGTCTAAAGTCACGGACTCCAGGGCCAAAGGACACAAGAAAAAGTTCATGTTCCATCTACTGTGGACAGGATCATAGAAGAAAACTATGCAACCTTCAGAAAGAAAAGAACATTTCAGAAGTACCACCAAAGGAAAAAACCACAACCAAGGATAACTCATGCTGAAAAAGACAAAGTGCCATCCTATATGGGGGGAGGGGGGGAGATGGCAGTGTGATAATTCTGTCAAGTCTTCTAAAAGGAGCAAGATGCTAGGGACTCAAAACACAGCAGACAAAAACCCTAGAAAAGTAAATTCAATTGAGTAATTTGAAGGTGGTAAAAAATGATCAGGCAAACATTTCCCACCCCCCCCATACACACACACACACACACACACACACACACAGACACACACACCCACCCTCTCTATATCCATCTAGAAATATATGCATATGATGGGGGGAGAGAGAGTCAGTCAATAGCGGTCAATCGGGAGAAGAAAGTATGAGTTTGGAGAAGAAAGAGAGGATGTGTTAAGGAGCCAGACAGCTCCAATTATAGATTACTGATGTGGAATTTGTTCCTTTTTCTTTCCCTACTTTCCTTTTCTTTATTTCAAAGAGAGAGAGCCAAAGAGAGGAAAAATAAGAAGAGGGAAAATACAAGTAACAATTGTAACCATGAGTGTGATTAATTTCTCCATGTAACAGGAATGTAACTAAATGGATGAGCAGAATCTAACAATATGTTGTTTAAAGGCAACACAATTGAAACAAAGAGTCCCTGAGTTAAATTGAGGGCCCGAGTAGAATTTATTATGATTCAGGTGAATCTAAAATTTACAGCAGGGGTAGCAATCCTGATAGGTCTATCTAGTGATTAATGAACGGGAATTGAAAGTAGCACGGCAACTCGACAAAAATGCAGTGTGTCTAGAACTAGAAAAACTCCCTCACAAAAAAAAAGCAGAATGTTGAACACAACTTTTACTGACCACAATGCAATGATTAAGGGGAATCTAAAGAAAGAATTGAAATTTAAATGGGGATTAAGGATAGGAAAAAGAAAACATCATAGAAACTAATTTTTATTAAAGAAAATGCTAAGAGTAAAACAACATAACAAACTTTGGGGGATTATTAACTCAATGTTGTTCTTTTCTCTCTAAATATTTTCATCAACCAAAAAGAGAATTGCATGTGTAATTTTTTTAAGTTAGGAAAGTAACAAATCAAAAAGGTTCCAAGAAACATACAAAAATTTTGAAAAATCAGAGATAAAACTCAAAGAGCAAAAAGTCCCAAAAGTTGAATTGATAAACTAGAAGCTGTTTTAAAAAAAAATTTTAATGAACTTTCTTTATCACTTCAGATCAACCCTCTGCAACTTAAGGTCTTAGAGAACTACCAAGAGCACCGAAACCAAGTGACTCCCAGATTGAATCCCTCAAGACAGGGCATGCATACACTTCAGGGGAAACCCAAGTCTTCTCAACTATCTATCCAAGTGTGCCATGATGCCTCTCCATACAATTATACAGCAACAAAATGGATCACTATTCACCAAAATTAAAACAATCAGCTTATCAGAACAGGATAGAGACATTTTAAATAACTCAATTTAGGAGGAAAAAAAAAACTGGGCATGTCATAAATGAACTCCCAAAGGAAAACAACCCAAGAACAGATGGATTTACAAGGGAATCCTAGCAAACATTAGAAGAAAAATGAACTCCAATAATACACAAACTGTTTGCAAAATCAATGAAAGAAAACAGTCAGTGAGCCAGACACAGTCCTGATGCCCAAGCAAGGGAGAGACCAAGCAGAAAACAAGTTAGAGAGAACACCTCTAATGAATGAGCACAAAAATACAGAATAAAATATAAGCCAACAGGCTAAAACATATATTAGAAAGGTCATACACTATTAAGGGTGAACTTATATAACACTGGCCTGAAATTTCAGAAACTGATAAATGGATCATGTAATAAAAATAATTAAAACCAATATAATTATAGCAATAGATGTAGAAAATGCTTTTAACAAAAGAATGCACAATCATGTTTAAAACACTTAAAAATAGAAATAAACAGGTTTTTTTTTCCTTGTACTGGTAAGCAACTAGTATTTTCTATAATGGAGAAACATCAGAAAATCCCTCCAGTGAGACCACAGAAAAGCTAGGATGCCCACTGCTATCACAAGATCAGATCAAAAAAGTGAGGAAATAATCACAAAGAAAAAAAAATTACTGGGTTGTGTCACAAGTATGATTTTTACTTGAAGACCCCTTGAGAGTAAATAAAAAAGAAACAGTGCTAAGAAAATGCAGCAGGAAGAGACAGATATTAATTCTTCTAAAGCATTGTTGATAAGAGTCTAAACCATTCTAGAAAGCATTTGGAACCATGCCCAAAATAAACTGCATAACTGGGGATATAACTCCTAGGCATTTGTCCCAAAGAGGGAAAAATTGTTCTCTCTTGAAAAATATTTATCACAATACTTTTTTATTGTAGCAAGAATTTCCTATAAGCTGTGTCTCATTTAATGTAGCTCAGAATTGCATTAGCTTTGTGGACACCGGTCTAGTCACACAGAATTTGCAGTCCACTAAGCTCTCCAGATCTTTTTCAGACACACTATTTTCTAATCATATCTTGATTCTTTTGTTGTCACTGGTGTGAAGTTGGTATTTAAACTCAAGTCTAAAATTTGACATTTTAAAGGGCTTCTGGAGCTGAAGGTTGCTGGAATAGAAGGATTCTGAAAGGCAAAGATTAAAGTGGTAGTAGAGTCCAGTCATGGTGTGGTAGCTTATGGTTCAAGCAGGAAGGCACAGTGGATAGCAGGTCTGGCCAGTACATCAAGTTCACGAAGAGAAACTGAAAAGAAATTCAGCAGTAGGAATGGGGAAGGGTCCAATAGAGGCCTCCAGGAGCACAGAGTAGCTGGCTCATAGCCCTCAGTCTAAGAGTGAGAAAGAGCCTGTGCATACTGAAAATGTCCCCTTTTGTTACCATTATCCAACAAACTCACAATGATGCTTGATATCCAGTGTTTCTTTCAACTCTGAATTGTGATAATATATTCTTGAAGGTAAGTTATAATAGCCAAGCACTTTACAAATATCGTCTCATTTGATTCTACCTGGTGGGTAGTTGCTGTCCTTATTTCCATTTTACAGATGAGGAAAATGAAGCAAACAGAAGTAAAGGGTCATACAGCTAGAAAGCGTCTGAGGTGAGATTCAAAACCAAGCCCACCTGACTCCAGGCCCAGTGCTCTTCCCAGTGCTACCTCCAGATTTTTAGGAATGTAGCCTAAAGAAATAGCTATTCAGTCAAAACAAACAAGAACCGTGAACACTCCTCTCACTCAAGAAAATAAAAAGCACTAGATTTGAAAGTCAGAAGACCTAAGTTCAAATCCATACTACCATTTACTCACAACCTCTGACTTTGAAGGAATCATGGAACTACTCTGAGCCACAGCTTATCCTCTGACCCAAGAAGAAGGTGGAAGAGCAGGGCACTCTGGGAAACGCTAAGGATCTGGGAGTCCAAGCCTGGCTGCAATAAAGTAGCAGCTGGGGGATCCTGAGCTAGTTCTTTGGCCTCAGCATCATCTACAAATGAAAGGGGATGGATGGACATGGATGACCTCTGGGATCCCACAGCTTTGGTTTACCAAGAACAAGTGATTCTTTAGAATATCTGTCAGTCACTCATTTCTTCAAGCCACCTGGGTCTCAATCTAAGCACAAAGCCCAGCAGCAGGCGAAATACTGGGGACTCCCACAGGGAGCCAACCAAGCTGGAAGAGGAGCTCCTGGGAAGTCTCTTTAGGTGACTCCTCTCTCGCCCATGTTCACCTCTTCATCCTCCCAACATATATATATATATATATATATATGTATGTATTTTAACTTTTTGTTTAAGGCAATGGGATTAAGTGACTTGCCCAAGGTCACATAGCTAGGCAATTATTAAGTGTCTGAGGCTGGATCTGAACTCAGGTCCTCCTGACTCTAGGGCCAGTGCTCTATCCACTATGCCACCTAGCTACGCCCCCTCTCAACTTCTAAGGTCCCTCTGCAGGCACAATACCCATCTTGTCTCCTTGCTGAACCACAGGTCTCTGTACTGCCCACAGAGCCTAAAGACAATTCTGGAAAAGAGGCACACAGTCAAGGAAGTTGCCGAATTGAATTTAATCAAAGATTGTACAGGCTGGTTTTCCAAACTTCACAACCTTCCACAAAAATATGGGAGGAAAATATATCTTGAATACCATCAAAAACACCACTGCTCCTCTAGCCACATGGCAGTTGTATTTAGACTCAGTTAAAATTAAAGCAGGCAACTAAAAAAAAATAAATAAACTGACAAATACAGAAAAGCAAAAATCAGGGCAAAAGTCACCTCATTATCAAGAGACGAGATCTTCTGAGTTTTGTTTGATAAGAGGCCAAGAGTAAAATTCCAAATCCAAATCATGAATCATCACAACATAATTCCAATTTCAACTATAATATCCCAAGGACTAAGCAATTGTGAAATCCCTCCAAAGAGTACTTAAAGTAGTTTGTATTTTTACCAAATTCCTTAAATTTCACATCTCTAACTTGAAATGAAATCCAAAAGGCCAAATCATGCTTTTAATTTAACAATGTATATTAGGTTACCCTAAAGAATGTGAGAGAGGCCTAGGGATAGTAATGTATACTCTAGCCACATAGTATAACCAAACAAAAAGCTGTATGTTTAGCTGGCATGGTGTGTAATCAGTCTGTCTAATCCACCAGCTCTCGCCTTTCAAAACTGTGACAAATAAGTATATACAAATGTGAAGGGAAATGTTTCAAAAAAACGAAGCCTAAGGAATACGAAAAACTCAACTTCCAGAACGACAACATTCTCACAGTCTTTTATCCGATGTTGATACCACACATCTATTTCTCACCCCTTAAAAAAAAAAAAATCTGTCTGGCTAAGTCTTCAATACACACACATTCCAGTGAGTTCCAGTTCATATCTGGCACCAACAGTGTATTTCCAGCATGAACACATGGCTCAACTCCCCTCAGAGAGGGCCACTTTTAGACAATTATCTCAAAGTTCCTTTTCAGTGGGATTTGTAATCCAAGTTTCAGCCCATGGTTTATTCACCAGGAGAAAAGAATCATTACAAATTAAAAATAAATGATGCCCTGTTGGGGTTGTTGCCAGCACCACCTGAATGGTTTGGAAACATGATGAAATCACTGAAAAGTAGAGGAGCGCATGGCTTGGCTCTTTCCAAGAGGACCTGCCTTGAAGCATGGCCTTTAGACAAGATTAAGCCAGAAGACGACCATTCAGCATCAGTCCACAAACACAGCCAAGCTAGATCAAGGCCATGTTCGGGGCAAGACAATTTGATTTTGGTAAAATGCATTAATGAAGATAGTCCAAAAAGCCAAAGTGTGTGCAAGAAACACTGAGCCACTCTCCCCAAGTCATATGTCAGACTGTCTTCTGTACAGATCTCATTTTAACATTGGACACACAATTTAGGGGCATCAGTCATGTTAAAAAGTACCTTCAAAAAAAAATCAACTTTTTCTTGAAGTTCAAATATGAGTGCTTTTGACCCTCAGAAGTCTAGTGAACAGATGAACAGAGAGGCTTGAATCTGAAGTCAGGAAGGTGTCGGTGTGAACACTTTCTCAAACACTGACTTTCTATGTGAATATGAGTCCGAATTTCCTTATCTATAATATGGATAACGGTCCTCTCTCCACAGAGTCCCAGTATCAGATCAGATTTATTGTATGTCCTTTTTCTTTTTCCATCATGAGCTGACATCTTCACTTGCGTATGCATTGGATTGCAGGGAGGCAGAGCTGCACTCATCAGCCTCCTTCCTCCCTCTTTCAAAGTCATCTAAGTCCAGTGGCAAGACAAATGTCAGGATAACTGGCAATGGCTCAGGTGCCGTGGATGACCCCAGAGTCTTCAGAGTCTGACCAAGTTTTATGTGCTGCACAGCAACTGTTTCGGTCACATTTGTGTGCATTGGAACAGACTACTCTGAAACATCCACTCCACTGGAGAGTCTTCACATGCTTGGGGTAGACATTATCTAGCTCACAGATAGCTACCCTGCACTGAGAGTTTAGCCCATCTGTTGAGAAGGCTTTTCCAGGATATAGTTGCTGTGTATGCCACAGCTTCTTGGAGCCACTGCTGAGAGGTTGGGTTACAGGTGGACACCAAAGGTGGATGAGTAGCCCTCCCCCAAGAGGTGCCAGTCTTCCTTTAACACTCATATCTATATATGCACATATGTACAAAGCACCTTGAATCAGCAAATGAATGCAAACTATTGTTGCTATAGTTACACCTGGAAAATAAGCAATTTTCAAAGACTATTATCTGTGTCCACCCTTAAAAATGTTTCAAAATTGTTATTTATTTTTACATTGCCTAAAATTTCTGCCTCTCATTCCAACATTACTACAGAAAGTGCAACTACAGTGGGCTGGGCATGTTGTTAGAATGTCAGATGTATGCTCACCAAACAAATTACTTTGTAGAGCATTCACATAGGACAAGTGTGCACAGGGGGGTCAGAAGGGATCCCAAGACACCCTGAAGGTCTCACTGAAGAGCTTTAGAATTGCCTGTATAGCATGGTGGGCCCTCATCAGTGAGGGTGCTAAACGCTATGAGGAAGGCAGAATGGAAGCAGCTCAAAAGAAACGTGACATTTGTAAAACAGGAGCACCCATCCCAAGGAGGGACCAATGGTGCCTGGCCTGGGGTAGAGCATTCCGAGCTCACACTGGGCTGATCAGCCACTGTCAGGCACACTGTCACTTGTCTCAAACCTAGTGATGTCATTTTGGTTTTCTTCGATAACAAAGGACAAGAACCAACCAGTCTGAATTTCTTATATTCTTCCTCACCCCTTTTCTAGAAAACCATCCATATTAAAAAAACTTCTAGTCCTTCTCATCGAGACATTACATGAACATGAAATCCACTAGTGAGAGATTAGTTCTGGGGATATCCTCCAGGCTCACAGTATCAGGAAAGAGTCTTCCCTGTTAGGCATCTAGCCTTACTCTCTCAACCCAATGCCATATACAGAGTCTGGAGCTCTCAGCTCCTCCTGACAAAGTGGAGTTCAAGCCTCAGATTGTAAACTGGTTCTGTTGACTACATAACTGTTGGCATTCAACAACGTGGGTATTTTAAACATGCCTTTAACTAAGAGAGTCAGAGGGAATCAGAGTATCATCTGAAATACTTCCTTTTGTTTCAAAATTAAGCTTTTTTAAGGTTTAAAGGTTTCCTGAGTTTCTAAGGGTAACATGATGGGATTGTTTACAAAAGGAAAATTACTAAAATAAATATGGATTACTAAATCCACAAGTCTCTGAAAGTCAAGTAATTGTATCAGTTTGAGGAAGCCCTGGTTTGAGAATTCCCTCCTTCAGTAGAGATTTCAAGTTATTACCAGTGAAAGTTTTTTCCAGCATAAGATGGAACAGATCACCAATGCGTGCATTCATCAGAAGGCTAAGTGACTATTTTCCCAAAGTTCTACTCCACCCAAGTTCCAAAGGCAGAACTGGAGTCTGGGTCCTGATTTCAAACCCAGTGTGCCATACACAACATTCTCTTGCTTCAGCAATGTGTTAACATCATATATACGCAGAAAGTGTTGCCACTTTAGCAGAGATTAGGAAAGAAAGTCTCTTCCCTAGAAAGCACAGGAATGTCAGGGATTGTTACTGCTCCATATGCAACAAACAATGTGATAAATAACAGAAACATCACAAGATTTACCAGAAATGATAGAGTCAAGAAAGCAGAGCCAAGAAAATGACAACAAAGGGGAGAACAAAGAACCTCCACAAGACCATCAATTCTGTGAATTCCCCAAGAACAAGTCCACTCCAGGAAAAGAACTGTAAGCATCCCCACCCCTACAGGGGCACACACAGTGGGGACAATGCACCTATTTTAGCTTAATGGTCAGTTTTGTTGATGCCCTCCATCTTAAATGTTTTCTTAAAAAATATTATTTTATTAAAGGGAATGGTTCTCTGAACAGAGAACAGGGAGGAACACTGGAGAAATTTGGTCTTGTAAAAAACAAAAGCTACACACACACACACACACAATATTGCATATATACAACACATACACACACAACCCTGATGAGGACGATATACCAACAATAAAGAAATAACAACAACAGACAAAGATAAACATCTGAGAACCAAAGGTAAATCCAAGGCTTGGAAGGCTTCAAAAGGACGCAGAAATGAAGCCATCACTCCTCTTGGCTCAAGGCCCCTCAGGGGCTCTCCAATCTAACCAGCTTTCTGATCCTGGCAATCCATGTCTTCCACAGTCTGGCCTCCAAAGCCTTGTCTTCTCCAAGACTGAGCTCAGACCAAGAGCCTTTCCTGACTCCCTTCCCTGGGAGTTTCTCCATCCTCATGCCATCCAAACCCCTTCATACTCTTTAAGCTATTCATGTTCATGTCTTCCTCCACTCATGCTTCATCATGGTCAGCACATAACCCTGGGATCTCAAAGACCATATAAACCCAGAGCAAGCTTAAAGAGATACCACTGAGTTGAAAGACTTTCCAGAGGGACTAGTGATTGACAATTATTATGATGTAGGGAGCATCCATACCAATGGAACCAGGCCTTTTGGAATTTAAGTATAAACCTGGCTAGTTTTGCCTCAAAGACTATCCAGCAAGGACTTGTCTCAGTACTTCCAGGGCTTGGCGGCACTTTAAACCAATGGAGGGATGAGGCATTGAATGCAATGTGAAAAATGGTTTTCTCCAAAGTCAAATGAACCGGTGCTGAATTCCAAGAGTTATTTTAAAGATTATCTGAGAACATGGGATCTAAAAATAAATGTGCTAAAAAAAAAAAAGGCAGTTCTCCAATATGGTGCTTCAAAAGGTCTAATGTTGGAACTGCTTGGACTACAATTACTGCTAATATTAAATAGCAAACATGGCTACAGAGGGCTTTACAAGGCACTTCACAGACATTACCTTACCTGCTACTCACAGCAGCCCTCTGACTTAAATTTCCTTACTCCCATTTCACAGACAAGGAAGCAGTGATCAGGAGAGAAGTTAAATGACTTGGCCAAGGTGACATCTTTTTGACACTGTCCCATCAAGTAGGCACTGCAGAGAAGCTTGCTGAATCATCTGGTACAACCCTCCTAACTGTACAGAGCAGTGAAAATGGTTTGCTCAACATAATACAGTTGGTCAACAAAGGTGGGTATAGACACATGGTCTCTGGTCTGGCTTTCTTGGCATTTTCTTTCTACTGGATGAGAGGGCTCCAGCCTCCGGGGCAAGTATCCCAGTTTAGAACTGAGGGCACTCTCCTTGACAGTCAGGAAATCCTACCATCCCTGGAGGGATTTCACATTATTCTCATTTTTTAACAGAGAAAAAAAGGGCAATTGTGAAAAATGATGTGCCCCAGTCTGCTGAGACTCAAGCAGGGGGTGTCTTTCTGTTCCCTTCTCCAGTCTGAGCATAGGGCACTCAGACCTCCTAATCACTGGGCCTCCCTCCATTCTCTTCAAGGAGTCTGGAAGCATGCCAACTGCAGCCACAGCTCCCACTGACTGCCTAGAGAAAAGGGACTCAAGCCAGGGCTTGGGTCATTGAATCCTTTCATGGCCAATCAAAGGGATAGGTGATGGAACACTCTTATTTGTTTTTCAAAAATTCAATTCAGTTACCTAATGCAGGCAAAGAAAAGGTCTGGCTTCCAGTTCTTCCTTGTCACATAATGTGCTAGGGAATGACCACCACTACAGAGTCAGACTTAGAAAATAAAAAAGTCTTATTTCTGTCCTGTGATGTCTTCCTTTGAGTGAGACTAACTGTCCACTGGAAAGAGCCCCATTTGAGGTTTCTGGGAAAAGTCACAAATACAAGACTTAAATATACAAACGTGGGGGAATTCTCATTATGTAGAAAGATGTAGAAAGGTACTTCCAGGTATAATCACTGTCATCACATTTATCTAATTACAAAACTGAGATCCCAGAGCCTTGGAAGAAACTTGATTTAAATTACTCAATACAGGAGGCAGTACTAAACCAAATAAACATTCAAAATAAGATTTTCATCTGCTTTAAAAAAAAAAGATGGTTTATTGCCTCAATCAAAAAAGAAACAAATTTGGAGAAGCGAAGGTTAGAGTCATGAAATTTTTGAGCACGTTGTACTATTTTCATTGCACATAAGAAACTGGGAAAGGTTTTTGTAGCCATGATGAAAGGAACGTGAAGAGCTGGTAGTTTTGTCTTTAAATTAAACCACTTTCCATCAGGTGCCAAAGCCTCTCCAGTCAGTCACAGACCAGGTACGAAGCACCTGCTCAAGGATGAAGTCTAAATGAGATGCCTTTTTCAAAAGTCAGTTCGTGATAGCCAAGATCACTGACCACATGCAGTATTGGAGATCTGGGCTTAAGTCTACTCAGGGTTGTGCCCAATGATATGTTGGGTGACAGGGAGCAGAGCATGGCCACTCTGATACTGTCTGCTCACCAGAACACAAGGCTGAGCTAATAATCACACCACCACCATCACTGAGCTTTCACAACAAAAATGATTTGCCAACTAGAAAACACTGTGGGAATGTGGAGCACTAATACAATCGTGAAGTAATCCTTCCATCCCCCTTGTCAGATCCTCATCACCTCCCTCATGGACTCCTCTGAAAGGTTCCTCACTGTTCAAGTGCTGATACTCCTAACATATTCATATGACCACATCATCTCCTAGACCCACGCCAACTTCTCTGCCACTGATAGAAACAGCCCATCACAACACAGCTGCAATTCCCCTTCACCTCTGCCTCACTTCTCCCAGATTCCCAGGAGAGTTTCTGCCAGCTTGTCCCATTCCCTGATATATAACTCCTTCTCAGGGACTGCCCTGCTCTCCAGAGCTGCTCCAGCCCCCTCCCAAGTGACTCTGTCTATACTCTGCATGCAGTCATGTGCATTCATTTCATCCTTTGTGGGGAAAGATGGCTTCATGTTGATCTTTGGGTCCCCAACTCCCAGCACAGTGACAGGCACAGCAGGGGTTTAATAGAAATGCTATCTGATTGCTATTTATGCTTTCAAGCACAACATTCAGTTCATGAACCTGACGATTTTCCTCCAGGAGAGCTGCTGCTGGCATGGTCTGAAGGAACAAACTCAGAGATCAGGGACGCGCTTCCACCATGTCCTTTGGCCCAGAGCCGGCTGCCCAGCTCCCCCCAGGAGCACGGGCACTCACTGGTGGCATCCCACTACCAAAACTGCAAGTTATCATTCACTACTGATGCTGCTGAAATTCTTCATTATCTAAAGATGGAACTAATCCTATTTTTTGAATAACCATGAAGGCACTACAGAAAATAAAGTAAATGTGGCTATTTAGCTCAGCTAAGGTCCCTTTGACTAGAAACTAAATATTTCATTAAGCACAGCCCATGCTGCTTAAAAAAAAAAAAAGCAGTTGGCACATGAAATTCTGTATGCTAGACCTCATTCTATGCCTGCCTCTGATTACAAAATTAGAGGAGTTCTTACACAAAAAAATTAGGACACCAAATATGACAGAAATCACACTAGATAACGTGACATGCTTTTTCAGGCATGGATTTGAAAAGCATTGAAAATTTATGATAAAATATATGAATATTTTATCAGTCTCTGGAAGTCTCACAATCCTCTGTTCTCTGTTGCTCATTTGAAGTCCTATAAATTATTTGGCTAGAGAGGCCAATATCTCTGAGCCTCAAGTCTTTAAAATATGGCTAAAGGAGAGGCAGCAAGCTTGCTGCCCGCTCCTATCGTGGCCTGTGCCTTCAAAAGGAAAAGCCCGGGCTCTGTGGTGACAGGCTTGGGGCCTGCTCCAGCACTGCTGGCAGAGAACTCAAAATGAGCAAGACAACTTCAAGAATCTGATAAAACAAATTTAGGAAAATGTCTATCTCCTTTAATTTTTATAAATAACAGAAAATCCGCCATACCAAATTGGTCATAACTTCTGAGCAAGTCTCTGGTTCTAACTTGTGCAATTCATTTCAGGACATTGGTCTATATACAGACTGGAGATGGAAGCTGATTTATTCCCACAATTGGATCACTTCTTCCCCATCTCTGCCAAGGCTAGTCTTTGAGGCAGCAGCCCCAAGGCAGGACTACAGACAGTCTGTCAAGACAGAAAAAGAAACCGTCGGGGCCCAATCTCTCCAGAGGCACAAGACTTCTTTAATAAGCCACCACACGAGTTATTTGCTGTAACATCACAGCAATCTCTATTTTCAAACACCAACTGGCACCTAGACAACACATACTATTTATAAATGGCCTGAGAGTGGCATAAAAATAGACAGATAAATTGCAAAATAAAATCTTGATGGCAGAGTATTTACATCCTTTTCTTGTCCCACAACCAGAGGGTACATAAGCATCAATCCATCCAGTCTTCAGCCTTCTTTTAAAGTTGGCCCAGGTGACTTGATGGGCACTCTCAAGTGTGTTCAATTCATAAGCAAATTCCAACAACTGTCTTACTCCTCCTCTTCCCTTAGGTGAATAAACTAAGATTTTTACCTTCTCTCTTGACCCAAATTACCTAGAAGTTACTTAGGCACCTCCACCAGGATGTCCCACAGTTATGCCCAAGGGCAGATCCTGTTTCTCCTCCTCCCCAGTCCACCTCAAACTCCCTCCCTTCAATCCTTGACAAGGTCATCACTGTCTTCCCTGCAGTCATTTCAAGTCTTTTACACTCACATGAATACACTCCCACACATGCACACCCATGGGGCATTAGTAAGTGGTCGCTGGTCATCTGCCCTCATTTCAGGACCACTTCCACTCGATCTACTGCCACAGCTTTCACTGAAGGCAGCAGGGTGGTCAAGAACCCTGCCTCTGAGGATAACAACCTTCCTGAACCTCAGTTTCCTCACACACACTGGTGAAGGGGGTAGACTTTTGGCTCAGATCCATGATCCAACAGCTCTCTAATCCAGGTGGCAGTTATCAAATTCAACTGCATCACTCCCACTGAAAGACCCTTAAGAGGAGTCCACAGCCTCCAGAACAAACCATTTGCAAGACCTCCCCCCCTGGAGGTTCCAGGCCCACCTGGCCCTTCCTCACCACACAAGCAACATGGTCTCATTAGCCTGTGGCCAGCAAGCTCTCCTAACTCAAGTCTCAAACCTCAAGCACACTGCTCTAGGACAAAGGCCAGAACCTCCTGGGGGGGGGGGGGGGGGGGCAGGGTCTAGTTCATTTTTGCCTCTGGATTTCTTATGCCCAGTCATGCTGACCGGGTCAGAACACACTGATCTGACTAAACACAAACATTGATCCTGCCAGCTCAAGTATAATACATACATGTACAGAAATGGGGTCTTTTGGATAGACAACCTCTTTAGCATTTATCAAAGACTAACCAACTCACAGATCTACATGGGAAGTGACCCATTGTCCAATATGTGAGCTGACCAGCTATATCCATGAGTTACTTCCCATCATCAAACTCCTAGAGAGCCCACTGTATTTTCCCCTTACCCATCAGTCCCTTCCCAAGATTTCCTAAGCACCCAAAACCCTCCATCAGCATCCTTCGGGAATTGTACCTTCCAGTTGGGTCCCAAAGGTCCTCTCTTGGTCTTGACTGACTGGAATAATGCAGGGTCTTCTTCTGCTTTGTAATCCTGCCAGACAGAAAGAATAGTCTGAGTAATGGAGATACAGACAAGAGACAGGCAATCACAAGGCTCAATTCCCAGGTGGGCAAACTGCCCTGGGGGGGGGGGGGTCCTCAGACCCCTCTTCTAGCTCTAAATCTGTGCACCTGTAAATGAGAAAATATTTGGTCATGCAGGACAGGTTCTCTGAAAGTAGTGAACCCCGCCCTCCAAATGCTGCAGTTACACTGAAAAGCTCCCCAATATGCCAGTACAGCAGGGTCCTTCTTTGTTTTGTGAACTTCCCCATATCTGAGGGAGGCATTTTTTCAGCATCATTCCATTCTGATCATTCCTAAGGCAGCAAACAGCTATGAATCTTATACATAGACAGAGGGGCATGTACTCATCCAGAGGCAGGCAGTACCAAAGAGAATGCTCCAAGTTTATGGGAGCAGGGGTTTCCTAGGGCCTTCCACCAGGAGGCAAAGGACAGGGCAGACTACCTCTCCAACAGTCCAGGAAGCTGAAGAGGTCAACAGGCTGGTAGCCCGGACCTCTCTAAACATAGAGCCAGAAGCTGAGGTGGACCAGGGAAGAACTGCCTCAGGGGTTTCTCAACCATCCAATATCAACAATGCCATGGCCCTTCCCAGACTCCCAGGGGAGAGGAAGAGAAACATTCATCAATTCAATGAATCTGTTTGTTTTACTCTAACTGCAAAATAGTTAATTACCAGAGTAGAAACAACATTCTAAGCAATTCCAAGATGTATCCAGGGCCCAGAGGCCTCTCTCCACCCATAAGGTGGCATGAGTTGGAGGGGAGACAAGGGGAAGAACCCACCCCAGGGGCATCCACAATGCTGGGCTTGAGATCCAGGATCATGGGAGAGGATACTTATCCTGAACACTTTCTAGGCAATTGGGTCTAACTTTAAAGACTCCTTCCCTTCCTCTAACCCCATTTCTATTCATCAAAACATTTCCTGAAGACATATTTCATACACAGCAATAACTTGTCCTTATTTCAAGTTTTTAGTATCTGACCCCATCTCTTTTGAGTCTTAGAACATCTAGAAGGCAAATATTTTACTTCACTATGTATAGTGAAAATAACAGCAATCCTGTAGGGGTTATCATTATCTCTTATTTTACAGTTAAGGAAACAGAGTCCCCCAGATAAGTCTGGATTTGAGTACAGATTTCCTGCCTCCAGACACCATGCACTGCCTCTCTCTGGGAAGGAGTTTTGCCAGTTTTGCCTCTGATCACCTGTAGGATATTGGGCAGGTCCCTTTATTTCAGGGCATCAGCAACCTCATCAGTAAAATGAGAGCCCCTGTAGGGCTCTGAGGTCTTTCCAAGCTCTACCCCCAGGATCCTAATTGATGGGCAAAACACCTAATAATGAACCAAGGAGGATTTTAAGTCACTTCTGCCAGGCTAACAGGGTGAAACTGAAAAAAAAAAAAAAAAAAAAAGAAAAAGAAACAAATGGGAAATAAGGCTTCAGAAAAAAATCTCATCAACAAGAAGCATTTCAAGAGATAATGAAGCAGCAGGGGCACCTAATGATAACTGGTACATGGTTTACAAGAACCTTGAGGCAAATCTTTAAACAGCATTTGTACTCCCATTTCACAGATGAAGACTCTGACACTGAAGAGCTAAGTGAGGACCTGCTGCAGGTCAGATCTAACCAAAGCCCTGGACTCCAAAGCCTGGGCCCCATCCTGGGGACTTCTCTAATAACAGTTCATTCAAAAAGGAGGCTCTGATGCTCCTCACAGAATAGATGTGAAAGGGGTTGTCAGTTTAGTCCAGAGCATACAAATTCTGAGTAGGATGTCTGACGAGTCACCATCCCACCAAATCAGCCGAGTCACCATCCCACCAAATCAGCCGGCAATAGGCAACTGAAGCAAACTCATTCCCCAATGCCCTTTCAATCAGGGGTCAGGTCATGTTGTTTCCCCCTTGAATACATCTCCTGAATACACTCCCTTTTATCTCCTCTGACACTACCAACAGCTGCTGGGGCTGAGGAGGTATACTAGCCTCAGCCTCTCCCTACTCTTGTCCATCCTCCATTCAGCTGGCCAAGTGTGAAGATCAGACCATATCATCCCCACTCCATCAATGCCAGTGGCTCCCTATGCCTTTAAGACCCAAGATAAAATCTCTTTGGTGGCCCTGCCTACACCTGATTCACCTCCTCCAAACACTGTGATCCGGGGACAAGAGGCCTCCTCATCAGTCCTCCTATTTCCTAAAGCTTCCCCTTGCTGCTTCCCATACTCAGGACTCTCCCCGTCTTTCTCCTCCTCCTATCACCTCAAATCCTCCTTTCCCAGGGCTTCACCCCAAGGCCTTCCCTCTGAGATTTTCTCCAGTCTAGATCTCATTTGTCCACATGCTTGCATGTCACTTCCCTGTTTTGGTCTTTCTTTGCAGACTAAGAAGTGAAATTTTAAAAATGTAAGTAAATCTTAGTTAAGACTTGCTAATCATTCTTCTCTACATTTGATACTTCTCAGGCAAGGGCACTTTCCCTCAGAACTCATGTGAATCAACAACAGACTTTTTGTCTCTATTATATAATAACTGCCAGATGTATAGAGGGCTTTAGAATGTCATGATCCCGTTACCTATATTTTCCTTGATGTTTATTACAGCCCTTTGAGGTAAATTCTTCTGGTATTATTTATTCTCTCTCTTAGATAAGAAAACTGAAGCTCAGGGAAGTTAAATGATTTGCCCATAGTTATATGGCTAAATGTGAAAAGCAGGATTAGAACCCAGATTTCTCTGAACTCCAAAATCTTTTTTTTAACAACTGATAGCATCACACTTATGGTTCTTGTGTGGTACATGCTGAGGAGGCTGCCAAGTAGACAGAGGGGGACAGAGAAGAGTAAAGAAAGGTTTCTTCAGAGTCTGAGGCAAGGTGGGGAGACAGTGAATCACTGCCTAATGGGGGCTACAGACAATAAAATTAAATCCTTAATAAGATATCAATATACGTGGCATATTTCTTTCACAATGCATAACAAACCTATTAATGCTCTAATTTTATGGGGGGGCACAATTCAATCACCTCATGACGGGGGCGGGGGGGGGAGCAAGGGATGCCCAGCAAGGATCTGAAGACTGCCCATCATGTGTCAGTGACACATCCCATGCGGGGAAAGAGAAGAGAAAAGGCTCCTAAGCTAAGGGAATGTGCTTACAAGGGACCGGGCAGTGTCAAGCAATCAGTGACGACATAGAGAAGAGATAAAGATACAAACATATAGACATACACATCCTAACACACATATATTCCTCTGCAGGAAGGGGATGAAGTAAAATAGAACAGGTCTTTCACTCTCTTTATATTTAAGCCTAACACAGGACATTTTTTTAATCAGCAAAGAAACAAACCAAGGTACCATATTTGTGCTTGGAATTCTCACTGGAGCATGAAGGATTCAGATTCTGAGAGCAGAAATGGAGTTAGAAAAATCCAGATTCAAAGCCCTGTTCTTACTTCATGCTGTGTGGTTTGGGGCAAGTCACTTCCTCTCTCTGAACCTCAATTTACTCATCTGTAAAATGGGGGTGAGGCTCAGAGTCTTCCAAGTGAGTTTACTGCTAGTTCTGAATCTATGATTAATTCTATGAACTCCTGGAGACATTGTTAAGGTATTTTTAAAAATATCTCAATATTCCTGTGCCTTGGAAATCAAACTAATCTTTCCTTTAAGATGTTTTCTCCCTACAAAAGATAACAAATTCTGCCTTCATTCTCAGAGAGAAACAAAATAAGTAAAGATGCTTTCCCAGCAAAACGCAGGCCCTCTCATCTTGATAGCATTGGTACTTTGGCCATGCTGCATCTCGCCCCAACCGGGTATCTCTACCTTATTATTGTCTCAGTCAGTCAAGACCTGTGAGACAAAAATCACCCCTCACTCTAGTTTGGATGGGAGCCACTTTATTTCTCTCTGAGCTACCTGCCTTGCTCCAATCTCACTGTGGAGAGGCCAGTTTGGTCGCACTTGATGTAGATGGATACCAGTCGATTCCTATCCAAATCACAATGAACAAATATATTCCTTCATGTATGACAGTTTCGGAATAGAGAAGGCAACCTCAGCTACCAATTATAGCTGCAAATGAGCAATAGAGTGGAATGAGACAGCCTGCTGGCTTTGTTAGTATTCGCTCTCCCTCGGGATCCCATGGGGAAAGGAGCGGATCTGATGAAGAGGAGCCCTTGGCTCATGGTTTATTGTGCTTGCCACCAGCTGTAGACTTCTCATCTCATTAGTTCTTTTAGAATACTGTGGGGGAAGACAGCTGTAGCCGACTTGCTCCTGGGTATTCTGAAGGCTGAATTTGCTATGCACTTTCTGTAATCCTTGGGAAAAAAAAAAAGCAAATTCACTTGGCCAAGGAAATGTATTTTTAAATGCATTTTCAAATTATGTTTAGAAGCAGAGATTGCTAAGGTGCATTGTGTTTAAAATTTTTTATGATCAAATGTTAATTACATGCTGCCCCAAAGGACCAGGTGGGTTGGGGGCAGAAGGGCCAGAGGAAGCTTTGTAAAGCCAGCATTATAAGATTAAGTGTCATTTCCCAAGAAATGATTCCTTCCTTCATGAGTATAATAGTGCCCCAAACATAAAAATACAAAATGACAGACACTGGCAAATTCTAATTCATGCTAATACAACTTTTTAATTGAAAAGAGCTATTTATTTGCAAGTAAAAGTCAAGATAACCTTTTGAGAGCTAATCAAATGTAATAAATAACAAATAAATATGAACCCTCTAATGAAAGACATTCATTATAATATCAGAAATGTTTTTCTAGGCTGAGAAGTAGTGGTTCTAAGACCTTTGGGGATACATTTCTTCATCTCTGAACCCCTTGGAAGACAGGCCCCACAATGAATACCAAGAAAGCAAGATCTAAGACAGCTAGCCCCCATGGAGAAGTCCAAAATCTAAGCAAAATGCCCCCCAAATGTCCCATGCAGTCATTCTCTCATGACAGCAAAAAGGTGTGGAGAGGCTGAAGCTGCAAGGAGTAAGAAACCTTAAGGGCAGGGGAAAATGTGACCTAGGAAGAGCAGATTCTCCAAAGCTGTAGTTCTGATCGCAATGGGAACAGTGTATTGAGATCACTAGGGAAAGCACCCAAAGGACATTTTGTAATTCTCAGACACCAGCTTATAAAAACCCAGCTCCCAGGGACTGGGCCAGACTAGTAGAAGCTAGTCTAGGGTCTCCTACTCTTCAAGGTAAGAAACAACTTCATTTCTCTGTCCATGCTTCAGATAACCAAAAAAAAAAAAAAAAAAAAATACAATATAAACCAAGAGCTAGGCAGTCTACACCCCACCCCGATCCAGATGCCCAGATAATCCTCTCTTCCTTCTACAGGAAGCTTTTCCTTGGCCCTGGCCCCTAAACTTCAGCCCCTAACTACCAGGTGCTACTTTTGCATTTACTCTGCATACATGTCAGCATACATATGGCATGCTGCTTGAGAGAATGGCAGTTCCTCAAGGATATGAGTGTTTCATTGCTGTCCAGATCCCCACTGTACAGGACTGGACAGGATTGAGCACATAGTAGGGGCAGAAAAATAGAGTAGAAAATTAAGTAGCGGAAGAACACTGCTGAGACATGAGTCATGGATGGAAAACATCATTACAAAGATACAATTCTTAGAAATCCAGAGTTGTCCATTAAGAAGGCCAGGATTGAACCATAGCTTTTAGAACTCCACTTTTATTCTCATATGACTTTAGCTTTCATTTTTTCTTCTTAATTATATCCACAAATGATGACCCTTTTGAGTTCCACATTAATTCAAACCAGGATACCCTGGAATTCATCTTTTCTGAAAGGGGTCAAATTGAAGTTGATCTTAACACTACTTAAAGAATGAGTCGTGAGATATTAAGTTAGAGCTAAAACAAGTTTGAGAAATTTTGCTTCTTGTCCTATGAGTAAGGACTTGTACCTTTCCACTCAATTTAAGAAAATTTTATGCCTATGATACTGAGAAATAGATTATAATCAGTTCCATTTTATAGATAAGGAAAGTCATTTCCAGAAGATCATGTTGACTTGCCCAAGGTCATACAATTCAGTAATACTTAAAGACTGCTGATTCAAATTACATATTCCACAAGCAAGAGATTTTCCAGTTCAAGAAAAGCTGCTAAAAACATGGGGGTGATGATTAACCTTGATGGACACGCTTATCTCATAAGTGCAATAATCAGGGACCATTTGGGGGCTGTCTTCGATGGAGAATACCATATGTATCCAGAGAAAGAACCGTGGAGTTTGAACAAAGTTCAAGGACTATTCCCTTTAATTTAGGGGAAAAAACCTGATATCTTATTGTCTGATCTTGCTCTCTCTTATACTTTATGTTTCTTCCTTAAGGATGTGATTTCTCTCTCATCACACTCAATTTGGATCAATGTACAACATGGAAACAATGTAAAGATTGACAAATTGCTTTCTGTGGGGGGCCGGGGGAGGGAAGTAAGATTGGGGGAAAATTGTAAAACTCAAAATAAATAAAATCTTTAACAAGAAAAAAAAATGCTGCTAAATATAAACCAATCAATTCAACCCGACAAAGCTAAAGCTTATGCACAAAAGACCAGGGCCTGGGATGAAGAGGAAAAAAATACAAAATGTAGATAAATCAGTCCTGCCCTCACAAAGCTTCCCCTTAGGCAAGATAACAGAATGCACACCAACAATAATTAGAATGGCAGCAGGCATTTGTTCAGTGTAGTTTCTAACTATACTTGAGACTTTGGGGATACCCTGAAGGCAGACATCTCCAAACTCCATCCAGAGTCAAATCAAAATGCAATTGGGAAATGTTTTAACAAAATAAAAATATAATAAAGGACAGATACTGTTAATTCGTGGTTTTTTAAGTCAATATATGGCTGCAGGGATTACAAAGCTATACGCAAGTCATCTCATTTGACTCTCCCAATAGTCTCACTTTTTTTATTGTCACTTCATTTATTTTTACTTTTATATGTCCTTCATTTTGGAAGAAAACCACGACATCAGGGAGGTGATACCATGACAAGCACATGAGTTGGATTTGAGTGAGGGGGATGCTGTGCTCTGTCACTAGCCTCACTTTCTCCTCCAGAACCATCTGGGTCCAGTGGCCAAACATGAATCAGGATGACAAGAGAAGGGCCTGGATGTGAGGCAATCAAAGTTAAGTGACTTGCCCAAGGTCACAGATCTAAGTGTCTGAGGCCAGATTCAAGCATCTATCCTCCTGAATCTAAGGCCAGTGTTGCTCTATACACTGCACCACCGAAAGATGAAGAAACTGAGCTACAACAGATTGAACAACTTACCCAGAATAAATGTTCATGACTCTAAGAATTCTACATACCACCCCACCTCTTAGCCCCTTAGATGATGTAGAATTGCCCAAGAGGAGGGTAAAACAAATGACAAACAAAAAGTTCGGATTGACCAGATAAGAGCAGGGCAGTTAACAGTTAACAGGTGGTGTGTGGTGTGTGGTGCACTGGCCCTCATCAGAGAAGAGGAATCCAATGGAAGAGGGAAAGTCATTCTGACATAGTTGGTAGTTTCTGACAATGGATCTGGAAAGGATTAAAACAGTCTTTTGTAAAAGTTCTAGCTCTAGACTTAGTCCTTTTGAGTCTTCTTGCCAGCTAAGCTCCAGTCTTGCTCTCTTCATGAGCATCCATTATCACCCTACCCCCAGGCAGCCAAGAGAGCTTGACTGCACAAAAACCTCAGAGGTCTTTGTGGAGTTTTTGTGCCTGAATTATTACAGAATACAGCAGAGTGGGATGAGGAAGTGGAGACCTGGACCCAATAAACCCCTTCCCTGCACTTTGATCCATATGGGGGTACACTGATCTATTAATATTATAAGAGAACATCCACAGGAAGGCTCAGGCCTTAGTATTATACAAACTTTGGGAGGGAAAGGCTTCTCAGGTTTAAATTAGGCAGAGTTGGGGGAAACCAGGTAGCACATCACCCCTACCACACCCTCCATATTTCTTGAGCATCAGACATTCAGAAATAAATAAATATCAAAGAGAAGTGAAACTATTTGGAAGTCCCAGGAGATAGAGTTTAGGTGTGGGCAGAGGAGTTGAGACCGAGGATGCACCAGACAATGGATCCCAAGAGGTAAAGATGAGTAGTAGGAAGGGTTCTTTCCATTCACTCTGGAAAGGATTTTACTAGCCTGTGATTTAAAAATAAAAAATTCCAAGTGGGACAGCTAACCTTTTGATGCTGCACTCCTGGCCCTGGCAGGGTTGGCCTCTGATGACAGTCACAATCTGCACATCAAAGTTGCTCAGCTTGCTAAGACCTGATCAAGCTAATGAGCTGGAACAGTCTGAAAAAAGGAGGGCCATCTTTCACATTATGTAGTACAAGCTTTGAAGGAAACCTTTTATAATTGTTTGTAGGTAAGAACACATTTTGCTTTGGAAATTATCCTATCAAACTTTAGGATACAACTCTTTAGGAAGCTGGAGTGTGACTATATTTAGAAACTAAGAATTGAGGCAAATCTGTGCACATCAAAGAAGAACAGTGTCCAGGTGAAAGGGGGGGGGGCTAGAAATGACTGGGTTCCATTTCTGGCTTTAAAAGGGGGGGCATGCTAAACTGAAAAATTCTGAACCAAAGTGGGACAAAGACACTTGGGGGTATCTGCATCAAGATGATGAATGTTGGGAGCTTAGGAAGAAGGAAAAAACAAGCCAAAAACAGCTTATCAGAGTTTCCTTGGCAATATTTCTTGGGAACCAAAGAGAGAGACATCACATGTCCAGCCAAGGTGATAATCTCCAAAAGATAATTTTTAAAAAAATTCAAGAACATGGTCTCTGCCCTTAAGAAGCTCTTGTGCTAATGGGAGAAATATAACAAGTAATAATATTCAATATAGACAAGATATATGATGATGATGATGATGTTTGTCCTTCATTCTCGAGGAAGATCATGATTATCAAGGAGGTGATGCCATGACAAACACATGAATTGGATTTGGGGGGGGGGGGGTTGTGCTAAGTCATCAGCCTCACTTTCTCCTCCAGAGTAGCCAGATATGGACCAGGATGACTGGAGCTAGCCTAAAGATATATGCAGTCAGAGAGGGAAGAGGGGACCTAGCGCAGAAGGGAGGATCTGACTGACTAAAGGCAGGGAGGTCAGGAGGAGGAGATGAGAGAACGTTCCAGTTCTGAGGGACCAGTCGCCCATACAAGGAGTGTCCTGAAGGAGGAGCACTCATTAGTCCAGGGTAGCTGAGGTTCTTCATAATCTCCATTTTATGCTTTTACAAATGTGATTCTGTATGATGAGGGTGTAGAGGGTAGTCAAATGTGAAAGTGGAAAAGGAAGGAGGCAAGTTGGGAAGGACTTTAATGCTCAACAGAAGATTTGATAGTCAATCCCAGAGCTCCAGGGTGGATGACACAGTCAAACCTACATCGTAAGAAAATTTCTTTGGTGAGTGAACAGAATATACCTGAGGATGACACCAAGGAGAATCTGAGAGACAAGTTTGGGGAGCAAGAAGACTTCTGATCTGGAGATGGTGAATTTAAGCCATCCATAGAAGAGTTTGTTCCAGATGTGAAGAAAGCATTTAGATGGTGATATGGGACTACAGTCCAACCTCCTATGAGCCAGGCCCAGTACCAATCACGAGAGAGAGAGAGAGAGAGAGAGAGATCAGAATCGGCTATGCAGACCTGGGAGTCATTTGTACAGAGATGCATCCCAAGCACAAGTCTAGTAAGGCTTTGGTGTCCCAGACAAGCCAGATGAACTGTGAGTGACTCCATTGGCACTAAGTTTCTGTACTGATGAGGTCTTTTGGGCAAGTGGCTTTTCTTCTTTCAGTCTCCCCCAATTTCATAGAGGACTGGAGGGAAGGCAGAAGACATTTCAGAGAACTGTCGGATATAGAATGCACTAGACATCTGAATGGTAAATAATAGCACTAATTCAGCTGGGTTAATTTTTCCCTCCAGATATTAGTCATTTTATATTTGGATCAGAAATTAGTTAGCCAAATGGTTCAAGATCAACCTTACACAATAACATATTGTAGGAGATAAAAGTAGAAATTATTACAAAGCATTCCTGTAAAATCCAACCTAGAATAGCCTCCCTCCATAAGTGAACAAGGATCTGATGGTGTTCCAGGTGCTAAAGTAAAAGAAACAGGCACAAAAAGGGGACCAGAGGGGTAGCTAGGTGGTTCAGTGGATAGAGCACCAGCCCTGGAGTCAGGAGGACCTGAGTTCAAATCTGACCTCAGATACTTAATACTTACTTAGCTGTATAACCTTGGGCAAGTCACTTAACCCCATTAACTTACAAAAAACTGGGGGAGGGGCAGAGCAGGTGGGTGGTTCCCCCACACCTGCCTTTCTATCAAGCAAACTGCTCCATCTCTTTTGTCCACCCCACATGGCAGGTAGCATGTTCATTCTAGGTGACTCCTAAAGAATAGAAGCAGGATCTGTGCACAAATAGCAATTTCCCTGATTTTCAGAAGAATGATGAGACACAAAATACACAAGTGAATATTCATTCTATACTATAACTGTCAGTCTTAATCAATGAACCATTTCCAGAAAACCAATGATCTACACAAGGTTCCAATGAAGCATTAGGTATCTTTATCACATTAAAATAAAGATCATTTCCTCTAGATAATTTTGTTTCACATTGGAGAACAGCATCTATCTTCCAACTAAATTAGGATTTGCCTGAAGCTCCAGTGATACCAGGAAAGATTTTATTTAACATTAAAAAATCATACATATGACTGACTATTAGCAAGCAGCTGGGCCATTCTCAGGCAACTTATTCCATTAAAGTCTTCACAACAGAAGAGGCAAAAAGACTCCTCACAATCAGCAGGAGCCAGTGACCTTTCAGTCATGAACTTCACCCTCCAGCTCCTTGTAACATTCCTTCAGAGAGGGAGCCACTTCTACATACTTACACTGAACCTATTTTATCTAGAAGAACTAGAAACATTTAATGGGAAACAGTCAATGAAAAACCAAGTATCCTCTTCTAAGCTAACAGTGGGTAAACTGAGTAAATGGTGCAGATGATCTCTTATGGGGGAAACACAGAAGTGACGAGAGGAGCTTGGCATCCTTCCCTAAGGTGTGAGCTCCTCTGGGCTTCGAGAAGCTACCCTTAAAATGAAGCTCTCCTACAGGCAGTTGTATTTCCTAAGATACAAGATACCAAAAATCTGCTATGGCATTGCAAATGTTAGGTTTTAAAATTCTACTGTGTACAACTTGGATGAAAAGATTTCTTTTTTGTTGTTGTTTTGTTTTTTTCTAAGGCAAATGGGGTTAAATGGCTTGCCCAAGGCCACACAGCTAGGTAATTATTAAGTGTCTGAGACCAGATTTAAACCCAGGTACTCCTGACTCCAGGGCCGGTGCTTTATCCACTGCGCCACCTAGCCGTCCCGAAGATTTCTTTTTATGAGGAAAGTATCATGAAGGCTGTTTTCTAACTCTAATTTGACTTTAGAAAAACAAATATAAAAAAAAAATCAGCACCAGGCCACACCTTCTTCTATAAGGGCCTATGTTTGAAAACAAGTTATTCTGAATACTCGAACACTCACTATCAGCCAACTGTTTTCTCAAGGATAAAAAAGACATCAGTTGGAAACGTTCATATTTGTAACACACATTAAGGTTTGCAAATCCCTTCAGAGAACATGCCTTCATTTAACTTTGCCAACAATTCTGTGAAATAAATAGGGCTTCCTGGAGGATGGTGCAAAGCCCGGCAGGGCAAGGAGAAGACTGGAAGAAGACTCAGAAAGAAAGAACAGGCCAGTTTGAAGGGAAGATGAGAGCTCAACAGGTGGAAATGGGGGCAGAGGCCTGGGAAGGGAACTCTAACTTCTCACATAGCTCTACCACATCTGCAAAGTTCCTCAAAGCATTGCATTAACTTCTCACAATTGTGCCAGGGGCAACTCTGCTGCTAAATATTTGAGGCCCAAATGGCTCCTTAGTTCTCACCAATAAAAGATGGCATCGTCAGATGGGCTTGCAGGCCCTGCCTCCAACAATATTGAAAAAGACAGGACTATTGGTTAAATCACCTCACTTTGATTTTCTCCTAATTCTGGTCCGGACTAAATTAAATCATGAAGTTTAGTGAAGTGCAGCGAGGCACTTACTGTGCACCAGCAATCATCTGAAGAGAAACGGAGCTTGGGTTGAACCAGACAAGGCTCTCCCACCAGAGGGCGCTGTCCAACTTCCTCAGGGCAGTTCAGACAAACACACTTCTATGGATCACTGACCTTGACTCAGTCATAAATGAATCCCCTTAATGAAATATCTCGGGAGTTTTAAAATTTCTTTTTAAAGGGAAATCAAATTGTTTACTTTCTCTCAGGAAAGTAAACCATCAACTAACACAAGAAAAGGACACTGGAATGACTCTTTATTAAGTCTGCCTGGCTAAAGAGGCGTCTGGCCCATCAAAAGATTTTTCTTAATAATAATAAATCTCCCCAAAGATTTTCTTAATCAAATAAGCTAACAGATGCAAAGCACTCTCTATAAATGCTAAAGAGCTATCATGGAGTTTAGGGGCTGGGTCACAAGTGAATTTTTCTGACCTTACCCATGAACATAAATGACACAAGGTTTCAGGCTAGAACCCTAAAAGAATGTTTATTCTAAAAAAAAAAAAAGAATAAAGTGATAACATCAGCAACATTTGGAGCAACATTTGGGGCCCCAGTGGTACCTCAGGCCCAGGCACAGATTAGAATTCCAAAAGTGGATCTCCAGAGTTCAGAGCAAAGGAGCAAAAAGTGCATCCTAAGAAATAAAAGAGATCACAGATATTAGTTATCCAACAAAAACCTTAAAATCTTCCCCCAAACACACACCAGGTGTCTGAAGAGCAGCAACCAGACAACAAAGAGCCAGAGACACCAGTTGGCATCAAGGCTGGCCCAGAAGTTCTGGCTAAGTCAGGTCAGGAAGGTCACTGTCTTCTCCTGGACCCAATTTCCTCACGTCTAAAAGATGGGACTAAAATAAGATTTTCTCTTTTTCCAGCCCTGGAATCCTATGAAAAAGAGGAGGGTAGATAACTATTATTTCCAATTTAAATGGGCAAGGGTACAGAGAGATGTGGAGGAAAGAGAATGGGGGAGGACAGGAGGGTAAAGTTATTGTTATTATTATTATCATTCATTGCATCATGTTAGGGTACATCAGTGTATAAGACTTTAATCACCTGAATTAAACACTAAAAATAAAAGCTGGCAACCTCCCAAAGTCCTGAAGGCTGATCTGCAGTAAACTGTGAGTGCTTTTTTCTATCACAGACCCACTAACAATCTGGTTTCAATCACTTTGGGTTTTCTGTTCTCATTTTCTTTCACATTCATTCCCCAAATGGCCAGTCTTCTGCAGCTCATCGGGTAGCCTTCTGACCTCTCTGCACATGCGAAGCTCCTCAGACAAAAGGGCCAGAGCTACACTGAGACTTGTAAGAAAGCAGAAGCAGATGGCCAAAGAACCCTTTGGATACTTCGTGGAAATGAGCTAGAGGTTAGGCATGTGCATTTCATCAGAACCTCTAAAGAATTCCCAATTTTCTATTTTGGTTATGTATTAATGACAACTTCTGAAATGAAAACCCTAAAAACTTCCTATTCTGACATGGTATGCTGTCAACCTTGAATCCAACCATAAACCATAAATACTCCTCAATTTGAAATAAAACTATGTGGTTATTTGTAAATGACATCAAGTTTGGGGGGGGGGGGGAACACAGTCTAAATCCATAGGAACTTGAACGTAGGCCATTGGCCCCCGCCCTCCCAAAGCCTCTCCAATACAAGGACATCAGATCGCACCCTCTGCTTCTTCCTCCTTGGGCTCCTGGAGCTCCTCACATTACAGTCCCGAGGCCAACCCAGGTCTTGACCCACAGATCAGTGCTGCCGGCTAAAGATCGAGGCTCTGCCTGACAAGCCCGCAGAGCCAAAAATGGACAACAAACACAGAAAGGAGTGACACTCCCCTTGTGTCAGTAAGCATCAAAGCTCTCTGACCTCTGAGTAATCAAGGAACACAGAGAGAAGAGAGTGGCAGCCGGCAGTCCTGCACTGCCAGCTGCAAACACCGGAAGTGTCTGAGGAGTCAATCCCACAAACCCTGGCAGGTCAGGCTCTCAGGACAACTTAAAAGAGCTCTGTCTGTCACTTCCTGGCCTTTCTAGATACAAAAAAGCCCCTTAGCCTCCAGGATCTGCTACCAGCCTTCTTTGGAGCCTCATACAACTGCTTTCCTTCAGACCGGGGCTGTCCAAAATTTGGTTCATAGGTTGCATGCGGGCCACGGTGCAATTTTATGTGGCCTGCTTGTGGGTTTTAATTTTCACATTTGCATGAAATGGGCATTAGATTTTTAATTCCATCACTAACAAATGATCTTGTTTATGCTAATGTCCTGTGGTGTTTTTAAGCAGTATTACAGATGAATATATCAAACAAAATTTTCAATTGGTCTGTGGGATGCATTCCATCTATATGATATATTCTAGTCAGTGTGCACCTATCTTTACATTGTGGCGTTGTTTTGCGTTTGCTTTTGCACTATGCTCCTTTGCCTGTCGTATTAATGAGGCAACCTTTTATATTCAAAAACCTTGGCCCTGGAGTCTGCTGAATGGAGACTGTATTTTTTATTCTGGGTACAGCCCTCGAAAAATTAATTAATTTTAATGAGACCCCCTAAGATAACCTAAGGTTGGACAGCCCTCTTCAGACAATAGTCCAATTGACCTAGACCAACCACTACGCAGAAGTGGATGGGCCCTCCTTGCTTCCCCCAACTTGTGGCCTCCACCCCAAATCTCCTCTGACCTGTGGATGCTATCCTTACCCCCACACCACACCCCCTTCTAATAAATACTCCTTCTTTTCAGAAGTTCTCACTGATCCACCTACCTCTTCACCCACATCTTCAAACATTCCCACCTCACTTGATCTGATCTGAACTTTGTCCCCTTCACTCCGTAGTTGTATCATACTTTCAGATTATCCCACATAGTGTGTGTCCCCCCAAAACATAAACAAGATGACTCCAACGAGAGATTAAGGGTTAACAGGGTGGATCACGAGCTATCAGTCCTGGGACTGGAACCTAACTTTTCTACCTCCTCCAGCAGGTCTTTCCAAGACTCCTCGACAACTTTACCACTTTACTAAGGATTTTACCAAGGACTATTCACCCGTCCTCTCTCTCACTTCTTACAATTCCATGACTGAATAGAACAAGTAGTTAATTATCAATCCTGTTTTATAGATGAGGGAGATTAGGGTTAGATGAAGTAAAAAGATATGCGTGAGACTATAAGGGGCTCCTATGACCCAGCACAGTTTAAGCATCCTGAAGCTGCAGTTACCAGAGCTCCCAAGTTTCTAAATGTGATCGTGGCTCCAAAAGTGAAAATCCCCAAAGCTCCCAGGATCACAAGGACCATCAACAGGATACTTTCTGACAGTGTCAACCTTTTTACTGTTTATAGAAATTGAAGTTTAAAAAAAAAAAACCCTCTGCAAGCATCTGATGGTGAGAGGAAGGATTAAGCTGAGCTGAGGTCTGAGGAAGGTATCCAAGACACACAGGGTGAAGTACAATCCCACCCTCATAACAAAAGACAGTTAAGGACACCCAACAGGGTTGATTTCCTTTCCTTGAACAGGAATATACCAGCAAAATAATGGCATTCTAAGGTGAAAGGAGACAACAAACACTAGAACTTGAAATAAAACCTTGGCTGTAGGTTTTTCATTAAATTCATCTGCAATTGCAGAAAATGGCCACAAGGTGGAGATAAACGAGTCAAACTCTACTTTTCAGCCCTGGTTTCTTTCAATTCTTAAAGGAACGTAAGACTGTCATTAATAGCTCAGTTTTAAAAATGTTTGAAAATTTGCAAAATGCTTTATGCACATACTATTTGACCTTCCTACTCATACAGCCTGCCAAGCATACTTAATAGCGCCAGGTTATTGTACTATAATTTTGTGAGGAGAAAATAAGATAATCCTCTCCCTCCAACCTCCCATACCTTGTACTTACTAGCCGAGCACCTAGTTCATTGGTCACAGAAAGCACAAGCTCCTCAGAGTCAAGGGCTTGGCCCTTCTGGCCTCTGTACCCCCCAAAACTAGCCTTTGGTCTTCCACACAGTCCTTAATGTTGACTTGAAGTTTCCCCACCTATAAAAGGGACAGCTAGGTGGATCAAGTGGATAGAATGCTGGGTCTGGAAGGTCTGAGTTCAAATTTGGTCTCATACTTCCTTCCTATCAGTGTGAACCTGGGCAAGTCACTTCACCCTGTTTGCCTCAGTTTCCTCATCTGTCCAATGAGCTGGAGAAGGAAATGACAAACCACTCTAGTATCTCTGCCAAGAAAACCTCAAATGGGGTCAGGGAGAGTCAGATATGCATGAACACCACCACCACCCACCACCCATAAAAAAGGCAGTGAGGATGGACTGAGCAATCTCCAACACTCCTGAGCAAACCCTCTAAAGCTATTCTTTAACTTTATCATCCAAGCACTCAAGACTAGAAGTACTTCAATGTCCACATAAATTAAGACAACAAAATAATCCAACATTAACATAATGTGGGGGCATAATGTAAGTGGGCTTGGGGGGTAATCCACTGCAATCCAACAATCTGGCCCATATGCCCAGCATGCAAGCCTGCTTCCCTCCCCTCGGTCACAAACCAACCTGGATGGTAGGCACTGGGGTGGAGGTGGTGTCAGCAGGAGCGGCAGTCTTGGGCCTGGTCTGGCTGACTACTCACTTTCAGTTCCCTCTCCTTTGCCCCATGCAATTTCTTAAGTTTCTTTTTTTTTTTTAAGGCTTTTGCAAGGCAAATGGGGTTAAGTGGCTTGCCCAAGGCCACACAGCTAGGTAATTATTAAGTGTCTTGAGACTGGATTTGAACCCAGGTACTCCTGACTCCAAGGCCAGTGCTTTATCCACTATGCCACCTAGCTGCCCCAGTTTCTTAAGTTTCTTAAACATCTGCTTTATCTACCAGACACAAATTGTGCCTGAGAGTAAAACACAAAAGTACAACTGAAAAAAGTAAAAAAATCTAACCCCAAGGTGAACATTAACCAGTCAAACCTAACATACCTAAATGGACTGGGCCAAATCCTAACCGAAAATACTGTCTCTGAGGCTTGTGTGTGTCAAGGCAGTGAGGACAGAAAAGAATAGGGAGTGAGAAAAGGGGCCCAGAGATTTCTGGTCCAAGTTCAGTTCACCAAGTTCACCCCTCTGAATTGTACCCCAGATCCACACATCTCCCCACCCCAGTCTCAAGGCATCATACTCATGGGCAGCTCCCTAGAATCCGGAGGGTAACCTAATGGGATTAAAATATAATTGGAACACCCTAACAGCAACATGGGAGTGATGTTCAACTTTGAAGGACTTGCTCATTCCATCAGCGCAACAATTAGGAACAATTTTAGGCTGTCTGCAAAGGAGAGTGCCAGCTGTATCCAGATAAGGAGCTGTGGAGTTTGAACAAAGTACAAGGACTATTCCCTTTAATTCGGAAAAAAAAAAAACCCAGATGTCTTATTGTTTGATCTGGTTACCTCTGAGAATTCTGTTCTCTTTAAGGATATGATTTCTCTCTCATCACACCCAATTTGGATCAAGGTGCAACATGGAAACAAAGTAAAGACTGACAGAGTGCTATCTGTGGGGTGGGGGTGGGGAGAGGGAAGCAAGACTGGGGGAAAATTGTAAAACTCAAAATAATATCTTTAATAAAAATTTAAAAAAAAATAACTGGAAAATGTTTAACCAAATAAATAAAAATACACTACAACCAAGACGATATTAATTTGGGGTTCTCAAAGGCAGTATGAGGCCAGGTAGGGCTCCTCCTCTATTTGAGTTGGACAGGATTGTCTCATCTCCACCACCCACCAGGATCAGCATAATCTTCCTAAAAGGCAAGTCTGCTCTGCCTTCCATCACCCAACAGGCTAAGCACCTTTCGAAGCTGGCGGTTCTGCATGAATCCCTTCAACTCCAGCTGCATTCCTACCCTGGTATCTTTATCCTCTTATTTTCTGTCTCCCACAGAAGACCCCCCCCCAACACACTGGGCTCCCGAGAGGCCTACAGCACAGCCTGGGTCACTTCTCTGAGACAGAGGTATTGCCAGCCTCAAAGTGTCACTGTGATCCCTGGTGGAAATGGAGGTGCCCACGACAGGTCCAGCAGGCCCCCAGCGTTATGGAAGGCTTGATGATGCCTAGATGGTACACTTCCCCTGTGGACAGCTTCATCACCACAGGTCAAGGACCTCCAGACAGAGACCAACAAGGAACACCCTGACAACATCATCAGACTTTGAGGCATTCTGAGCATCAATATCTTTTTCATTCAGATCAGCAGGCCTGGCCCTACCCTATGAGTGTGTGTGCCTCCTCAAACGATGTAGCACAGTGTTTTGCAAGAACTCAATAAACACTGGATGTTTTGCTGGGGTTTCCTGTCAATGTCCTCTTACCACCAGTTGGTAACATCAAAAAATGATGGATGGCAAGTCATCAGAAGTGATTGGGCCAAGTAAACTCAGTCTTGCTGACCTAGATCCTAGGGTCCTTAAACTCTAAAGCAGATTCTTTTGTAAAGCAGATAACAGAGGTCCCATCAGGAGTTGGAGGAAAGTAACCTGGGAAAACACACTGCCACACACCTCCACCCGCCCCCTTTTATCTCTGTGACTCTAGGTCCACAAGGTGTGGCAGACAAGGAGGTGACATCATGACCTCACTGCAGTAAGGTGGTCAGAGAACATAATGCTCTGATACTCACTGAAGGTTCTACTTGACTTCGGTCTGCAATATCAATATGGACAATCTCAACCGTCTTCCATGTGTTAGGGTCTAAATTATGTACCTGCAGAGGAAGAAAAGATTAAAACCTGTGATATCCACATAAAGCAAAACAATCTCCAAGTACCGAGTCATCTTGAACTCCATTCTACACTTCCTGGCCAATGTAAAACCCAAATTATCATTTCAATACTTAAATTCAAGTCCTTTTTTTAAGTATTTTATTTCTTATGCAATTTAAGCCCCAAAATGGCAGACAATGAAAATGAAATCAGTTCATCATCATTACACATTTTTCAAGTGACTCTTAGTGGTCCTTTTCAGAAGTTCCAGGATATACAAACTATAATCTTAAAACCAGTAACTTTAACTGACTTCTCAGGCAGGGAGAGAGAGATAATTATTTACATATACTTCATAGAAAATGTGCCTCCTGTCCTTCATTGGAAGAGAGGGCAAGGGACCATACAGTGGAATAATGCATACTCTAACAACAGGGCCATCCAAAACGCAGTCCACAGTGCAATTTTATGTGGCCCCTGTGGGTTTACTAAATGCTTCAGTAAATGAAGCTGAGATACCACAGAGCTCTCACTAAAATGGCCAATCAAAACATATTGTCTATTATTTCAATACAAACTTGTAAAAGTAAGGTTGGACAGTCAAGCTCTAAGATTATGAGTCAAGCTTTGTAGACTTATTTTAAAGGAAAAAACCATTCTGTAGTGGAATGTTCTCTGGGTGAGGAAGGGGACATGTCTGAAGATAAAGATTTTTAAAAAACAAAAATATCAATACAAATTTGTTAAAAAGACCACTTCAAAAATGATTCGCATTATCAAATTTAATCAGCAAAATCTCTCTTACACTGCAGAAATTTGCAAGGGCCAACAAACAGCCCAATTACAAACGTCAAACTGATTTCTCAAATACAGGCTAAAGAGAAGTGAAGAATGGAGAGAGGCTAGAGACTGGGGTCAGGATGACCCAGGTTCAAATTCCACCTCTTTCACATACAAGCTGTAGCTAATAAGAAGATACGCAAGTTGCCAAAGGCAACTCTCCCCAAACTCTACACTGAAGTAGTCAGAGAAGGTACAAAAGGGAGGGTGCTGGTTTTGGGAATCAAGAGCACTAGAAGTCAGATCATACATCAGAAATTCTCCATCTGTAAGCCCTGCTAGCCTCAGTTTCTTCATCTGTAAAATGGAAATGATAACACCTACCTCCAGGGTTTGTAGTGAGGACAAGATGAAGAATATTTATAGAAAGCCTTTCAAACCTTAAACTGCTATGTGCATGTCAGCTACTTCTTACTAATTAGGGTAATAATAATAACCACCACTGAAGAGCAGTTAGCAATTTGCACTGCTAAAAGATCCCTCACTAGGGAACTAGGGATTCCTTCTCCCAGTGAAATTAGAGATGTGAGGATGAGGGGTTATAAATAACATAGATTCCTGGATTCTCAGTTCTGAGAATGGCCAGTCATTATAAACATCCCCCACAGGCCACCAAGAAACTGCTTGTGGCTGTCAATTTATTAAAACAGGCATCTAAACGAGCCCGAATTTACCTTAAACTGCATCTCAACACCCCTCTGAAAGCATATGGAGAGGGAACAAAAGATGGACCAAAAGGAACAAAAAGAAACCAAATGTAAAGAAGCCACGTTGGGAGGAATCGGGGACAAGGGCTGAGTGCTAGTTTGGGAGGCAACCAATCAGACTGTTACCACTGTAAGACCTCTTAAGTTTTGAGGCCTGTCTCTTTCCTGAGAAAAAGGAGGGGATTGGTTAAATGAGATGGGAGGTTCCTTCCAGCTTTAAATCTATGCTTCAATAAACCAAAGACCTCATTAAAGTCAATGAATAAAGACATGTTTCAAAATGAATCCCAGACCTCTCGAGCTGGAAGGAAGGACGGACCTAAGACACCTGGTCTAATCTGAGGTTCAGAAAAGTCAGGGGATTTCTCACACTGATAACACTTCTAGGGCTGGAGCCTCCCAAGACTTCACTCTGATGCTTTTGTACATCTTAATGAGACTCTATGCAAAAGGCCCACTCCAGATGAGAGTCCCCCAGAAAATGTCTCTGGGAGGAAGCTCTGAATGCTGCAAGTCACTGGGGTGCTTTTATTAAATGCAAGGCAGAACCTTTTCACCAGGTAGGGAGGAGCCCTGCCTCTATTTCTATTTAGTAATTCCATGACATAGTCACTCATACCTACAATTCTGCATAAACAGAAAAGCAGCATCTGCTGATTATAAACAGAATTCTCTCAAAAACTCATGAATCACTAACAAAAAGTTAATTATTAAATTTCTTTTAGTCTAAATGCTTTTCTTCAGGCTTGACATGATCAGTTTGGAGGATAAGCAGAGACAATTTTCATATGACAGGAAGTGGTGCATCCTGTCAACCTTGGGTGGATGGCGAAGTGGGTGAATTCTTGGGAGAAGCATCCAGGCATGTCCTGTGGCCTCTGCCTCTCCTCCTCCCCCATCAGGCCTTTTGGCTATGTGACCAAATATTAGCGGTTCCCTTAGAGACAGAACGAAAGGCAAAATTGAGGCAAATAAACTTGTTGGTTCCAAGCATCCTTGTTTTTTAGAAAGAGAAGAAATGCAGGGCTCCACCAGAACTAGAAGACAGCCTAAATCAGGAAAGAACTGGTGGAACAAGACTGGTATCAGTCAGGTGGTCTGAAGGAACAACCTTTGGGGAAGTCGATAAGCATTAACTGTCTAGAACTAAGGGCAAATCTCCAAGGCCAGCCTAAGGCACATCATGTCAATCACCTTAGCAGGATGCTAACAACTTGAGTACTTTCAAAGCACTCTGCAAACCTTCTCTCACTCTGGCCTCATAAAGACCCTAATTCCAAGATGGGACTAGGAATATGTCCATTTTACAGATGAAAAAAACAAGGCTCAGAAAGGAAAAGCAGAGAGAACAGAGATAGCCCCAGAGCCTGGGCTCTGGATTCTAGCGGCTCTGCTGAGCTTCCCCTACCTGCCATAAGAAATACTCCCTGGGAAAGAGTTTGGACTTACATTTTCTACTGTTCCCAAGTCTGGTTTGTGCCAGGTTTCAATTTTTATGAAGAAGTCATCTTTCATATATTCATTCTGTGAAAAATATATCAAAAGGACATCAATGATCTCACCACTTTCTTCATGATTTTGTTTTACTTCATTTCAAAAACTGCAGTCAATCTGAGCCTCCCTGAGCATAACTTACCAGGAACAGATCTGGACAGATCTAAGCCTCTGACACTGAACCTGAACCCTCATCTCATTATAGTGCCCAGTCCCAAGTGAGCAAGGAGGGCTTCCTCTCAGATGGCCAGCTTGCTACCCTGAATGGGTCTTTCAAGCCCCCATCATTTCTGAGGCCCAGATGAAAGCTGCCCACCAGGGCCAAGGATAAGAGAGAGGTGGCTAAAGGCATGGATGGGAGAAGCCCAGACCCATCAGGAGGGGTGGGGAGGGGAGGAGTCATTCAGTGAGAAGAGCATGCAGCTGTGGGCAGTAGCAAGCAGAGGAGAGTAAATGGGTGGACAGCAAGGCACAGGGATCAAGTTAGAGAAATCAAAGAAACATAACACAGAAGGAACTGTTTACTCACCGTCACAACTGAGGCACATTGGATCAGCAAGCAAGGAAAGGGAAGAAATTTCAGAATGTATTAATCTGAATCAAAAACAATTCAACCTGATGATTCAATATCACAAATACTATCCTATTTACACATAAAGAACATTAGCAACTGAAGTCTGCAACTCGCTGCTTCCAATAAGTACTAAAATTCATTATAATTTTTGAAATCTGCAGATGATAAAATAAAAATTCAATTCATAAAGATAGCTGTAAAAATACAAATCTTTCTATGAACTGATGCAAAGTGAAGCGAGCAGAACTAGGACAACAGTGTTCACAGTAACAGTAATACTGGATGATAACTGTGATTGTCTTAGCTCTTCTCAGCAGTACACTGATTTAAGACAATTCCAAAGAACTCATGATAAAAAGTGTTAGCCGCCTTCAGAGAAAGATGATTTTAAACTTTTTTTTTCTTGGTCTGTGTTTTCCTTTCCAACATGGTTAATATGGAAATGTGTTTTGCAAGACTGCTCATGTATAATCTGTATCAAGTTGTTTGCCTTTCTCAAGAAAAGGGGAAGAAGGAGGGAGGAAGAGAATTTGGAATACAAAAGTTTAAAAAAACAAATGTTAAAAATGGTTTTTACATCTAATTCAGGAAAAAATAAAATATTTTCACTTAAAAAACCAAAGGTAAATACAAGTCTTATTTAATGGAGTCATTACAAAACATAAGGGTTTGAGAATCTGACATATCTCTGTCATACTACAGTACTTGACCAAAATAACAAGAAAGAACAGGATTAGAAAAAACAACATTTCTGATCTGTTTTGGAATGGGTTAGGTTTTTATTTCCCATGTCTGTTTCTGTAGCAGCAATAGGATATGAACAAAGTCTTCTACTTTGCATCTGTGATTGGTAACCTGAACCTTCAGATAATAGTTATTACTAGCAGTAACAATAAAATTACTAAGGAACAGCTTCCACCCTCTCTGGATCAGAGTTCTGTGGTTTTAAAACAGCCCTTCTCAAAGAACGATCCAGGAACTGCAGGTCCCCAAGACCTTTCTAAGAGGTCTGTGAGTTCCAAACTGTTTTCATAACAATACAGAGACATGTAAATGTCTAATATCTAACCAACATGAACAAAAGCTTTGGGGTCCCCAATCATTTCTCAAAGAAGTTAAGAACCACTGCCTCCATGAACAATCCGCAAAGGAGTTTCTGGCTGCTGGAGGGAAGCTATTCACCAGGGTCACCAAAAATGGGGAAGAAAGAAGCAGCTGACAGGGATTGGTGCTTACTTGTTCTACAGTAGGGATATGCATTCCAGGCTTTCTCATGAAATACCAAAGAGCCCTCAGGAGCAATCATCCTGACAAACCCAGGAACTTTACTGTGAAGAATAAAATAAGGAACACAATTTTAGCCACTCCCTTTTAGAATCTTTCATCAAAAACAATTACACTGAGCAAGTTGAATACTCTAGAGTTGACATAATTTTTTTTCAGTATTAAAGCAATTACGTGAAAACTAACAAAGCAATAAGAAAATAAATGGCATTATCATTAAAGGTACAATGAGTAGGAAGATGACTTCAAATAAACAGAAGTACTTCCGGTTGTAAGGCTACCCACCCAAAGCTTTGATTTTATCCTTACTCAAGGGCCAAGTGAAAGCTACTCAACTGGTAAAATAAATTGCATTAACTCCATCCCACATGCTGACATCTGAGAGGAAGCTCAGAAAAACAGCAAGTTGGAAGCAGAAGCTGTATTCTCCAAGGTTATGAAAGGAAAATTTTGAGAATGTAGACAACATTGAAAAGAGAAAGATAATGCAAATAATAATGCTAAAAAAACTAGTGGGTAGATCATTCTTAGATCCTTCTAGGGTCAAAAAGGTCATTAATTCACCATGTGAGAAGTCCAAATATTGTAAATATGATCAGAGTTGGAGACTAGGGTATAAGAGAAGCACCTAAGAATCCTAGGTGGGAAGAAGAGAGAATTCCAACTGAACTTGAGTGGGGAGAGGAACAGATATCCAGATGAATTGTCAGGTTCTCCCTCTATTCTCTTTCTTCTACCCTAAGCATTGAGGATAAGGAATTACCAGGGAAATACAGACAGAAAAGAACACTAAAAGTGAAAGGCAAAAAAAAAAAAAAGATGAGAGAGAATAGGGCTTCATGCTGGGTCAGCAGTTGTGACTGCTCTCATTTCTCTTGTCTTAGGTCCAGACATGAACAAGATTGATCAGGAAGATGATAAAACTGAGAAGCAGCTGAGGCTCAATTGAGTCCTTTCCTTTGGGTCCTTTCATTGAGCTGAAGTTCAATTGAGTCCTTTTGAGGGAGTTGAAGGGGTAAAGGCAGAAAGCTCTAGCCAAGGAGAGAGAGTGGGGAAGGGACACCAAGTCCAAACCAGCTCATCAAAGCAAGGTATGCATCCGTGTCTCCAAGCAGACCCTTCACTGAGTGCCATGTGGGTCATGGGTTCTAACTCTAGGCATCCTGGTTGATGGACATGTAAGGAGTCCAGTGATGGCAAGAAGCAGAAATCCTTGGGGGCTTCCTTCTCTTTAGTCCCTGTTCTATCAATATAACCAAAGCTAATTTAAGCGGCCTTTATTATCTGAGCCAAAGACAGCAGTGGCTCAAGTCCCATATTACACATGGCAGAATTAAAAAATGAGACCACAAAGACAAACATGTTTACAGATGTCTCCAAATCTTTACCTTAAAAGGGTAAAACTGACAAAGGCTAAATGCTGCCAGGGCTTCTATCCCATCCCTTCCAAGTTCATGGGAGGGTCAGAGAAAGGGATCTAAGATTTCAAGGAATGGAGGCCGAGGTAATTACTAATGTCAGGGAAGAGAGCACATAAAAACCACATGAAAAGAAGGTCTAATAGCTCCAAGAATCCTTATCCTAGGAAATGCAGGAAGATCCACAGATCAGCAAAGAGAGGATGGTAGGGAGCTTAGAGGTCAACAACTTTGGCCACCCCTCTCTCTCTCATTTCCCACGCCAATAAAGTACAAAGACTTGCCCAAGGCCACACAAGTCAAGGGCACACGTCTGGGACTAAAGTCCAGTGGCACTTCCCTTCACACCACACCACACAGCACCACATCACATTACACAGCACCACACAGCACACCTCACCACACTGCCTTCCAACTCCAAAAATTCTAGGCCCTTTTCTTAGGCCAAAGAACAAAAAGCACAGCTCCTCAAAATGCAGCAGTGTGCGAAGTCATTAAAGGCTAGCTTAATATCCACAGAGGACAATTTTTATCAGTACTGATAATTCCTTTTTCAACCACAAAATATGATTTAAAAGCACAACTCAATTTTTCAGAAAATGTACAAGATGTCAATTTGCATAATCATTATTAAGGTGGATTAATAAAATAATCACAAGTCATTTTCAGGTTTCTGTCCCAAAACTCCCACAGCATTTTACAAATCTATGAATGGCTGCTGTCCCAAATAGAGCAAAGCAGATGACAGTCAAGAGAACAATCAAATGTTCATCGGGACAGCGAGGTGGCTCAGTGGATATAAAACTGGCCTTGGAAACGGGGGAAGGTAAATCTGAATTCAAATCCAGATTCAGACACTTACTAGTGTATGACCCTGGGCAAATCACTTAACCTCTGGCTCAGTTTCCTCAATTGTAAAACAGGGATCCTGGAGAAGAAAGTGGCAAACCACTCCAGTATCTTTGTTACAAAAAACACACAAAAATGCAATCAGGAAGAGTCAGGCCCTAATATAATTTAACAACAATGACAGAAAGACAATTCTCAAACAATTTTGCATTTTTGCTTTAATTCATCAAGGCAGAATCTTGTGAGATAACCTACTACCTCAGGCTTCTTATTTTTCGCAAATCAAAAACTTGAGTTTTTCCAAGCAATTTCAGTGCATTGGCACAATAAGAGGAAACAATTAGGGTGAATGAAATCAACTTCATCTTTTTTCCATAAAGTGGTGGATGTTCATTTTAAGGGCTGGTTAGCTCCACTTGTCAGGGGATGGGGCTAACATGCTAATAAAGATTCATTCCCCTGCAGAGGCCACATTTGTTTCAAGGATAGATACATAATAGGTGGGGTACTGGAACTGGGTAGAACTGAATTCAAGTCTCATCTCAAACATTTATTCAAAGTTTGACCCTGAGTAAATCACTGACCCTTTTGGGCCACTGAGTTTCTTCATGTATAAATGACTGGTCTCTGTGGCTTCTACTGAATGAATCCATCAACAAGCATTCACCAAGTGCTTGCTGTGGACCAGGTCCTCTGCTGGACTTGATCGTTCCAAGGTTCCTTCCAGCTGGAGCTCCCTGATCCATAACCTTCAAAAAACGACCCCCTCATGGGCAACCATGCCATCCTTCTATCTCTGAGGCCATTTTAATGACCTTCATTTCTGCATGGCAAACTCAGGGGGAAGAGTGAGGATGTTTTTATACTCTGGGGCCACTAAGAAAGTGACAACGAAAGACCTAAGGCTTCAGATAAAGTGCAGGGAAATCTCCTCCTGTCTTCCTCAAGTCCATCCTCCCAAAGCCCACCAGCACACAACTAAATCCAAAGGGTAGGTTCTCCTCACAGGCATATCTGTGCTCATTTCCAAACGAATGCCTCCACAATTGCTCTGTGTGAAGGCCTGGGGGCAGCTCTCAAACACTTTGTCTGCTCTGGAGGGGGGGGGTTCCCCCTCAAACCTCTCTCAGCCTCTAAGAACTGGCCAGACTCTCCACCTAGAGGTTCCGTCCAAATGTAGACATGCTGCCCAAGGCGATTAAGGCTCTTGGTTAGCAAGTACCCATCATTTCATACTAGTTACAGAACAGTGGAATCAATCATCTGCATCTTAAATTACAAAGAAACTCAACTTGAATCTAAAGATTAAAGCTGTGGGAGAGCACAAGGCCTGGTGGTTCAATAGTGAATACTTGGATCCAGAGGCCCAAAGTGAGGCAATAATCACCATCTCCCATTTCAATACTTAACAAATGAGAGTAGTTGTAATCACACTTGGGCAGAGGTGATGGGATTGATCATCAAAAATGCAAGTAAATGCCCATATTTACTTTGAACGATCTTTAGGCATCTAGGTAACCTTCATTTCAACCAATAATTGCCTAAGGCACCTGCTCTGAGCCTTTTAATCTGACCCATTAACTAAAAGAAAAATCAAGTGCTAGGAGCATCAATATCTTTTCCTGTTTCCATCCTGTTATAGCTGGGCCTGTGAGGAGCCCAGGGACGAATCAGGACGAAGGAGAAAAACTAGGGAAAAGGCAGAGGTACTCTTATCTTGTCTCATCCATTGTAGGCCTTTCATTATCTAAATCATATCTAAATCAGAAGAGTGTCGTCACTGGCACTTTGAAGGAGAAAAACTAAAAGTGTTCAAAAAAAGTCACAAAGAAGATGAATAAGGGCCTGGATTACAAGAAGTTCCATGTTAACTATATACTATGTGGTGTATTAAGGGAAATGTGAAAAACAAAGTATGAAAAAAATGAGCATAAAGAAATAATTAAGCAAAAAAAAGTTAAACTGCATTTTACAAAAACATTATTGACCAACAAACCTTTGTTTGAGTTAAGCCCTCTATGAGATTATTTGAAAATGAACCAAATGAAATACAGGGTAAAAATGGGGGGGGGGGGCATTCTGTGTGATCAAGAAGAGAATCAGATACAATCCAGAGGACACCAGGAAGCAGGCGAGATGATGAGCTAGTCCTAGAGTACTCCTTGATTCAACATTCTTAATATCAAAGAAAATTACTAAAATCAAGATTTTTTTTGCCTTCTAGAATCCTTTAGCTGCTAGTCATATTCAAAATGTATTTTTTTGCAATCTGTGAACCAAAGAACAGGATAGAAATGAAACATCTTATATCACTATTTCCAGTAATATAATGGATAGAATTCATCAGTTCATGAAAACTTCCATGAATCTGCTCAGTAAATGATTCAAAAATATTAATAACATAAAGATAAAATTGTGTACTTTTCAGGTCTAACACAAACATCCACAAATCCAAATTAACCATTATTTATCTGTAGAATGTGTATAACCAGAATATATTTTAATGTATCAATTAATTAATATCATAATTTGTATATTTACTAATTTTCTTATAACTTTCTGATTATATTCTTTGGAGAAAAAAGCCCTTTTCCCCATTCAAGTAGAAGTATCCATTTTATGAGAAAATGAGAGAAATTTCCTTCAAGGTTCATTCTATATTAAATTTTATAAACAGTCCCAATTCTTTTTTTAGCACCACACAGGGTAATATCTATTATTTTTAAGGTATGTCCACTATGTAAAGAGACAAGCTATTTATACAGCAGAAAAAACATAGGCCTGAGAGTCAGGAAATGTCGTCCTGGGCCTGTCTCAGTCATGCCCACCCATGACCTCTCTCACTAACAAACCAGGGAGGCTGCAAGTTCCACCCAGCAGGCAACATCAAAGATGACAAACCTGCTACCCTTTCCTAGAGTATTAATGAGTGATTCTTCTTGGGCCTATTGGATAGGCCTGGAGCCCTAAAGTTTGGGGAAATGTCCAGTCTCAAGGTCTCTTCAAAGTTTCACATATACCAGCTAATACCCACAGCCCAAGGTCTTGCTACATTCCCAGAAACCCCTGAGCACCTGGGCCCTTAATTTTGCTCTGAGTCTGGCTACCTCCTGTTCTGATCATGCACTTACTTACCAGTTGGAATTGTCCTTTACATAATACAAGACAAGTCAGCAGAAACAGAGGGAGGGGCTCCCGCACTGCTGAAATAGGAGGAAATCTCCAAGTGGAAGGAAGAGAAACACAAGCCTGAACATGCCTAGGAAGTCAGCTAAGAAGGCTCCGTATTTCAGAGTTTTACTGAGAATCTTTGCTTACCTTTTTAAGTGGTAAATCTTGTGAGTATACTGGCCCTTCTCTCCATCCTCCTTCTCATAAGGTTCATTCGTTAAGACTTCAATGCCTTCTCCACCTCCTGTTTCATTTTTGCTGGCTTCAGCCACAGAGTAAAGTTGTCCAACCTGGTACTGAAATTAAAAAAAAAATATATCCACCTGAAAAATGTTTAACCAATTTCTCTGTGAGCAAAACCTTTCTCTTACTTATATACATATGTGTATGTATACACACACACACACACACACACACACACACACAAGTATGTGTGGCTATATGTGTGTGTGTATGCAAATAAAAAAAGATAGAGACTAAAGATGTGATTTCAGTGTAGTTATAGGCAATGGAGTCAAACTCAAAGAGAAATGGGGGCTCACTGATCCATAAAGAAAGATCCTGAACATATATTTATATATTTTAAAAAATAAAATAAAATGGAAGTGGGGGGGGGGGAGAAGCATCCTAAGGGCCACATAGGGACAGAATTTTAAAAGGGTTTGGTTTTTTTAAATTTTTATAACATATCACCCAGGTAACCCGTAGTCTGATCTGGATGTCTGAAAACTGGGAGAGGAAATTCTCAGATAAGGAAACTTTAGGGTGGTCTCATCCCTTCTTTGCAACCCTTCTGAAATGTGATGGCCCTTCCTTCCAGGGCCCAGAGTACCAAGGTCAGTATCTGCCCTCATAGGAGCTTAAACACAAGTCTTCTAAATCAGAGACCAGCTTTTTATCCATCAAGTCATGTTTTCTCTTTAGGAAATTATTTGTTGAATAATAATTTATAGTTTATAAATATAAAATTTTATATTAATTATAATAATTTATAAATTAAAAAAGAAAAGGAGGCCTAAAAGGAAGCCAAACTAAAGTATACTGAGATGAGGAACCCCCCCCATCCCATGACTTTACCAATTTTCCTGGGGGGGGGGAGGCAAGAGAGAGATGAAAACAGTGAAAAATGACTGAGAAAAAAAAAAGTAATGACTCGTGGAAAAGTAACAATTACTGACCAGAGTTTATGAATAACTTAAAATGTGTGACATCAGAATTAATGATAGGGGCACGGGTAGGAAGTGTCTGGACACTACTTCACAGAGCTGGTCTAACTAAGGCAACTTAGACCTCAGAAAACCCAGCTACTTTTGGAAGAATGCTAGCCTACCAAATACACTATTGCAGTCTTATAGGATTTTGCCCAACACCATAGGAACTAGTTTAATTTGATAAAGACTTATTAAATACCTATATTACACAGCAGATCTTCAGTCAAACATGATCCCTCGCTCACAAAGCCTACAACTATCTAGGGAAGCATCATATCCACATGGGAAAGATTCAACCTTTCTCAAAGAGCATCAAAAAGATTTCTGAAAGAAACAAGATTTCAAAGGAGCTAGATTGTTTCTTCCAATTAAAAAGCTACTCCTTTCAAATGTAGTCAAAATGACAAATGCCAAAATTGTCGTCTTTCTTACTACATGTTCCACAAATTGCAGACATAGAAGGCAGCCAGGTGGCATGGTAGATAGAGCACCAGCCTGGAGTCAGAAGGACCTGAGTTCAAATCTGATCTCAGAAACTTAATTGCTTAGCTGTGTGACCTTGGCCAGGTCACTTAACCCCACTGTCTGCCTTACATAAATAAAAAAAATTGTAGACATAGGATTAAGAAGCCAAAATTTAATTATGGGTAAAATAAACCTCAGTCAGGGACCCAGCAGAATGAATGACTGAGACAAGCATCTCAAGAGAGAACGAGTGAAGCACTGCAAAGAGACAGCCTCAATCGGGGTCCAAAGTCAGACCTCTGACTCATCTGGATCAGGCAGAGGACTTAGCCTCTCCAGGGTCTAGCCACATCACCAGAATGTGGAGCTTCCTCCCTCACAGGCTACTGTGTGAAGTAGTGAAGTGAAGTCACAGACTTGACAAAAGTCAAGAGATGAACAAAATAACCCAATCGAAGTACTGAGGCCTCTCTTCTGTGGATGAGAGTCTTTCCTGTTCACATTTTTATCCACACCGGACACTACTATGGGATGAAGGAGATTTGGTTGAGCAGCAGAGAACATGGAAAGGGCAGAGATTCAATGAACCACAATGTTTATTACATAACGTAAAGAGTAAACAGGGTTGCAAAAAATGCTATGGTGCTCTTCGGCCATATTATTGGCCTGAGAAATGGGCTGTTCCAGAAGGGGCTATCTCATCAAGTGCTGGGTTGAAACCTTAAAACATCATAGAAAGGTATGATTACTGCCCTTTCCCTAGGCAAGCCCTTACTCTCTGTGTGCCAGGGCTAAGCTGGACCCTAGGGTCAGAAAGTCCTTATTCTCCAGAAACTTTGATTTAGGAAGCAAGACAACAAGGATGGAGCCTAGAAAAGAAGCCTGGAGCCAGAAAGGAAAGGTCCTGGAAGGGCTTGTCTCAGGTCCAAGATCTCAGGACCCCCTATTTGGCAGCTGGGGACAAAAGGAAGACTGAAGAGAGTAAACACTGGAGGTAAGAAAACCAAATAGGAAGCTACTCCCATAGTCCCAATCAAGAAGAAAATGTGTGTGTGTGGGGGGGGGGGGGGGAAAGAGTATGGGAGAAAGGAGGGATTCCAAGAGCTGGAACAAGTAAAGGCTGAAGGATAAACTATTAAAAATTCATTTTAACCATGTTAGATGGATAGTTTGCTAAAATAAAATCCATTTCCAAACCTTATAAAATTACATAGAATAAAAATGTAACCCATAAAGAGATCAATTACAAAATAACATTTTCAGGGGCAATATGTTCGAGATAGTTGTTCTTACACTACACAATCTGAGGCTACTATGATTATCCTGTACCTTTTCTATTTTCTGATGATTTTTTTGCTATTATGTCTCCTGCTACCATCTGCTGCTTCTTGCTACCATCAATGTTTGTTACTAATAATACCTCCCATCTCTCTTCTACTCTGAAGTTTCTCCATCCTGGTTGAGAAACCAAAAAGCAGACACAGAAATCCCTGCCACATTGAGACTTTCCCCCATCACAGTTTCAATATATCACAGGTCAGCACAAGAAATGAAATTAGGTCAGCAGATGACAGAGTTCATGACCAAACACTCAGTTGAAATCTTACAACAAGGTATTATACACACTCCATAAAAGAAACCAAAAAATTTCAAACTTGGTGGGAAAGGAGTGTAAAATTTTTATAAGGATCTTTCAGAACATGGGATTGCCATATCCCTAATCCCCACAATATGGAAGGGATAACTATCTTGTCAAAATTGTGCTTAAAAAGTAGCTAGGTCAGGGCGGCTAGGGATAAAGCCTAAAGGGCAGTGGATAAAGCACCGGCCTTGGAGTCAGGAGTACCTGGGTTCAAATCCGGTCTCAGACACTTGATAATTACCTAGCTGTGTGGCCTTGGGCAAGCCACTTAACCCCACTTGAAGTAGCTAGGTCAATATCATACAAGAAAGTCTAGCTCTAGCAATAAGAAATGATAAAGAAATGGAAGGAATCAAAACTCACGCTGTGAAAATGTATAGAGAATCAACAAAAATTTAGCTAAAACAATTAACTTCATATCAAAGGAGAATACAAAATAAACTCATAAAAATCATCAGCATTTTTATATACTACCAACAAAATCCAGCAACAAGAGACAGAAAGAGACATTCCATCTAAATAACTATAGATAGCATAAAATACTTGAGAAGCTACCTGCCAAGACAAACCCAGGAACAGAATGACAAAACACTTTTCACACAATTAGTCAGATCTTCAAGTGAAGAAATAGTAATTGCTCGTGGGATATTCAGTGCTAATCAACTGAACTATCAAAAAATTATTTTCACAGAATTAAAAAAAAACAAAATTCATTTGGAAGAACAAAAAGTCAAGCATTTCAAGAATATTAATGAAAATGTATGAAAGAAGGGTGGTTCTAGCTATATCAGAATTCAAACAGTATTTACAAAGTGATAATCAGTGGGGCAGCTAGGTGGCACAGTGGATAGAGGACTGGCCCTGGAGTCAGGAGTACCTGAGTTCGAATGTGACCTCAGACATTTAATAATTACCTAGCTGTGTGGCCTTGGGCAAGCCACTTAACCCCACTGCCTTGCAAAAACCTAAAAAAACAAAGTGGCAATCATCAAAACAATCTGGTACTAGCTAAGAAACAGTGGTGGATCAGAGGAATAAATTAGGTACACAAAGCATAGTAAATGACCATAATGTTATCTAATGTTTGATATACCCAAGATCCAAGTTTTGGGGACAAAAGCTCACTATTTGACATAACAGCTGGAAAAACTGGAATGAACTTTGACAGAACTGGTTATCACAAGACATACCAAGATAAAGTCAAAATAAATACATGATTTCAACATGAAGGGTGATTCCATAAGCAAATTGGGAAAACGCATGGAACAGCTTACCTGTTAGGTCTATGGAAAAGGGAAGAATTTGTGACCCAACAAGAAATAGAGAGCACTATACAGTATGCAAAATGGATATTTTGATTACATCACATTACATCACATTTCTACAAATAAAATCAATTAAGATTAGAAGGAAAGCAAAAAATAAGGAGAAAAATTTTTTTACAGCAAATTTCTCTGATCTAGGTCTGATGATACAGAGAATTGAGTCAAATTTATAAGAATACAAGTTATTTATTCTCCAAATGATAAATGGTCAAATGCTATGACCTGGCAATTTTCAGAAAAAAATCAAAGCTATGTAATCATAGAAAAAAAATGTTGTAAATGATTGATTAGAAAAATCCAAATTAATACCTCACACCTATCAAATTGGCTAATGAAAAGGAAAATGACAAAAATTCAAAGGGATGTGGAAAAATTGCAACATTAATGTAATGCTGGTAGAGTTGTGAACTGATCCAACTATTCTGAAGAACAATTTTTTGGATTATGCCCAAAAAGTTATAAATGCTTGACCTAGCAACTATTGTCTGTATTTCAAAGAAATCAAATAAAAAAAGAAAATGAGCTATATGTAAAAAAAAAATATTTATAGCAGCTCTTTTTGTGGTGGCAAGGAATTAGAAACTGAGAGGATGCCCATCAACTGGGGAATGGCTGAACCAGTTATTATAGTATATGATTGTGCTGATACCATTATGCTAAAAAGAAATGATGAGCAGGATGGCATCAGAAAAACCTAGAAGATTTATATAAAATGATGCAAAGTGAAGTAAAGTAAAACACAGGAGAATATACACAATAGCAATATTGTACAGTGATCAACTGTACTTGGCTATTCTCAACAATACAATGATCCCAGACAATTAAGGAAGACTTAAGATGAAAAATGCTACCCACCTCCAGAGAAAGTATGATGGAGTCTGAATCCAGATTGAAGCAGACTTTTTTTTAACTTTATTTTTTCTTGTCTTTTTAATTTTTTTGGTTTGTGTTATCCTTTACAACATGATTAATACGGAAATACTTTGCAAGACTGCATGTATAATTTCTATAGAAATGTTAGCCTTTTCATTGAGTGGGAAGAGGGGGGGTTTTTGGAATTCATTTTAAAAATGAAATTTCTAAAAATTGTACGTGTTATTGAAAAATAAAATATAAAAAGTATTTACAAAAAAAGGAGAAAGGACCTACAAATAAGTGAGGAGACTAAACTGAAGACATCTGAGTTCTGAGCAAAGAGGAAGCACAGTGGGTAGTGCTGGGGCCTGGAGTAGGGAGAATGTTATCTCCCTAAGTTCAAATTCAACCTCAGATACTTACTAGTTATGTGATCCTGGGCAAGTCACTTTATCCTGTTTGCCTCAGTTTCTTTATTTGTCATACAAGATGGAGAAGGAAACAGCAAATCACACCAGTATCTTGCCACAAAAACCCCAAATGGGGTCAGAAGAGACAGACACAAGTGAACTGAACAAAAACAACAAATGTCCACTCAAGTACCACCTGGAACTGTTCTACAGCACTTGAGTTCTCATCAGGTTAACATCATTTTAAATGCATATGCAGCTTTTTCTTGTTTTATTTTTCTGATTTTGTGATAATTTATAATTTGACTTTAAAAAGTAATCTGATTAAAGCCTGTATCCAGGATTCCCAGATCTGAGGTGTGTCTATACAATTCTGGTAGGCTGGTGCAGATGTAGGAGAAACCCCTGGTTATTCAGCTTCCGTGGGAGTTTTTATTTATTTTGAATTTAGGATTCTATAATGATGAATAAAGCACTGGATACAGTTAAAAAAATAAATTTGAAAAAAATCAAATCCCAAATCCTGTCCAATCAAAATCCTAGTAACTGTTGTCTACAGATAGCCCTCCTTCCTCAGTATGGTATCTGGCTCACAGTTTCTCACTCCTCCCAATTTTGCCCTCATTCCTCGAGACTCCTACAAACTGGTTCTCCCTCAAAGCTAACCACTATGTTCACAACCACTGCACTCCTCTCCATTTCAAGAATTCCAAAATCCTCTTATCCAACCATAACTTTTTTTTTCACCTCTCCCTCTGGCTCCCCTTACCAAATCTAACTATTCATCCCCATTCACAACTGCCAATCCCTCAAAGCCTCAATTCTCCCTCCAGCCATGACCCCTTGAACTAACCGTTCTCTTTTTCCCATCTTGACTCACTGGTGAAAGAGTTTAACCCTACACCATCCTCTTCTCTTGCATCCCTAGTCCCCTTTTCATACTAACAATTACACCCAGTCAAGCTTCAGCCTTGAATCACTTCCATTACCTACCACCATGCATTTTGACTGAATCCACTCCAAATTTATGTTGCACAACTTCAACTGGACCCTCACCGCCATTAGGCAGTCCTACTCTACCATCCTTACTGACTCACTATCCCATTTGCCAGAGTAGATTGTCCAAACTTTCTCATCCCTCCTCAAACCTCTTCTGGGTTCCCCTACTGCTATAATTCTGCCAGTTGAGAATTTTGAAAACCTCCTTATTTCAAAAGGGCCAAAAGGCCCTCTTCCTCACCTCCTATCACCCTCAGAGCCTTCTGTCACTATTCTCCTACCCTTGGTCTCACATGATGATGGGAGTTAAGACTTTACTCCTTTATTAAGGATCCCATTTCATCCTGTGTCTTCCTACAGATTGCCTCTTCTGTCATCCCCACTCTATGACTTAATTTCAATCTCTCTTGCTCTACTACAAAAATACCCATGTCTTCCCCAAACTCAAAGAAGCCTCAATTGATGCTTCCAGTCCTGCTGTCACCCTCTATCTCTTCTTCCCTTTGTAGTCAAATTCCTCAGAAAGGCTACCTTCAATATGTGCCTCCACTTCTTTCACTTCTTATCCCCTTACAATCTGACTTCTAATCTTATTCTGATGAAATCCTTTTCTCCAAAGTTATTAATGATCTTAGCTGCCATAAACCATGGCCTTTTCTCAATCCTTATTCTCACCCTCTCTGAAACTTCCAACACTTACTGATCACCCACCCTCTCCTCTTACACATCTGCTCACTCTTTGCTCCTTCACTTTCTTTTTTTTAGGATCCTCATCCAGAACCATACCCTCAAGTTTCTGTTCTGGGTCCTTTTCTCCCTCTATAATTATCCTCTCTTTGTAGATGACTCTCAAATATCTCCTCATTTCCCAATCACTTTGCTTCTCCAACTTCACCATTGCTTCATTAAACTCATTACTGGGAAATTTCACCATCTTGCAAAATCTAATCACTCTTATTATATATCTCATCAATAGCTTCTGTTGTATTTGAAGGAAAAAGACATAAACTCCTCCATTTAAGGAGGGGGAAACAGGACTGGAATCTCCTCAGATCTCATTTCCCACACAGCAACAGTCATTTTGAACTTCTCTACCATGCCTCCTCCCCTCTACTTTCCCCTCTACTTACTGTCTTCCCCCCCATAGAACATTAGAACTGGGCCACCTCCAGTTGTCTTGATCTATATGTGGTCAAAGGACCCAGATGGCCCAAGAGGAGAAAGTGAAGCTGATGACTTTGCAGAGATTCTCCTCATTCAAATCCAGTTCCCATGCTTGTCAAAGCCTCATCTCCCTTCAGTTCTATCTACTTGGAGAATAAAGGACAAACAACATCACCATCGATGGCACAGACTATCATTCCACACAGGTGGTGTTCAATAAACACTTCCTGATGAAATGAATGATTTCTGCTCCTCCTGCCCCAGCCTCTATGCTGACCTCCAATCTCTCCTCTCCCCCTGGCTTTCAAACACTCAAAGCAGACATCCCACAGACATCTTAGACTCAATGCTTCCAAATGGAACTCATCATTCCCCCCCCCCCATCTCCCTACCTCTCTCTAATAAGGGCACCCCCCAAATTCTCATTAGGAATCATACCCAAGCAAATTCCACCTTTGGAGCACCCCATCTCTGCTCTGTCACTCCTCCAGCAGAACAGTCATCAGATCATGCCACAGCCTGCTGATGGATCTGCCTGTGTCAAACCTCTACCCCTTTAGTCTACCCTCCATTCCAATGACTGCTCAAGCACAGGTTTTAAAATGTTGCCCTCCCTTACTCAATAAACTCCAATGGCTCCCTGGATCAAATACAAAGACCCTTCATTACTTAGCCCCTGATGTTTTTCCAATCTCTTACTCCTTACATCACCACACATCCTCTTGGATTCAGTGACATTGGCCTCCTGACCATTCCATGAACAAAATGCTCCATTTTGTGGCTTCAGGGATTTTCCTGGGAAGTCCCCCCATGCCTAGAATGCTCTCCCTCTTGCATCACCACTTCCTGGATTCCCTGGATTCCTTTTAAATCCCAACTAAAATCCCACCTATTTGGGGGAGGCTTTCCCACCTAAACTCTGGAGCCTTTCCTCCATTTATTATTTCCTATTTATCCTGTTTAGAGCATGTTTGTACAGATTTGCTGTTGTCACTCTCTCATTAGATTGTGAACTCCTTGAGAGTAAAGACTGTCTTTGGCTTCTTTTTTGATCTCCAGCGTTTAATCACTGATGGGCAAAAGGACTTCAGTAACATTCAGTAATGTGATTTCACTTAATTCAAGAATAGCTCCTACAACAGTAATCACTTTTCTTTTAAAATAAAATCAATTTCACCTTTTAAAAATGACAGTTATTTGGTGCAATGAAGAGAGCTCTGCCAATAGTCCAACCTTTGCTGGATGAGTCTTTGGGGCTTGGGTTCCACATGAGTAAAATGAAGGCTTTTGGTTAGATGATTTCTAAGGCCTTGTCCATTATCTTATTGCATACTTTCTCATTCTTTCCTTAAAGAAAATATTCAAGATGATAGGAGACTTCTGTTCGATGTACAAGGATTTTTGCTCTCATTTCTTGCTGCTAAAACACCATACCCATACATTTTGTCATGTCTTGTCCCCCTCCTCCCACCCCCCCATTGCACTGAAGTCATTGGTGACTGTGCTTGCACTGAATTTTCCCAAGAGGCTACTCAAGTCCTTCCTCTTGATGGAAAATCCTTGGTCAGAAGAATCTCAGCTGGATCTGACTCTCCTAGTCCATCCACTTCTTGACAATTGGATAAGGATCTCACATTCAGAATATTAATAACTAAGTTATGATTTATGGACCAGCAATATGCTTCTGGGGGGGGGGGTGATTTGCCCAAGGTCACACAGCTAGGGAATTATTAAGTGTCTGAGGCAGGATTTGAACTCAAGTCCTCCTAAATCTAGGGTCAGAGCTCTATCCACTGTGCCATCTAGCTGCCCCAGTGCTTCTTCAAACCGCCTACCTCCAATATTTCAGATAAGGAAGAAGCTGTCCTTGTGATCCCTTTTAAATTTTTTTTTTCCTGAGTTGATATTGCTAAAAATTTCATTCTTTAGTGACAAATCTCAATGTACTTGATCAGAAGGGTCACTGGAAAGCCCTGCCTGCTATAGGATCATCCAAGAAGTCTTTTCTGCATGGCAGAACCTGCTGCAGCTTACAGTCCACTGGCCTGATCTTTAAGGACCTGCACCACCCCTCCATTGCTCAATGAGGCAACAGGAGGTCAGAGAATTCTGATGCTTTAAAGAAGCAAAATGGGGGGAGTGGAAGATAATAACAAGAGTATGTAATAAAATCACTGAGAAGCTTTAACTGCAATTTTTTGAAAATGATGAGATAATTAACTGCCATAGCCAACAAACTCCTGGAACTCTACATTAAGTGGAAAGAAATAGCTTAAAGAAAACAACTCTGAACATGTATAAATGAACTTGTAAAACTTCACAAAGAAGAATAGTAACAACTATGGTCACTTTAACCTTGGAAAAGTAAGAAGTAGTGGAAGGAACAACAAATTTCAATAAAATTCACTGGAAGATTCAACCAAAGTCACCACAAAGCACTTAAGGAGGAACCTGGAAGAAGGAAAAGAAATTACAAAACAGGCAAGATCCACATAAAGGTAACTATTTTTTTAATAAATGTTTCCTCGTTGAAGACAAGAGAGGAAAGTCAACACATCTGGACCCTTCACTAGACAATCCCAGATATGCTGTCAGAGGAAGTGAAAATGGCCATGAAAAAAACAAAGCTGAGAAAGCAACTGGACTGGACCAAGACCATAAGAGGCAGGCCAGGCTACAGGTGGCACCATTCTGAAGGCACTGAGGGGCTGAGTACAGAGGGGGAAGGTACCAAGACCAAGGAAATAATAATCTTAAACTACATTATAAAGTACAAGATAAGAGTGGGTATCAGTAGCTGAGGATCCAGAGGACTATCTTCCTACCTCTAAAAAACTTTCACAAGAATAATCTATTCAGGGGGCAGCTAGATGGCACAGTGGATAGAGTACCAGCCCTGGAGTCAGGAGGACCTGAGTTCAAATCTGGCCTCAGATACTTAATAATTACCTAGCTGTGTGACTTTGGGCAAGTCACTTAACCCCATTGCCTTGCAAAAGACCTAAAAATAAAAAATAAAAATAAAAAGAATAATCCATTCATGAATCCAGAGAATCCTCAAAGAGAAGAGGGAATCTTTCACAGAGCACTGGCTGGTGCCATAGTAGACAGAGTGGCGAGCCTGAAGTCAAAAAGACTCATCTTTCCAAGTGTACATCTGGTCTCCAACACTTACTAGCTTTATGATTTTTCACCCTATCTGCCTCAGTTTCTTCATCTGTAAAATGAACTGAAGGGAACAGCAAACCACTCCAGTGTCTTTGCCAAGAAAGTCCCAGATGGGGTCATGAAATATCAAACATGACTAAAAACAACTGACCTCAAAAAGGCTTTCACCAACAAACTTTCAAAATTCCAATATACAGCTGACTAAAAGAGAATGTGATTAAAGATTAAACTTTCTCCCATGCTTCTTAGTCAACTATAAAAAGCTTATGGTTCAGCAAAGTAAAATAGCACCTTAAAAGGTTTTTCTCAGATCAGTTTTGTCTGTGGCATCCACATGCCAAATCATAGATAACCCTTCTCACCAATCCTCTCATCAGTCATACCAAATGAAGTATACAGTAAGGAGAGGCACACACTGTCAGGGTGCAGGTTGAGTAGATGATCTAAGTCAAAGTATGCCCTAGAGATAGTGAGCTCAGTCAGACACTCCTGTTTGTGAGTGGCAATTGTACTGTGTAAATGACTCACACCTTGGGGATCCCGGGTAAGGCCTCCCAAGAAGGTAGTGGGTAAGTAGTACCTGAGATAAGCTTTGAGGTAAACTACACAGAAGTTTCATGCCAATATGCAGAGAATACTTTGAGAAAAAAACGGGGGGCGGGGTGGAATCAAGAGTAGCAGACTTCAAAAACTTTAAAATAATGCCTCAAAATGAATTCTAGAACAACAGAATCAACAAAAGGACAGAATGAAACAATTTCCCAGCCCTAGAAAACTTAGATGGAAGGAAAAGTCCATCACGTTGGGTGAGAGTGGAGTGTTCTTTCTGATACACGCATCATGATATAGAGAACTGAGTCAAATTTATTAAGAATACGAGTCATTCCCCAACTGATTAAACAATCAAAGGATATGAAAAGGTAGTTGTCAGAAAAAGAAATCAAAGCTATTAATAATCATATTAAAAGAGGAGGAGGAGGAGGAAGAGAAGGAAAAAGAGAAGCAGCAGCAGCTCATTACTTGAAGAATGGGTAAACACTGGTATATGTCTGTAATGGAATACTGTTGTGCTATAAGAAATGATGAGCACAATGTTTTCAGAAAAACCTGGGGAAATATAAATGAACTGATAGAAAGTGAAATGAGCAGAACCAGGAGAACATTTTATGTAGTAACAGCAATACTGTATGATGAATGACTAATATTCCCAGAAATACAATGATCCAAGACAATTATGATTAAAAATGCTATCCACTTCCAGAGAAAGAATGGAGTGTGAATGTTAACAGAAGCACATTGTTTTAAAACTTTATTTTTCCCCATTTGGATTTTCATTGCTCTTTATTTTCTTTTACAGCATGACTAATATAGAAACATATTTTGCATAGTTACATATGTATAAACTCAAAATTTTAAAAAACAAATGCCAAAATTTTTTGCACGAAATTGGAAAAAAAATATTAATTTTTTTTAAATACCAAAAAAAGAAGAAAAAATTAGATGCAAGACAGGGTAAATGTCAAAAAACCACCCAAAAAGGTGAAACAAGGTATCTTATTTTCAGTCAGGAAAGAGTTATCACTGCTGAGGAAGTTAGTCCTAAAAAAAAAAAAACTGGTCAGATGGCTCACCTACCAGTTAGAACCAAGTTCAAAATGAGGACCTTAGTCACTCAAAGAGTTGTCTCTATGCACTATGCACACAAGAAGAACCAAAAGGCTTCTGCCACATCCTTCTGATTGGTCTCCATGGCTTAAGTTTCTTTCCACTCACTATGCTGTTAAATGATCATGAAAAAAGCAAAGGTCTAACCATGTCACCCCCTCCCCCTTCTCAATAAACTCCTCCAGGATCAAATACAAACTCTTCTATTTGCTTGGCATCCTAAGCTTTTCCCTACCTTTCCTAGCTTCTTATACCCCAACATATATTCTCTGATCCTGTGACACCTGCCTTCTGGCTATTACACCAACAAGACCCTCCACTTTCTTGACTCCAGGCACTTTCTGGAGCTGCCTGCCATGTCCAGAATGCTCTCCCCTCCACTCCAACTACTGATCTCCCTCACTTCCTTTAAGTTCCAACTAAAATCCTACCTTCTAGGAGAAGTCTTTCCCAACTCCCCTTAATTCCAATGCCTTCCCCTTGTTAATCATTTCCTTTTTATCTTGCTTACAGCTTGCTTTTCATAGATGTCTGTCTGTTGTTCCCCCCATTGACTGAAGCTCTTTGAGGAGAAGGGACTGTCTTTTGCCTCTTTTTTGTATCCCCAGGGTTTAGCACACTCCCTAGAATAATAAACATTTAAGGTTTACTGACTGATTGAGATAAAGAAATACAGCCTAATCTAAAGAACAGAACTCTAGCATTGGGAAGGCAACCAGCCAGTTAAGTGGCCCCTGGACTATTGAAAGAAGAGGGATTCTGACAGACTATGCTAAAGGAATACAAGTCATGAACAAAGAGTAGATGAGAATGCAGGAAGGTGATTAGCTAATAGTACTCTGATATGAATGGAAGGCAGACTAAGTGAAGGCTAGAGATTGAGGAGGCCCTCAAGAAGGGCCTTCAGAGGAAGTCTGCTAAGATTTCAAAGAGCTCCTGACAATCACCCTGAGAAGTAAATACTACAAGCATTATACCTATCTGACAGATAAGGAAATTGAAACACAAGGTACAAAGTCAAGTGATATGTCCCATAGTCACACAGCTGTGAAGCAGCAACAGGATAGGTGCATTTATTAAGCGTGCTTAGGCTCTTCCCAATAGGCAACAATGCTTTATCTTAAAAGTCAAACCATTTTTCTCCTGGAGGCAATAGGGAGCCATTCAAAGTTTTTGAGAGCAGAATAACTCAATCAAATGTTCATTAGAAAAGTTATTTTTGAAAGTAAGGGGAAACAATTCAACAAATTAGGAGCTACTATATAATCCAGTCACAAGGTAAAGAGAGTCTGAACTACAACATTGTAATCCCCTATATATTACTCTAGAATATTTCCTGCCTTAGATTCTAATAGCTGAATAGATCAATAATTACAAGGTAAAGAATGAATTTAGACAAAAGAATTACAATATATCGCTATAATATATTTGCTTAAACACAGTATCGTTAGAAGCAAAAAGGACTTACCTCTTGAACTGTACAAGGTAAAACCACACGGCTAAAAAAAAAAGAAAATATACATTACAAACCACATCAATACAAAAATTAATTTTATAACATAGATTCCTAGATATAAAGGCTTTTTCCTTTATACCCAATGATACCATGGGTAAGAAATGCAAGTTATAAAAATTCTCTGAGGTTCTCCATAGTCTTCAAGCCCAACTAATCTTTTGAAGGGCTTAATTTGAAGGGATTGTGGAGATCCTCTAATCCAATTCCCTCATTTTAAAGACATCAAATAAGCAAAAGAGCCAGAATTTGAACCCAAGTCATTATTTCCCTTAGTTCCCTTAGTTAAACAGGAAGTTCCCAGGACATTGACTCAAAGGATTTCCCCAACTCTCTTGGGAGAATAGAGAGCTGAGAAGAAGGCATTACAAATGTGTAATTCTGTTGTCATCATCATCATGACTTAAGACTGTGATAAAGTTTCCCATCTCCCACCACACAACTGATTTCCATGGTACTTTTCACAAAATAGACCTTTAGTCTCACAGCTGTTCCAGGAAATTGTACTTCCTCACTCATTATCCATTTATTCTTCCATTTTAAATTGAAAGGAATTTTTGAGTCTGATAAGAAAACATTTCCTCCCTGAAGTTTTCCAGAGCCTTGCACAAATGGCAATCAGCTCTAAAGCAGAACTCAGGAAGGTTGTTCTGAGTTTAACCTGGTCCAAAACGCACTGCTTAATGACTATGCCATCAAGGAGGGGGTTCCAACAAGCTGTTAGTAAGCCCTCTCTAGAGTCCCTGGGAGCCCTAATACTGCCCAGAGGGAAAGAGCAAAGAAAGCGCTGGCGGGAGCCCCCAGACATTCATCCACAGCTGCCTCTCAAACTCCTGTTCCCCTGGCACGACTTTGGGCTCCAGCTAACAAGGCAGCTCTATTCTCAAAGAGCTTCCTAGGCTCTGTCCTGCCACTCTAATCTCATGCCTCCTCACTTTCTCCTGCCTAACCACCAAGACAGCAAGTATCTTCAAGGGTTCTGGACTTCAAATGCTTTGAATTCTATTTTTCACCTGATGTGTTATCTATGTGCCTTCCAAGTTAGATTTCAGAGTTGCAAAGGACCTCAGAGATCTGAAGACCCCCAAGGAGAGGAAACCCAACCCTCAGAACTGCCTCTAATAGGTCTAACATAGAGGCTGGCTTTTCAGGGAAGGGGAGGGGGGTAGGAGAATAGGTTGGCATTTTATAAATTTTTAAGTTTAACTCATACTAACATTTTCTCCATCACTTTCTTTAGGCCAGACAATCAGCAATAACAAATCAAACCCTGATGTTTGCCAGTTTCTGAGATGCAAATAAATGCTCAGCACACTTCTGCTTTTTTCCCTAAACTAAGTCCAGATTGGCCTCCCTGCAGTTTCTACCCATTATCACTAGTTCTCCATTCTGGGGCAAAGGAAACACATCTTCCATAAGACAGTCCTCTGATTTTTGCCCCATCTCTTCCAAGAATCTCTCTTCATGAAGAACTTGCCCCTCAAGAGATGAGGCCCAGACTTATTGAAGTTTGGAGTTGGAAGGGAGCTCAGTGGACAAACAGATACAGTCCATGATGGAAAAAGAACCTGAGGCAGGAGGGCCCCCAGCCCTGTGGAAGGTATCCAAAGAGGGGGAACCAGCACTTCTGGAGTAAGTCCCACACTTCATTGTTAAGCACACACTAGGTGCTTCATACTGTGCTTGGTGATGGGGACAAAGGTCAAAGCATCACTTCTCCAGGTCACCTTCCACATGGGCAAACATCAAAAACTCGGAGAATCCCCAGGTGTATCAGGAAGAATACAAAAGAAATCCAAAGGCACAGACATCAGCTGGGGGAATCAAGGAAGGCCTCTGGTAGAAAGAAGGCAGTATCTGAGCTGAACAGAACTCTATTTTTTCCCCTCATATACTTGTTTTTCATATTTAGATGTTCTCCTTGATCTCTTTGCTTTCAAGTCTCCCCCTCCCCCACTCCAATACTCCAAGTCACTCAGGTTTCCAAGTCTGCAGACTAGTCTCCTCCTCTGGTTCTTTCCACCTTCACCTCTTCTCTTCCAGTCCCTTCCCCTCCTTCCACTCACACACAGTCACCATCCCAGGACAACCTGGGAACCTCGAGCTTGCACTACTCCAATGGCCTACTTGCTTTCCTTCCCTCCTTTTCAATTCATCCTCCACAGACACCCAAGTGATTTTCCTCAAGCACAGGTCTGATCATGTTCCTGAACCCTGCCTCAGACTCCTGGGCCTTCTTATTATATCCAGAAGCAAAGAGAAGCATCTGGAGTGAGAGAACTGCCTTGTGAGCTGCCTCTTTCTACTAGGAGGGAGACTGGGTGGGGCTGGCTCCAAAACCCAGGGAAGAGCTGACTCCAAGGTGTGTGTCCCGCCCCCAACCCAGCCAGGGGAGACCTAGACATCCTCTGCTGGGTCCCCTCCAAGCACCCCCTACTCACTCCACATATGCTCCTAGAAAGCCACAGCTGCTCCACCTTCCAAAGGTGACCAACAAAAACCAGGTCTGGAAGGACTAAAGAACCTGGTTTCTATCTTCACCCTAACCAGTCATCCCACCCAATGTAAACAAATCATCAGTCCCAGACCAGGAGGGGAGAGGGTGTGCTAATAAGGGCCTAATTATTCTTTCTTCAGAGTCTACATCAGACCTAAACTTCCATACAAGTGTGGTTTGTGATTGTCCTGCTTACAGTTGCAGTAAAGAAGCCCTAAATATATGCTTATCATTCATCTATAGTTGTAGCTTTTAAAACTCCCTAACAATTTGCCCCCATACACCCACACACCCCCCCCACACACACACACAGAGCCCCCCCTCCTCTCTCTGTCTGTCTCCCCACCCCCACCCCAGTCCCCTCTGGCTTAGCCAGCAGAGTATCTTATTCCTAGCTGATGTTGCTCCCATCTCTGGGCTTTTGCACTTCCCATGTCCTCCCTCCTCAATGCTGTCTCCTGCCATCAAGACTCAGCTCAAGTACCACCTTGTCCAGGAGGCCACCCCTGCATACCCCAGCTCCTGGAACCTACCTCCCCCCCACAGGGGTCTTCCATGGGCTTTGTACACATGTCTACGTATCTATGGGTGCGCTGTTTCCCTCAAGTCACTTCCTATCATGGGGTCTTTTTAACATTTTGACAAAAGCTTGCTGACCGAATGAAAGGGGTTTGCAGAGGCCAGAGTCAGGAGATGAGACAGACCCAGAGCTGTCTATGAAGGAGAGCCCTGGCTGGGAATCTGCTACCCACTCCGCACCTCTCTGCTCTTCTCCTCAGACCAGGCCTAAACTTGCCAGATCCAATACTGGAAGGACTTCCCCCCAACCTAAGCTCTGAGCTGCCTCGTGGGCCCCTCTCAGTCACACCAGTCAGTCGGGACACTAGGCTTAAGCCACTGGGCACACAAAGGCCCTAAACTGTGCCTGCCCACCAGAAGGGTACCTTCTCAAGCAGAGGACATCCCCACCATCCAGCTGGCTTCCAAACCTTTCTAACACTAGTTTTCAGTGACAGGAATTCTGAGACCCAGCTTGAGGCTTCCTGTCTTCACCATTTTCATCACATCACTGCTGCCTCTTGGAATCATGGCAGTGAGCACCTTATTCAGCTTCTCTCACCAATCCAGAATACCTTACCAGACTGTCCTAGGCAGAGCTGTTTATGCTGCTGTGGATTCACTCAATTCATCACAGAACACTTGGCCTAAATCTTGCTTCGATACACACTAGGCTATCTTACTATCAACATTTTAAAATGAAAAACAGAATTTCAATTCTCAGAGAAAACCTAGAGGAAGAGCATAAACCTACACAGTGGCTTAAACTCAATCTGATCAGAAAATTTCGATGTTTGTCAAACAGTTTCTAACTGAATTCGATAAAAACACATTAAATCCTCAACAGAGGCAACTTTTATTTTTTTGTTTGTCCAACCCAGAGCAGCTGACAGGGGAGTAGACAACAAGCAGGCTAGCAGAGCCACCCCCCCCAACACATTAAGTGGTGTCGTAAAATTCTCAAATCCAGATGATCATTTCGAATGCTACCCAACAATTTTTCAGGTAATGAAGTCAAATGAGAGGCAGCTCAGTTCCAAAGACTTGGGAATTCCCTGTTATAACTTAATAAATCTTTATTGCCAAGATATGCTAAAACTTCAATCAACTACAAATTCCCTAGATTTCTATCAATTCTATAGCCAATCAAATCTGATTTCACAAGAAATTCCCTAGGTATGACAAACACAAGATATCAAGGAGACTGCCAAGAAATTCACTGGAAGAAAGATACTGTGAAATCCTTTTTATATAACATAGTTTTCACAGCAACACTGGTTTTGTAAAGCTAGTGACAAATAGAGAAATGAGTCATTAACGTACTTTGGAAAGTTTTTTTTAAAAGTAAATTTCAATTCATTAGTGAAAGAGGACAAGTTTCATTTCCCATTATATTTTTTAAAAACCCTTTTTTCAATCTCTTATAAACCTGCTCCCTTTTATTTCTTCAGAAAAATTGTATACCTAGCATCTTTCCATTGAGACCTCAAAAACTTAAGCCCCCTAACCAGTTCAGCTGATCTTTTATTCTCCCCAAAATAATCTACCAACACTATAGTCCACTAGAGGTTGGTCCTCTAAGCTTTAGAAGGTAGCTTTCCCCCACCTCGGCCAAACAAAGCTCCCAAATCAGAAATCAGCCTTCTGGGATTGAGGCTCTCCAAACTAGTGGAGGCTGGTAATGAGATGAGCCACAAAGTCCACAGCCAGGCCTATGCTCCAAGTCTTTCCAGTTCCACATTTTCTTCTTTCATTCAAACATTTGAGCCCTTATTCTCTGCCCCAATGGAGTCCTAGGCTAAGTGCCTAGGAACACCACAAAGCCTAAGAGAGGCACAAAGTTCAGAGAGACTTCAGAGGAGAAAGGGCTTCCTTCCACCTGAGATCAGGAAAGGCTTCCTGGGGATAGTGACATTTGACTTGGGCCCCTCTGGATAAAGGGACTTTGAACAGAAGAATGGGCTTGAGCAAGAGCATAAAAGGTAGAAAGCAAGGACCACTTTCAAGGCCAGGTGGGCAGGCCACATGGTGTGCTCCACTCTTCCCTAGTTCATCCCTCAGAGCCAAGTTGCTGCCAAGACCTGTCACTTTCATCTTCCTAATATCTTCCACACACCGCTTTCTCTCATCAATCGATATAACCACCCTGGAGGAGACCCCCAGCACCTCCTGCCTCTGCTGGTTCTCCTGGCCTCAAGTCTCTGCCTGGCCCATGGTTGAAGCAGTCTTCCCACATTCAAGATCTGATGTGTCACTAATTTTCTCAAAACGTGCTAGCGGTTCCCCTCAACTCCAGGAATCAAACGGAAATCCTGTTTAGCCTTCAGAACCTGACCCCCTTCCCTTTTCCAATCTTTTTACAACTCACTCTCCGCTAAATGAGGCCAGCTTCCAGTTATTCCTCAAAGAGACAAAATGCTCACTATTTGCACCATTTCCATAGCTTAAATAGCTCTCCTTCCTCATCTCCCTTTCTGACTTCATGTCCCCATAAAATTGTCACCTTCTGTAAGAAGCTTTTCTCAATACCTCTTTATTCTGGCATTTTCCCCAATTTATTCTGCATAGAGCCTGTTGGTCCATAATTACTTCCAAGCTGCCTCTCGCACCCCACCCCACCCCACCCCTATTAGACGGAGCTCCTTTGAGAGAAGGGCTACCCCCAGCATGGGGACAGTACGGGCTTCATAAGTGCCTTTTCTCTACCTCTAATTTTCCACCACGCAGTCATCTACTCATTTACTTCGCAGAGATGATGGAGCAGAAGTTGAAAAACATTCCATCATGAGGTATGGCTGCTGCTTCTTGCCAAAAAAAGTCACCTAAAATGAACAACTGTAAAAAGCTCACCAAGTTTCAACATTTTCAATCTATCATGCAACATTTTCTGCAGTTATAGGGAATTCTGGAAATCCTTGTCACTCCCCAAATTCTTTTTTCAAAATCTCTCTCTCTCTCTCTCTCTCTCTCTCTCTCTCTCTATATATATATATATGTATATAAATGTTTCGAAAAATGAACCTTAGGTGGCGCAGTGGATAGAGTCAGGAGGACCTGGGTTCGAATCTGCCCTCAGACCCTTCATAACTCCCTGGCTGGGCGGCCTGGGCCGAGCCCCTTCAGCCCACTGCCTAGTGAAACTAAAAGTCAGCAACACACGCGCGCTGGCGCTGGGGCACAGGAGAGGCGCCCCCCGGGGCAGGGGCGCCCCCCGGGGCCTCCTCCAGCCGCGGCCGTGCCCCCACGAGCAGCGTCTCCGGGCAAATCAAACGGCCACGGGGACGCGAGGGAGGCGGCGGGCAGGGCTCCAGCTGCCGTCCGATGGGCTCCGTGCAGCGGGGGCCGGGCCGGGCCGGGCCGCCGGGGCGCTGTGGGCCAGCCCGGCTCCGACGGCCCCGGCGCGGCCACCCTGGGGGCCCCCGAAGCGCCGCGCACCCCCGGGACGGGACACAAAGCCGGGTCTCCGCGGGCCCCCGGGCCGCTGCAGCCTCACCCCTCCGCGCAGGGGCCCCGGGAGCGGCCGGGAAGGCGGCCCGAGCCCCGCCGCGGGCCGGGCTCAACGGCACAGCCGGGCCGGGGGCCGCGCGGGCCTGGGGGCCGGGCCGCGGCGCGCGGGGCGGGGGCGGGGGCGGGCGCGCGCGTGCGCAGGCCGGCCGCGGCGGGGGAGGGGCGGGAGCCGGCGCCGGGCGCGGAGCCGGGAGCGGCCGGCCTGGGTCTCTCCGCGCCCGGGGAGGAGGGGGGCGCCGGGCGGAGCGGCCGGGCCGCCAAGGCTCCGTTAGCCCGCGGCGGCGGGGGGGGGGGGGTCGCGGCGGCCTCGGCGCCCGCCGAGGAGGGGCCCCGCCGCCCCGGCCCGGGAGCCCCGCTGCCCTCGGCCCCGACTCACAATTCTTTAATCAGCACCATGGTTCCCTCGCCGCTGCCGCCGTCGCCCCAGCCGCCGCCGCCGCCACCGACCCCCACGGCGCTTGCGCAGCCCCGCCTCCGGTGCCCGGCGCCTGCGCCATCCCGCCCTTCCGCAGGAGGGCCGCGTCCGCGCAGCGGCGCAGGCCCCGCCCCTCCCTCGGCGGCCGCCACGGCGCCGGCGCGGCCCCGCCCACCGCCACGCCCCCGGCCGCTCGGAGCTCGGGCTCCAACGCCGACCCTCGCGAGACCCCGGCCCCCCCCCCCCCCGCGACCCTCGCGAGACCCCGGCCCCCCGCGACCCTCGCGAGACCCCGCCCCCCCGCGACCCTCGCGAGACCCCGGCCCGGCCCGGGAGGCGCCGCAGACGAGGCGCCGAGCCCCGGCCCGGAGGCCCCGAGAACGTCGGGCCGAGGCATGGGGGGTGGAGCCCGGGCGGGGGGCCTGCGGAGGAGCTGGGGGTCCGCCCCGAAGACCGGGGGGTGGGGGGACGTGAAGGCGCCCCCCGGGGCGAGGCCGAGCCAGGCAGCGCCAGGGCCGAGGTGAGGGTCTGCGCCCGCCAGCCGCCCCGGTGGGCACGCCCTGCCCGCCAGGAGCTCGGCCTGACAGATGACACACGCCGGGCACGCGCAGGGCATCCCCAGAGGAGGTGGCGAGGAGGTGGCTCTGGGAGCCAGGGAGAGGGCAAGAGCCTCCGGCAGAAGGTGGAATGGGAGCGCAGTCTGGAAGGGCGGCAGACGGGAGGGCTGGCACCCTGCGGGCAGAGGAGCAGGGTGCCCCTGGCAGGGAGCAGGGACCGGTCTAAGAAGTCCAGACTGCCAAGAAAGGCGCGGGCCGGGAGTCTGGGAGGCAAACTGGCAGCCAGCAGAGGTGACCGAGACACATTTCTGTTTCAGAAAAGACACCTGGGCAGCCTCTTAGAGGATGGTGGGTGGCAACGAATACTACTTCCCAGGTAATGAAAGGGTCCGGGCAAGAGCCAATGAGGGTGTGCGAGGAGACATGGGGCAGATGTGCTGAAGCTAGAAAGGACCAGGCTTGGTCGCTTGGTCAATAGGCATCAGTTAAGTCCCTCCTTTGAGGGACTCCGGGCTCAGAGTCAGGAAGACCCGAAAAATGACTAAACGACAACGTGTGGCAAACCCTGTGCCAAGCAGCTGGCTACAAAGAGAAGGTCATGGACAGTCCTTGCCTTTGAGGAGCTCAAAGTATAGTGGGGAAGACAGTCCGCAACCAAGTATGGACAAGCAAGCCGCAGGCGGCTTTGTTAGGAAATGATTAACAGAGGGAAGGCTTCAGAATCAGTAGTTAAAATTTTTTAAAAAGCCAGGGACAGAGATGAGGGATGGCCATGGGACCGTGTCCCTGGACTGAAGAGCATGCTGAGTTGGACATGTCTTTGGGACAGCCTGTTTTAGATGTCCAGGAGGCAGCTGGCGAGGATTAGAGGTTTTTAGTCATTTTTCAGGTGTGTCCAACCCCTCATGACACTGTTTGAGGTTTTCTTGTCAGAGATGCTGGAGTAGTTTGTCATTTCCTTCCCTAGATGAGGACACAGGCAAACAGGGTGAAGTGACTTGCCCAGGGTCACACAACTAAGAAGAGTCTGCCACTCTGTCAACTGCATCGCCTTGCTGTCCCAAGGCCTGTTCCCTCCCTCTCTCCCCTGTCTTGGAAAGAGGTTAGGACTGGATTAGTAGATCCAAGAATCATCTCTCTAGCAATGTGAGTTGATACAATCACCAAGTGAAATATTATAGATGGAGAAGAGACAGGACAGGGCGTTGGGACCTCCATGGTTAACTGGTGCAATATGGTGGTGCCCTGGGATGCCTCATGGGAGATTCAAGAAGTTAGATGACAATTGGTTTGGACTCTGGTGAGGGAAAGTTTCAATTTAACAACATTAAATGTCTACTGATCAGCATTATACATTATGTATACTATGTTATAGTTACCATACAAAACATTAAATAATATATTTTCTGTGCAAGGCCTTGGGTTAGACTCAATTTCCTCTGTGATCCTTAGGAATTAATAGATAATCTTTGCACTTCTGTCAGTTCTCAAGTTCCTTCAAGTTCTCTCCTTTTTGCTGGCTCACTTAAAAGAATGGTGCTTGCCTGCCCAGGCAGAACCCAAACAGGTCAGAAGCAGAAGGTCTGTCCCGTCCTTCCTTTGCAAGTTGTGCAAGCCACTTGTTCTCCACCCCTCAGGTTTACCCTCCTTGTAAAATAGGTGATTAAACCTGATTCAGTCCAATGAGCATGTGTCAAGACACTTTGTTGACCCTGGACATAGAAAGATTAATGACCCCTTCACTCAAGGAGCTTGCATTCTATGAGAGGAAAAACAGTATGTACCTAGAAAACTGATTAAAAGATATATACAATTATATGCTTTATGGTTGTATAAAATATATAAATATATGCTTATATATTTGTATTTACATATGTTTATGTTTTACATGTTTCTCAGTAATTTATTTCACATTACATATAAATGTATATATAGATGTAACAATTGTGACATTTTATTTCCATAGATGTTTATATCTAAAAAAAATGTAAACAGAGTTGTTTCGGGGGAGAGGGAATTAACTTCTAAGTAGATCTATGACTTGTGGGGAAAAACTCCTCTGTGTCTTATTTCCTTCTGTTTGAATGATAGCCTCTTGAGAGCAGGGACTACTTTTCTGTTTTTATCTCCAGCCCTTAGCACAGTGTTTTTTGCACATTGTCAGTGGTTAATATTATTATTTTTTCATTCATCCCGATCTGGATAGGCTTCCGATAAAATATCAATCAGTCACTAAGCCTTTACTAGATACCTAATATAGTGTAACTACTAGATACCTACTATATTCTAAGAGCTGGGGATACAAAAAAGTAGCAAAAGAAGGAGCTTCCAATCTAATGGGAGAGACAATGCAAGCAAATATATTCAACGGCATTGCCTGACTCTATTCTTGAAGGAAAGTAGAGATTCCCAGAGGTGGAGGTGAAGAAGGGGGTCCCTTCTAGGCTAGGGAGATGACCCATACAAAAGCCAGGAAGTGGGAGTGATATTGCCTGAGACCAGTCATCAGACAGGTTGACCACAGAGAAGAGGACACAAGACAGTGGCAACTTCATCTAAAGAGAGAAGTGCTAACAGCCACTGGTGCTTCTTGAGCAGGGGGAAACCCGGTTAGACCTGGCTTCATGAAGAGCAATTTGGCAACCATATGGAAGATACATTAGAGAAAGGAGAATTCCTGGAGACCAATCAGGAGGAAATCCAAACCAAAAAGTCTAAGCCCAAAGTGGTGAGGACCTGAGCTATGAGTGAGCAGGGATAGTCTCACATTTATATTTCTAGTGCAGAACCCATAGTAAATGCTCAACAAATGGTTGCTCATCCATTCAGAGACGGACAAGCAAAACAGGGAATTGAAAAAAGCCACACTAAAAAGATAACAATTATTTCATTTGTCTACTTGCATTTCTTAAGCACCTGCTTTGTGCTAAGCACTTGGGATAGTGCTCTTAAAGAACTCTGTAATGGAATAGAAAGTCTGCATGTGCTAAAAACAAATCGCCCTACCTTTTCTGTCCCTGCCAAACTGCCTGGTTATGAACCCTTTTGATGCATTAGTGCATACTTTGTATTTATGCCATATATACTTGCATCTATGAACTGGTTTCCCCTCAGAAGGTGTTTCATCCTTTGCCCACGTATCCTCATCACCTAGCACAAAGTATCACGTGCTAGGCTCTTAATAAAGATTGTTTTCTTGAATCAATTGATGTCTGGTAGGATCACGATAGGTTATTGGGAGAAAAACAATCAAATTAGGTTCTATTTGTAAATCACTTAGCACAATGAGTACTGCTTAAATGCTAATTGTTTAAAGAATTTCACTTTTTTTTGTCTTCAACTATGATCCTGTGTGCTGCTTCATAGAAAATGATGGCCACATGGAAGTAGGTAGGCAGTACAATGGGCCTGGAGTTAGGAAGACTTGAGTTCAAATCAAATAGCTTGATGCATGACTCCTGAGCAAAAACACCTTCACTTTGCCTCAGTTTCCTCAACCATGAAATGGTTGTAAGAATAAAAGGAGATAATATTTGTAAAGTGCTTACCACAATTCCTATGTAAATGGTAGCTAGTAGTAGTAGTAGTAGTAGTAATTTAGTATGGTAGTTCCTTTGTTCTTGTTTTGTTTTGGTTTTTCAAGTCAATGGAGTTAAGTGACTTGCTCAAAGTCACACAGCTAAGTAAGTATTAAGTGTCTGAGGCTGAATTTGAACCCAGGTCCTCCTGACTCCAGAGTAGGTACTCTATCCACTGAGCCACCTAGCTGCCCCAGGTCCTTTGTTCTTAAGGGTGAGAGACAAACAATGGAAACTTTCTGCTGGCAAAGGTCGAAATTATATATTTTAATCAACTATATATATATATAAAAAAAGGAATGATATGCAATAAACAACTCCTCTGCTTTACTCTTTGGAGGCAGTAATAGTGTATTAAGCCCTGAAAGACTTGGGTTCAAATGTGACCTACCAGTCATTACCTCAGTTGACCACAGACACTTTAACCTACTTTCTTCATTTATAAACTGAAAAAGTTAAAATAAATGATCTGTGATATTCAAATCCTGAAATGCTATGATCTAATTTTTAAGATAATTAGTGGCTGACAGGACCATAATAGGTTATTGGGGAAAGAACTTATTTTAAAGAATGTCTTTAATGTGGAAAGCCTTACTGCCTCAAACATAAAATCCTATTCAATAGAGAAGTCAACTAGCCTTTATTAAGCACCTACTATGTACAAAAATGTTAGGATGAATACCAGAGCTACTTTAAAAAAAGGCAAAAATCAATCCTTACTCTCTAGGAAACTACTGGTGATTAAAAAAACTAAACTCAGTTATGTTCACTTAAACAGCAAGAATGCATATAGGATATTAAGTAGCAGAGATAAAGAACAGAGCTGTTCAAAGAAAGAAAACAAAAGAATTTGAATAGTTATACTTAACACTTAAAAAAAGTTTTCATTGTTGCAGCTGAATTTATTAAAGGGAGGAAAAAATGAATAAAAGAATCAGAGATAGATTTGGATATATGTTTAGAGAGATAGATGAATAGATATGGAGACCTATTGAGAGATGCACACATAAATAATGGATGGATGGATAGTTGGATAGATGGATGGATAAATAGGTAAAAGAATAGATGATAGATGAATGAATGGATGGAGTTACAAACAGGTAGAAAGATGATAGATGGGTGGATGGTTAAAGATATATATGTGAATAGAATGAACAAGTCTATTTTAAGCCCTTACTATGCTAGGCACTGTGTCAATATATGAGCATGCAAGACAGTTGTTTACAGTCAAATGGGAAAGATGATGCCTAAAGGGTGGACATATACCAACTCAGATGCATGGTAGTGGCAGGGAAATGAGGTAAATCTAAGGAAGTTAGGGAAAAAAGAACCCAGGGCAGTGGCAAGGTCAGAATCCAAGTTTCTACTGGAGAGGAAGTTATGGTATTAATAACTGTTATAGAGAAGGCATTCTAAGGAGATGACCAGGAAGTAAGATAGAGGTCTGGCCCATTTTTGCAAACAGCAGCACTAATCTCACAGGCTTGATGATATTGCAAAAGTCAGGGAAAGGATTCAGGCTGACAACTAGAGTTTTCAACCCCTAGAATGAGGAGAGAGAGAGAGAGAGAGAGAGAGAGAGAGAGAGAATGGGGGTGGGGGGGAGAAATACATAATGTCTGATAACGCTTGTCCTCCAAACCTATCTCTCTGAAGAGTCAACACATGAACTAGGGAATAGATATGTTCCACTCTGTCCCAATGGGCAAGAGGTAGAGTCCGGGAAAAGGAGCTATTGATGAGTTATTCAGGAGAGGAATGGGCAACCTCAGGAGGTAGTGGGCTCCTCTTTACTGGAGATCTTTAAATGAAGGCTGGATGCTCATTGATGGAGGTATTTGAAAGGAGGATTCTTTTTCACACATGAATTGTCCTAGATGGTTTTCTGAGACCCCCACTCTAGCTCTAAGATTCTATGTGATTCTGCAAATATATATATATATATATATATATATATATATATATATATATGTATATATATATACATAAATGCATATACATGTATGCATATAGTCCACATAGATAAGCATTCTCTAAATACCCACCTTGTTCCAGAGGCTAGGATTGCAGAGACTCAAAACTGACCCTTTTTTTTTTAGTTTTTTGCAAGGCAATGGGGTTAAGTGGCTTGCCCAAGGTCACACAGCTAGGTAATTATTAAGTGTCTGAGGCCAGATTTGAACTCAGGTACTCCTGACTCCAGGGCCAATGCTCTATCCACTGTGCTACCTAGCCACCCCCTTTTCTTGATTCAAAGTTCCCACTTTCATCAAACCCTCCTCACCTCCAGCCTGAACTGTTTCAATAGTTTCCTCATTGGTTTCTCGGCTTCCAGTCAGTCAGCTGGTATGTGTTACCTACTTTTTATCAGTCAGGCATTGTGCCAAGCTTTGGGGAAATAAAGAAAGTCAAAAAACAATCTCTACTCAAGATGACAACATGTGCAAACAAGATATATACAGGACAAATGAGAAGTAAGGAGTTCTAAGAAAGGCTAATTTGCAGAAATATGGAACTTTAGCTGACACTTAAACAGGGAAGCCATGAGGGAGAACATTCCAGGCAGGAGGGCAGGAAGTGAATGGAGTGCTGACCAAGGTAGGGCAAGGAGGTCAATGTAATTGGATTGTAGAGTACCCAGAAGGGAATAAGGTGGCAGAAGACTGGAAGGGGAGGAAAAGGTAATGTTATAAACAACTTCATAACATTATGTTTGATATTTGACATAATAGGGAGGCTTTGAGGTTTATTGAATAGAGAAGTGTTACAGTCAAATGTCAGTCTCTTCCCTTACTGATCAAGCCATCCATAGCTTCTAAAATGAAATGACCATGTCACTGCTCTGCTCAGAAATTTACAGTAGCTCATTCTTACCTTTAGGATAAAACACAAAATTCTCAAACTAGCATTTAATACCCTCTACAAAATAATTCCTACTTGCCTTTCTATTGTATTTAAAAATTAAATTCCAGTCAAACTGGCCTTCCATTTGTTTTCCATAAATGTGTAATGTAGCCTTTCCCCATATAGTGAGCACTAATATTTTGCCTCTTTCCAATGGCCCTATAGGAAAGACAGAACAGTTTCAAGCCACATATGACCCTTTGCTGGGAGATTGCAGATTAGTTGTTGGGATAGAAGAGCTGATGATTTAAGATGCCACATCTATTTTAAAAAAAAGAGGCCACTTTTGATGGGTAGGTTGTTGGATGAAGCTCTCCAGGTGACAGGATGTGATTGCAGTAAAGAGTTATAGTTTGTGTTCCATGAGGACTAACTTTTAGCTTTCTCACTAACTGTTCTAGTAGTGATGAGTTAAGCTACTGAATTCTGTTCTGGTTATTCTGCAATGCACATTATGGTTTCTTAAGCTTAGTCTAGTTTTTTAATAAGAAATCATCTGTGAAGGCAAAACCAAGATGGCAGAGTAAAGGCAGAGACTCACCAGAGCTCTACCCCAAACCACTCCATATACCCCTAAATAAGAATTGTAAACCAATTCTAGAGTGGCAGAACTCACAAAAAGTCTGAAAAAAATTTTCTAGCCCAAGTCAACTTGGAAGATTGGTGGGAAGGGTCTGTTGCAGAAAGAACCTGTGGTGCTGCCCAGATCATGCTGGAGCAAACCAACCCCAGATTGCCGGGCAACTAGTCTAGTGGCAGGGGTGGCAGTTTCTAGACCTCTCAGCCCAAGGATTGCCAAGAAAACCTTGAAGGGTCAGCAGGAAAACTCTGCTACACCAGGTCAGATTACAGCCCAGTCTAGCACAGGTCTCAGCAGCACAGCCGCAACTCCAATAAAGCAGAAGCAGGTCTCGGGAGCCACTGAATGAGAAGCAGCAGTTGTTTCCAGAACTCTCGGCCCACAGGTGGTACAGGGGTATTTTTGCTATCACTGAGGCAGGATTCTGTTATTTTGCCCATTCTCAAATCTGAGTTGCAGTCTGGAGCCCCAGGCCCAGGAAGAGGAGCAGAAGCAAAACAAAGAGCTTATTGCCACAGCAGAGCAGGAACTCTCCTCACAATTCTAGGGCAGAAAGGAGTGCTTGTGGTCACCCTCAGACCAGAGCACAAGACTGGGAGAGTAGTCATAACCTCACATAAGATTTGGGAAGAATTGGAAATTTTTAGGTCCCTAGAAGTATCTCTGAAAATACATGCAAAAACTTCAAAAGCTTAGCACAGTGCACTCTCCACCCTGGAAGCAGAGTTCCACCTTAACAAAGAGTTAAAATCAAGTCATGGGCTGAGGAAATGAGCAAACAAGAGAAAAGTTACTATGGTCATAGGGAAGATCAAAATATATACTCAGAAGAAGATAACAAAGTCAAAGATTCTAAATCCAAAGCCTCCAAGAAAAATATGAATTGATCTTAGGCCCTAGAAGAGTTCAAAAAGGATTTTGAAAATCAAGTAAAAGAGGTAGAGGAAAACTTGGAAAAAGAAATTAGAGTGATGCAGGAAAATCATGAAAATTGTGTCAGCAGCTTGGTGAAGGAATTACAAAAAAAAATGGAAGATAATAACATCTTAAAAACCAGACCTGGGTCAAATGGAAAAAGAGGTCCAAAAAAAAAAAATCAATGAGGAGAAGAATGCCTTAAAAAGCAGAATTGGCCAAATATTAAAGGAGATACAAAAGCTCACTGAAGAAAACGATTCCTTAAATCAAGAAATAATGCAACAAAACCAACAGAGTGAAAAACTAGAAAACATCAGAAAAACAACTGACCTGGAAAAAAAGATCCAAGAGAGAATTTTAAAAACTATTGAATTACTTGAAAGCCTTGAACAAAAAGATTGTATACATCATTTTTCATGAAATTATCAGGGAAAACTATCCTGATAGTCTAGAAGTAGAGGATAAAAATAGAAGTTGAAAGAATCCTCTGATCCCCTCATAAAAGAGATCCCAAAATTAAAAAAAGTTAGCAATATTATAGCCAAATTTCAGAGCTCTCAAGTCAAAGAGAAAATATTGCAAGCAGTCAGAAAGAAACAATTCAAATATCATGGAGTCACCATCAGAATAACACAAGACTTAGCAACTTCTACATTAAGGGATCTTAAGGCTTAGAATATGATATTCCAGAAGGCAAAAGAACTTGAATAGCAACCAAGAATCAACTACCCAGCAAAACTGAATGTACTCTTTCAGAGGAAAAGATGAATGTTCAATGAAATAGGAGATTTTCATACTTTCCTGAAGAAATGACCAGGGCTGAACAGAAAATTTGATCTTCAAAAACAAGACTTAAATGAGGCAAAAAAAAGTAAGCAGAAAAGGCAAATCTCTCTCACCCTAGAGGATAGTAGGAGAGGAAAGGGATGAAAGAAAGTAGGTAAAGGAGGGGGTGGGAAGGTAGTAGGTAATAGAAGGGAGAGAAGATTATGGGAAGGGCTAGCCAGATGCAAAACATTTTTGAGGAAGGACAGGATGACAGGAGAGAGAAAGTCGAATAAATGGGCATATGGGGGGGGAATAGAGTAGAGGGAAACAGAGTTAGCAAAAGTTATTGTGGAAAAAAATTAAAATACATTTCTCTGATAAAGACCTCTTTTCTCAAACAGAGAACTGAGTCAGATTTATAAAAAAATGAGTCATTCCCAAATTGATAAATGATCAAAAGTTATAATATTTAAATCATTTTTTGAAAAAATAACTCACTATTGATGGGAGAAATGTGGATTGAAACATTTCTGACACTACCTTATAGCTACTGAATTGGCTAATAGAATAGAAAGAGAAAATGACAAATGTTGGAGGGATTATAAGGGAAATGAGATTAATGCACTGTTGGAGAAATTGTGAAATGATTCAACAATTCTGTTGAGCAATTTGGAACTATGCCCAAAGGGCTATAAATCTATGCCTTCCCTTTGACCTTGCAATGCCATTACCAGGTCCATATTCCAGAAGAGATAAAAATGCAGGAAGGAAAAGGATCTCTATATATAAGAATATTTAATAGCAACTCTTTTCTAGTGGCAAGGAACTGGAAATTGAGGGGCTGCCCATCAGTTGGGGAATGGCTGAAAAAAATTGTGGTATGTGATCGAAATGAAATGCTATTCTGTTATAAGAAATGATGAACAGGATGCTCTCAATAAAAAACTTCCAGGAGCAGATGCCATGGGAAATGTATTGGATATAAAGTAACAGTAGGGTGATCAACTGGGAATGACTTATCTTTACTCAGCAATACTGCCATCTGAAAGAACTCTGAAGTACTTTTGATAAGGAATATTCCATCCCAAAGACAGAGCTGATGGGGTCTTAATACAGATCGAAGCATATTTTTTAACTTTATTTTTCCTGAGTTATCTTTTTTTTTGCTGGGGGGGGGAGCTATGTTTACTTCCTACTAAATGACTATTGTGGTAATGTTTTTCATGACTACACATTTTTAACCTAAATCAAGTAATTTGCCTTCTAAATGAAAGGGAGTGGGGTGGGAGAAAGGGAGAGAATTTGGAATTCAAGGTTTTAAAAGTTAATGTTGACACTTGTTTTTGCATATAACAGAGAAAACAAAATAAAATACAACATAAACAGAATAAATCTAATGTACTATATTGGAATATATATTTGATTAGATATACATACATATATATATATATATATGTATAATTCATGCTTGAACATCTTTTTACTTCCCCTATTTTGGGGAAAATCTTGGACTAGACCCCAAAATACAAAATAAAAAGTTCCTGGCCCATAGTAGGTGCTTAATAATGCTCAATTGAGGTACAATGGGGGTACTAAGTCAACAAATGTGAAAATAAATAACTTACTTTCCCTACAGAGAGGTCAGGTTTCCTCAGAACTGAATTCAGGCCAAACTTCAATGGCTGGGTATAGGAAATGGCAAATCTTCCCCTATCAGCTCTCTATTCCACTTTCCACAGCCTCTCTTATCAACCTTTTCAATTATCCTAAAATCTCCCAAGATCTCCCCTACTGTCTTGTTTTTCTCATATTTTACTTTTAAAATGGAGGTCATTTACTGAGAGTTTCTTCTTTTTGCCCTCTTTTTCATCTGATCATCTAGGTAGCCTCCTACCACTATCACCTTTATCCCTATCTCTCATGATGATGTGGCCCTTGCCTGTGCTAAGTTAAAACCCTTCTATCTACACAAGTGATTCTATCAGATTGTCTACTCTGTCTTGTCTACAATCATTCCCTGCAGTCTACAAACATGCCCTTAGCTCTCTTATCCTCAAAAAAGTCTCTTTTGTTTTGGGGGGGTGGCAAGGCAAATGGGGTTAAGTGGCTTGCCCAAGGCCACACAGCTAGGTAATTAAGTGCTTGAGACTGGATTTGAACCCAGGTACTTCTGACTCCAGGGCCAGTGCTTTATCCACTGTGCCACCTAGCTGCCCCAAAAGTCTCTTCTTGATCTATCAATGATAATTATCACTTTGTGACCCAGCTCCTTGAGAAAGCCATTTATAACAAGTCCCTCCACTTTCTCTCCTCTTATTCTAATTTTAACTCCTTCATTTCATCAAATCTACTGCCTCCAAAGTTACCAATGATTTCCTGTTTGCCAAATCCTATGTCCTTTTCTCAATTCTCATTCTTGAATTCTATGACCTTTGATATTGTTCAGAAATAACTGTCCCAGATAGCTAAACAAAGAAATCCCCTTTCGCATTGCTGTGGCTTGGGATTTCCCTGACTTTTCTTTTTTTAATTTTTTTACTTTTATGGTTAGTAACTTAGAAGGGAAGGTAGGTACTATAGTAGATAGAGCATCAGCTCTGAAATCAGGAGGACCTGAGTTCAAATTCATCCTCAGACACTTGTGAGTTGAATGATCTTGGGCAAGTCATTTAACTCTGATTGTCTCAGATCCAGGGCCATCTCTAGTCATCCTGATTCCTAGCTGGCCACTGGACCCAGATGGCTCCAGAGGAGAAAGTGAATTAGTGACTTAACACAGTCCTCCCTCACTCAAATCTGATTCTTTTATTTGTCATGGCATCACCTCCCTGATCCTTCTATCCTTGTTGTCATGGTCTTCTTTGAGAATGAAGGACAAATGTCATCATCAGTACTTTAGAAGTTTAAAATCAAATCAAAGGATAAGAGCTATTTATATTAAACATTAAGGTTTGCAAAGTGCTTCTCAAATATTATCTCAAAAGATCCTGACAATAATATTGGGAAGTCAGTACTGTTTTTATCTTCATTGTATAACTGAGGAAACTAGGATAGATGGAAGTTAAATGACTTGCTCAGGGTCACACAGCTAGGAAGTATCTGAAGTTAAAGTTGAATTTAGGTCATGTTGGTTCTAGACCCAATGCTTTATTCACTGTACTATCAGACAACAACCACCAACTATCCCCATGGAATAAGTGGAAGGATCCTATTTACAAAGTTGGCAAGATATAAGACCCTCTGCTAAATACTGCAGAAATTGCAAAAATAAATGAGAGGCATAGTATCCAGGATTGTGGTGATATTAATACTGCTATCAGATATCAGATGTCAGATATCTGAAGTATTCTTCTGTTCTTGGTACCATATTTTAGGAAGGATAAACTAGAGAATAGCCAGGGACAAGGATAGGAAAAAAACCTTGAATTCAATCAACATGAAAGTTGGTTGAAAAGAAAGTAGTACCAGAGAAACCATGCTAGATTTGAAGTACAAAGGACTTGGGTTCAAATCCCAGTTCTGCCATTTGTGACTTTGGATAAAATCATTTTGGTTTCTATGTTGTTGTATAATCATCTCAGTATAATCATCTCTATTCTTTATTGTTCAATCATTTCATTTGTATCTAACCCATTTGGGGTTTTCTTGGCAAAAATACTGGAATGGGTTTGTCCTTTCCTTCTCCACTTCATTTTACAAATAAGGTAAGTAAAGCAACAGGATTAAGTGACTTGCCCAGGGTCACACAACTAGTGTCTGAGGTCAGATTTGAACTCAAGTCTTCCTGACTAGGTCTAGAACTCTATTAACTGCTTTACCTAGATATCTGTATAATTCCTTCTAACTCTAAATCTATTTGTCTTTAAATCTTTAATTCTGAGAAGAGAAGACATGATTACTATCCAGAAATTAACCCGGAGTTTGGAGCTCAAAGTCTCCTTCAGGATGTAAATGAGAAATGGAAGCCTAGAGAGGGAGAGCAAAAAGCAAAAGAACAATTTAAATACACTACATTATTCCCTTTCTCAAGATAGTGGGGACTGTAGTGAGAAATAGGATCAGTGAGTAGAAGTTCCCGAGTGACAGATAAGGCAAATGTTGACTTAGCATTTCCTACTAATTAGAGCTAGGAATGGACCTTTGGAGGAGGTCATGGGTGTCTTCTGATAGGTCATCTTCAGGCAAAGGCTGGATAGTCCCTTATTTTAGAAAGCCTCTTTCTAAATCCATACTGAGCAGGGAGACTGGAAGTGGGACAGAGGCACCTGCCACAAAGAAAAGGTTTACATCCCAGAATTTAATGTCTGCTATTACAAATAGAGTATTGCTGAGCACCACTCACCCCATTCCTCCTTACAAATCTTAAGGTGTTAATCTTGCATCTACTTTCTCCCCCTTGGGGGGCCCTTCATGGAATCCTGAAAAACCTTCCTTCTTGGTACAAACAACATTTGTTTACCTTAATTTGCTTTAGGTTCCACAGCTTTTGCTAGTTCAGGTGCACTTTGGGAAATGAAGGGAATTGAGAGGAAGGGGAGCATTCTTAGACAAAGTAATTTAACACAGAAAGCACTGTTTCTCTCTGGGACATGGAGATAAAAGAAAATAGAGATTTTTTTTACCTTTATTTTTTTTCTCAATTTCATGTAAAAATTTTTTAACATTCATTTTTTAAAATTTTGGGTTTCAAATTTTCTTCTTCCCTTTCTTTCCCTTTCCCCTCATTGAGAAGGCAAACAATTTGATATAGGCTATATGTGTATAGTCATGCAAAACATTGCCATGTTGCAAAAGAAAATACTAGCCAAAAGAAAACACGAATAATAAAGTTTAGAAAGTGTGCTTCAGGGGGCGGAGCCAAGATGGCGACAAGAAAGGATGGAGTCTTAGGCGCTCTCTGATAAAACTCATCAGCTAAGGACTCTAACTAAACTTTGGAGAGACAGAACCCACAGAGGGACCCAGTGAGGCTGTTCTCCTACTCAAGGTAACCTGGAAAAGAGCAGAAAGGCTCTGCTCCCCAGGGTCAGAGGGGAAGCCCGCCAGAACAAAAGAACTTCAGCCTCCCGGAGGCAGCACCAGGGCACTGGGAGCCAGCTCACAGCAGCAGGGGAGTCTCCTGAGCTGCACCCCGGGGGAGCACTGGGCACAAAGTGGGGGAACAGTGGGGGGCCTCTGCCAGAGAGAGCACGTGGAGCCCAGCCCTCAGGGCACACAGCCAGCAGCCCAGATCCAGGAACAGAAGCAGGTGGAGCCGGTAAGCAGGAGGAGCCGTAAGCAGGAGCCCCCAGGGCATGAGCCCATTGAGTAGAGGGAGGGGAGTGAAGAGAGAGAGACTGCCCAGCTCTGTCCTCTGCTCCTGGAACAGGACTCTGGGGCTCTGAACACATTCAGATCCTGATCGCAGTCTAGGCCCCCCATAGAACAGCAGAGCCCCCCCACCTCAGGCCCGTGGCAGACGGGAGCGCATATGGTTATTCACAGACCAGGAGGGAGGACAGAGCCTCACACACTGAGACCCTTGTGGGAGTGTCCCAAAAGCTCAGGAAGCACCCCAAAAACAGGCTTAGACTGGGAAAATGAGCAAGCAGAGAAAAAAGAGGAACACCATTGAGAAATATATTATCTATGATACCAAGAAGGATGGATATACTCAGTCTGAAGATGAGGGAACACAAGCTCCTGCATCTAAAGACTTCCAGAAAAACAGAAACTGGGATCAGGCTATGACAGAGCTCAAAAAAGACTTTGAAAATCAAATGAAGGAGTTAGAAGAAAAACTGGGAAAAGAAATGAGAGAGATGCAGGAAAAACATGAAAATGAAGTCAGCAGCTTAGTCAAGGAAATCCAAAAAAAAAAAAGGCTGAAGAAAATAGCATGCTAAAAACCAGCTTAGGTCAAATGGATAAAACAGTTCAAAAAGTTATTGAGGAGAATGCTTTAAAAAGCAAAATTGGCCAGATGGAAAAAGAGATAAGAAAACTCTCTGAGGGGAACAAATCCTTCAGACAAAGAGCAGAATTCAGGGAGATCGATGAATTTACCAGAAATCAGGAATCAATACTTCAAAACCAAAAAAATGAAAAATTAGAAGAAAATGTGAAATATCTCATTGAAAAAACAACTGATATGGAAAACAGACTTAGGAAAGATAATTTAAAAATTATTGGAATACCTGAAAGTCATGATCAGGAAAAGAGCCTTGACATCATTTTCAAAGAATTACTACAGGAAAATTGCCCTGATATTCTAGAAGCAGAGGGCAAAATGGAGATGAATGGAGAAAATCCACCGATCCCCCCCCTGAGAAAGAGATCCCAAAAAACCAACCCCTAGGAATATTACAGCCAAGTTCCAGAACTCCCAAGTCAAAGAGAAAATATTACAAGCAGCCAGAAGGACACAGTTCAAATATCATGGAGCTGCAGTCAGGATCACACAGGATTTAGCAGCAACTACATTGGAAGCTCGTAGGGCTTGGAATACAATATACTGGAAGGCAAAAGAGCTTAGAATGCAGCCAAAAATGAACTACCCAGCAAGGCTGAATGTCCTCTTCCAGGGAAAAAGATGGACTTTCAATGAACCAGGGGAATTTCAAATGTTCCTGTTGGAATGGCCAGAGCTGAACAGAAGGTTTGATCTTCAGATACAGGACTCAGGTGAAGCATGGAGATTGGAGGAGAGGGGGAAATATGAGGGACTTAATGATGATGAACTGCATGTATTCCTGCATAGAAAAATGACAATGCGAATACTCATATGAACCTTCTCAGCTAATAGAGCAGGTAGAGGGAGCTTTTATAGTTGAAGCGCAGGAGAAAGCTAAATTCGAAGATAAAATATGGCGTAAAAATGGAGTCAATAGAAAAAAAGGGAAATGTAATGGGAGAAAGAAAAAGGAGAGGGGGACTAGGCCAAGATATTTCATATAATAAGATTTTTCTTTATTACAATGAACTATTGCAATGATATGGAAGGGGAGAGGCAAGGGGGAATGAGGAAACCTTTGCTCTCATCAGAGGTGGCTAGGAGAGGAAACAGCATATATACTCAATGGGGTATAGGCATCTGGAGTAAGAAGGAGGGGGAGCAGGGAGAAGGGGTGGGTATGTGAATAAAGGAGGAGAGGATGGACCATGGGGGGGGAGAGTGGTCAGATATAATACATTTTCTTTTTTACTTCTTACAAGGGGATTGGATGGCCTGTCCAGGACCATGGGGCCAGGTGGATTCTGGGCCTAAGGGGTGGTATGGGGGCTCAGGGCCTCTTGGCCCCAGGACCAGGGATCTTTCTGCTGCACCACTCAGCGACCCTAAAGCAGAGTCAGAGTGAAAGGAGAGAGAAAATAGAGTACATGGTAGTGGAGAAATAAGAAAGGAGGGAGTTGTGATCAGCAATGGCAATGTTGGAAAAATATGGATGTAACTTTTGCGATGGACTTATCGTAAAGAATGTGATCCACCCATGACAGAGTTGTTGGTGTTGGAACAAAGACTGAAGCACGTTTTTTATTATTATTATTTGGGGGGAGGGTGCCGGGGAAATGGGGCTGGGTGGCCTGCCTGGGGCCACATAGCAGGGTGGTCTTTGGGTGTCTGAGGCCGGATTTGGACCTGGGTGCTCCTGGCTCAAGGGCCAATGCTCTGTCTGCCACCCAGCTACCCCTACTATTATTACTATTTTATTTTATTTTGGGTCTTTTTTTTCCTTCTTTTTGGTTTTTGCAGGGCAGTGGGGATCAGGTGGCTTGCATATCACATAGCTGGGTGATTGTTGGGTCTACAGGACTGGATGTGGGCTTGGGTGCTCGTGGCTCCAGGGCTGGTGCTTCGTCCATTGTGGCACCTGGCCATACCTACAATTATTACTATTTTTTAAAATTTTAATCTTTTTTTTTCTCTCCCCTTTACTTTATCGCTCAAGCAAGTCTATATTCAGGGGGGGAAGGGGGTATTTCGTTTATTCTTAAACAAGAATATTTTATTAATGTAAAAAAATTTGTACAAAATGAGAATAAAAAAATTAAATTAAAAAAAGTGTGCTTCAATCTACATTCAGACTATATCAATTCTTTTTTGGAGGTGGATAGCATTTTTCATCAGATTCCTCCAGAATTATCTTGGATCATTGTATTGTTGAGAATAGCTTAAGTCATTCACAGTTGACTATGTACAATGTTTTCCTGTTTCAGCTCACTTTACATCAGTTCATGTAAGTCTTCCTAAGTTTTTCTGAAACCATCCTTCTCATCATTTTTTATAGCACAATAGTACTCCATCACATTCATATACCACAACTTGTTCAGTCATTCACTAATTGACGGACATCTTCTTGGTTTCTAATTCTTTGTCACCACAAAAAGAACTGCTATAAATTCTTTTGTACATAGAGATTCTTTTCCTTTTCTAACTCTTTGGGATACAAACCTTTTGTGGTATTTCTGGGTCAAAGGGTATGTATAGTTTTATAGCCTTTTAGGCATAGTTCCATTGCTATCCAGAAGTTGGATTGGTTCACAATTCTACCAGCAGTAGGTTCGTGTTCCTATTTTCCCACATTCTTACCATTTGTTATTTTTATTTTCTGCCATATTAGCCAATCTGATAGGTGTGAGGTGGCACCTCAGAATTGTTTTAATTTGAATTTCTCTAATCAATGGTGATTTAGAACATTTTCATATTGTTATACACAGCTTTGATTTCTTCATCTGAAAACTACCCGTCTATATTAGTTGAAGAATGTCTTATATTCTTATAAACTTGACTCAATTCTCTATATATTTGAGAAATGAGGCTTGTATCAGAGCAACTTGCTTCAAAATCCCCCCTCAGTTTTCTGCTTTCCTTACAGTTTTGGCCATATTAATTTTAATTATGCAAAAACTTTTTAACTTGACATAATCAAGATTATCCATATTTTATCCTGTCATGCTCTCTATCTCTTCTTGAACATAAATCTTCCCTTAACCATAAGGCTGACAGGTAAAATATTCCAAAATACCCTAATTTGTTTATATCACCATGTCTAAATCATGTACTCATTTGGAACTTATCTTAGTATACAGTGTGAGAGGTTGATCTATACCTAATTTCTGCCAAACTGTATTCTAGTTTTTCCAGCAGTTTTTGTTCCCAAAGCTTGGATCTTTGGGTTTTTGAAACTCTAGAACACTATGTTCCTTTATTACTGGGTTTCATGCACCTCATCTGTTCCATTGCCCCACCACTTTATTTCTTAGCCGGGACCAGATTGTTTTAATGATTATTGTTAAGACAGATCTTTTTTTTAGTTTTTTTTTTGCAAAGCAAATGGGGTTAAGGGGCTTGCCCAAGGCCACACAGCTAGGTAATTATTAAGTGTCTAAGACCAGATTTGAACCCAGGTACTCCTGACTCCAAGGCTGGTGCTTTATCCACCATGCCACCTAGCCACCCCAGATATAGATCTTTTTAAAAAAAAAAAACTTTATTTAAGGCAGTGGGGTTAAGTGACTTGCCTAGGGTCACACAGCTAGGTAATTATTAAGTGTCTGAGGTCACATTTGAACTCAACCCTCCTGATTCCAGGGGCAGAGCTCTATTTCGCCACCTAGCTGCCCCTAAGATACAGATCTTTTGATGCAACTTCCCAGATGAGAGAAGGAGCATTTATAAGTGAGAAACTTATCTAGGTCAATGGTGTCAAACTCAAATGGAAACAGATCCCTGCTAGCCTACCTATGACTTAGAAAACCACAGTTTCCTCTTGGGGCCTGTGGGCCTTGAGTTTAACACATTTAATCTAGATAATTAGTCAGCAGGAGATGAGAGAGGAGGTGTGGGAGCTCCCCAGCTCTCTCCATCACCACTGAAAATGAGGGTACCGGGCTCTCTTAAAAGCCTAAGTACTATCAGAGTTTAGGTGACTATTAAGCTGAGTCTTTAGAGGTGGATGAGATCTAAATGAAATGTTCACTCAGTTGAATGTAAACTGATTGAGCTGTTTCATTATTGTCTTTTTTTTTATCCCAAGTCCATAGGCCAATGGGAAGCCCAATCTTTCAGTCAACAAGTATTTCTCATATGTCTTCTGTGTGCCAAACACCACGCAATCCCTATAGATTATTGCAGGTTACATTCTAATGAGAAAGATAAGTTCCTATATAACCATATACAGCATGAATATAAATGAATATAAAATGGAAAGTGTATGAATGAACAAATAAACTTATGAGTTTATAGTTTTAACGATATGGACATATGTGTGTACACACAAAGTCTTTGGTAAGTTAAATAGATCAGGGGGATCAGGTAGCAAGAATTTGGCAATGACAGGCATGGACATGGGAAGTACAAAGGGCATTTTGGATTTTTAGAGTCTTCTTATCTCTGGGCTATTTCCCAAAGCAGCCACTCCCAGATCTGTCTCCATGCTGATCACCACAGCTTGAACCTGCTCTATTTTTTTTGTTTTTGATTTTTCACCTGGGTTGGTTCACACCTCTTTAAGAAGTCTGGTGTCCCTCCACTCCCTTGAAATCCTGTCAGTGGGGCAATTCTTAGTGTAGAGACCTGATTGGCATGGACCCTACTGGTACTCAGATCTCTAGAGCAAAAGAGATCCATCTGCCATACCCTCCTCCATAACATGGACACCATACTGGCAAGATGCATTTGCTGAGGAGAGAACCATCTATTTTGACTAGAACTAGAAGGATTATAGAGTTTGATGATGATGGAAAGGTAAGTCAGACTGTGGAGGACTTCAAAAGTTTTGGTGCCTATTGGCATTGTCTACTCCATCTCACTGAAATAATCTTTCTAAAATATTGCTTTGTCTAGGTTAGTCCCTGAAGCAAACATCTAGAATAGCTTCCACTTGCCTAGAGAGCATCTCTGGGCCCACCTGACAAGTTATTTCCCATTTCATCAATATTTCCCAATTGACTTTACTTTCAAGGTCATCCTGAATCAACTCAGACCTACCAATGGGAAAAGAAGCAAGACTGAGACTTTGCCCCAATGATACACTTTCACTTCTGGAATATATGTATCTTTTTTTTCTCTAATTCAATAAATTTAAGAAACACCTACTCTACTCCAGGAACATAGCAGTACACTTATGTTTTGCACTGCATTTGAAATTCTATTTGGGGATGATATGGATTGGAAGTGAGGAGTTAGGTCTTATATACACAGTACCAGAACCATATGGCTTCTGGGGAGTATGCAGCTTATTTTAAAAAATAATGGCATTCTTCCAAAAGGCTACCCCCAAATATTTTGGGGTAAAGGGAGTCTGATCAGTTCAAAAGTTGTTATTGCTCTCCACCAGTCCCCCACCTCATATTATGGCTGCCATTGCAAATTGTTCAACCACTGATAGGAAGAAACCCTAAATCTCAATTTTATATTTTTATCTGGACACAGAGCCACCTTAGGGGTTTGATAAATGTTCAGTATAAAATTGTTCATCTTAAGCTCTGGTAGGTACTCCATAGAATGGATAACTTAGAGTGGTGATGGATTTGTGGTTACTAGAGGAAAAAGAAAATTGCCGACAATATTGGGAAGTTCAAGATACATAACCATCTGTGAATTGTTGGGGGGGCTTTAACATAAAGATGTATGATGCCATTTGTAAAACTAATTTCTATTTCCATTTAATCTCTTGTTGCCTGAGAAAATGCAGCTAGTAATTAAGATACCATTTTGGTTTTGCTTGTAAATGTTGCTGCCTTTCATTAAATTTCACACTTGTGAAAAGGAGCCATTAAGAGGCAGCCTCAGGTAACACTCTGGAATAGCTAACTTTGTTAAAAATACGTTTTCCAAATTTCTTGCAATAAAATGTAATTGCATTTTCTGCTTTTCACTTGTGTAGAAACTACTCACACATTATCCACTGGAGAGGAGATTTCCTGCTAGAGGGGATATTCTGCTAGACTAAGAGTACAGTGACTTCTGATTTCTTCTTTCATTGCCATTCATAATAGATAAGGTAAAATTGTATGTTTCCTAATGCTGCTTATGGTCCCCTTGCTATGAGACCAAGATTGGACGCAATACTTACAATGTCAAATCTTTATTAACCATCATCTTGGGTCTGTATTGGGAATCGGGACAAGAAGGGAATGGTCTGCAGACTGTGAATGTGATGGGGCATCAGTTATCAGAAGACCAATGAATTCAGAATTGGGAAATTCTGATTTGAAAACTCTGAAAAGGAAAAAAGGAGATTGGAGATTGGCAAGGACAAAGGGACCCTATTTGTTATAGACTTGGATACTGTACACATGATTCAGGGTGACTATAAAGTGACCAAGAATGAATTGTGAAATTTGTTCTAATGCCAAAATATGTAATATCCTAACTATAAGGAAGAAAGGAAGGGAGAGAGGAAGGGAAGAAGAGAGGAGAAAGGAAGGAAAGGAAAAAGGAAGGAAAGAAGGAAGGGATAGAGGAAGGAAAGAAAGAAGAGAGGGGAGAAATAAAGAAGGATGGAAGGGAGGGAGGGAGGGAAGAAGGAAATACAGAAGGAAAAAAGGAACAAAGGGAAAGAGGGTGGAAGGAAGGGAGGGAAGGATTAAGGATGAGGAAAGGAAAAAGGAGGGAAGGACAGAGGAAGGGAGGGAGAGAAAAAGAAAAAGCTTAGGGAGAAAAACAGAAGAACCAGTTGCACAATCATACTATTAATCAGAATGGAGTGGGGGGAGGTAAGGAAAAAGGAAAGAACAAAAAGGAGGTGTTACTGCAAAATTTCTTTCTTAAGAGGTATGCCTTAACCCAAATCACTCTGGTTCTCACTCATTGGCCAACAATAGGTTGCTCAAGCTTCACTTAGGTATAGTTTGGACACAGATTGACTCATGATGAATGTAAATAGCAATTGTTTCTCTTATGGCCAGAAAACCTGAAGCTTTTCCTCTCCCAGATTGATTTTTTTCTCCACTAGGTAGAAGAAGTCATTCTCTGCCTCATTTCTTACCTAGCCTTAATCACTGAATGGGCATTGCCTCTGTCAAACTGAGACCTACTAAAGACCTAACCTAAAAAGGCCAACATCTCCCTCTCAAAAGGACCATCTCCAGATATTCTGATCCACATCTGGAGTGAAGTTGGTGACTTAGCACAGACCTCCTTCATTTTAATCCAATTAATTCACTTGCATGTCATGGCATCACCTCCCTGGTATCTTGGTCCTCTGTGAGAAAGAAGGGCAAACAACTGTTAATCACTGCAAAATACCAAATAGAAGCTTTGGGTTGGAAAGACTTCAGGTACACTCCCCATAGACTGTTGGGTTATTTTATTTTGGGTTGTTTTTGTTAGTTTGCTTCATTTTGTTTTTTGTCTGAGGACCAGCAATGCCTAATATGGAGAAGGAAGAAGCTTGGTATCAGGAGGCTAACCTTGAAGTCATGAATTCCTTGCTCAGAGGAACTCATGAAACAAAAAAATATACAAATCAGTTCTCATGCCTGGGCAGATCCCAAGTTTTCTTCCCCCCATCCCCGAAACAGTCACTTCAGAGGACTAAGAATTACAGTTTAACTTCCCCCTTGCTGCATTAAATGTGAGAAATCTGGAGGAAGGTCGATTCCCCATTGGGTGGGTGTGGTTGGGCGACAATTGAGGTCCCAATTAATCTGAATAATAAATCCTGAGGACTTACCTGAATTCAAATTTGCAATGCATATTTCAATTGGGCTGGAATCAGTGATCATATTTTATTGAAATATAATTTTGAATTGGAACAATTTGAATCAGTGTGACCCCTTCACGGGATTCCTTAGTTACACTAATAGAGAACTAGTTGTAACACCCACACTGATGAGGTTATGAATCAACTGGCTACATGGAATGAGGTTGAAACCTCAAATTTGCATTGACAGCATTAAACTGTTGTTAGATTGCAATCATTTTAAATCTCAAGTTGAAATCCAATTATTGTCATGAAATAGAGATGAAGGCTCCCACATCCTTTTCCTGACCTCCCAAGCCCTCCACTTACTCCCATTTATTCTTGTTTACAAGGAAGTTAATGCCTTTAAGAAGACATCCTGCTATAGACAGGATAGTTTTAGATTACTACTTCCTGTCCCTCTTGGCTCTGTGTCCAGTGACATGCATTGACTTAGCTTATCTGTCACTGTGTCTCTTTGTTTTCTTTTCTTTCTCACTTTCTTCTTGTTCAGTAAGAGTAATGTTTTTAAACATAAGAAAGCCAAAGACTAAATTGGAACCCATATATTTCCACTTTCTAGGGATTCTTCATGGCTGTTTCCATCTGCTTCTGCAAATGGGCCCTTTTACTCTACAAATTCATCTGTCTCTTAATTCACCTTCCTTTCCTAGTCTAGGTACCTGAAGATTAATTTATACTCCTATTTCTAAGAGCAAACAACCATAAGGATAGACACCACTCACCTGTCCTGGATAAATCAGTTTTACCTAAAGATATTTATTAAGAGTCTGCTCTGTATTAGGTACAAAGGCAAAACTGAAACAATTGAGTTACATCTATTGGAGGATCAACCAGGTTTATCCAGTGTGTATTATTATGATGAATCTGAAAATCTAGAGACTTTTACCATTAAAAGAATGTTAAAAATAGCAAATATTTAGGAAGCATTTACTGTATGCAGAGTGTTGGGAAAACTTGAAAAGTAACATAACCTGGGGCAGCTAGGTGGCGCAGTGAATAGTGCACCGGCCCTGGAGTCAGGAGGACCTGAGTTCAAATACAGCCTCAGACACTTAATAAATATCTAGCTGTGTGACCTTGAACAAGTCACTTAACCCCATTGCCTTGCAAAAACCTAAAAAAAAATATAGCATAACCCTTGTCTTTTAAAAATACAAATATTTTTGTTTTCCAATTACATACAATAGTAGTTTCTACCTATCATTTTTTGAAATGTTTTGAATTTTACAATTTTCCCCCAATCTTACTTCTCCCCCACAGAAGGCAGTCTGATAATCTTTACATTGTTTCCATGCTATACATTTATCAAAATTGAATGCATTGAGAAAAAAATAATATCCTTGAGGAAAAAAATAAAAGATAAGAGATAGCAAAATTATGTAGTATATAAGACAGCTTTTTTTTAAAAAAAAATTGAAAGTAATAGTCTTTGGTATTTGTTTAAACTCCACAGTTCTTTCTTTAGATACAGATGATATTCTCCATCACAGATACCCTAAAATTGTCCCTGATTATTGGGCTGAATAAATGAGCAAGTTCATTAAGGTTGATTATCACCCCCATATTGCTGTTTATGGTGTACAGTGTTCTTCTGGTTCTGCTCATCTTGCTCAGCATCAGTTCATGTAAGTCTTTCCAGGCTTCTCTGAATTCCCATCCCTCCTGGTTTCTAATAGAACAATAGTATAACCCTTGTCTTTTAAAAATTCACTAGATTATTTCCTAGATGGGTATTTTATTTGCAGAAAGAGTCAGGAAAAAAGTCATTTGTATGAGAAAAGCAACTTGTAAAAGTTTTAAGAATCCCCACCTTCAGTCTATACCTCAGATAAATAGGCTGAGAGCACCTTTGTGAAATTAGTTCAAAGGCACAAGTACTGACTGAAGGTGAGGGATAACTATAGGGTGTGATGTCCATCAGACATTTACACATCATTATTGGTTACTGGAATGATAGAACTGTGGGTTTTGAGTTTTCAACATGAATTAGCAATATATAGGTCCCTCCTCATGAGGAAGCCCAGATTTGAAGCAATGGATAATATGAGATATATGAAAAGGAAAGGAGAAAACAGAGCAACCATCTGAGGAGAAAAGCTGGTGGCAGAGACTACCTTCAGTTTTAAAGAGGCTGAATAGAAAACAATCTAAAGACAAAAACTCTATGTTTGTGTGTGTCTGTGTGTGTGTGTGTGTGTGTGTTGTGTGTGTGTGTGTGTGTGTGTGTGTGTGTGTGTGTGTATGGGGGGGGGTTATGCATAGGGAATCAGCTAAGAGACACTTTTGAAGCCGAGCAGGTTCTCCATCTACAAGGAGATCATTGTAAAAGGGCTCTGAGCCTGCTTTCAGCTGATTGGAAGAAAATGAAATCTTCCTGTGAGAATTGCCTAGGATTATTGCCTTTCAGCACTATTTACAGCCTGAAAAAGAGGAAATATTTCAGGGACATACTGTTATAGCTGTTTATTGCCCTTTATGTCTTGGAGAAATGAAAGGAAAAGTCAGGTTTAGATCTGTTTTGCTGTGAGGTGTGCTGATTGGAGATAAGGAGTGCTTTGTTGAGAGCTGATTGGAGAAAATAGAATTTTATGCTTTTTGAAGATCTGGGGTGGGTTGTCTTATCTCTGCCTATACTTTGTATTTGTAGGCAAGTGATGAAAATACCACCTTTTTCCATTAAAGATGAGAATTCTAAGCTTTTAGAAAGATCATTTCAAGTTTCATTTGTTGTCTGGAGTAGACCATTTATGTTGGTTCTCTATCAGCTTTTAAAACAAAAACAAATAACAATAACCTCCCAAAGGTAAAATGGTTTCTTTTGCTTTTATATCACAATATTTCTGTAGAGCATTTCTCATTCTCCTTTCCCTCCCCCTTCTCCTTTTCAGACATCAAACCTTCCCTTATAACTAAGAAAAGGAGTTTCATAAAAACAACTGGCAAAGTGAACAGTATTCTGTCCCATAATATCTCAATATCTCACTGCTGAGAAGAATATATATATATATATATCATGATCTGTTTCTGGGCCCAAGATTAGTTACTACTCAGAATTTAGGTCTTTTTAGTGTTCTTTTCTTTTAAATCATTACAGGATCAATGGAGCTTTTATTCTTCTGGCTTTGTTTCTCTTACTTTGTATCATCATACAGGCCTTCCTATTTTTCTTTGAGATCTTCACATTAGTCATTTCCTCCTGTACAATGATATCTCATCACATATACAAGAGTTGTTCAGTCATCCTGAAAATGTAAATATGATTATTCTGGTATAGGTTAGATCTTTCTTTCTGCCTTGATTTCCTTGGGATACATACTTGCTAATTGTATAATTCTGACTCAAAGGGTCTGAACAACTTAGTCATTTTTTTCCCTAAACTTTTTCCTAATACAATTCATTTCTACTAACAGCCTTATTAATATTCCTTTTTCTCCCCATGCCTTCCAACATTGTTTTATAGTTTTGTCACCTGCCAATGTGATGAATATGAAGTATTGAGTTGTTTTAATTTCCATTCTTTTTACTAAGTGATTTGGAGCATGTTTTCAAATGATCATTGATTGTATACAATTCATCTGAAAACCAATAGTAGCTTTGACCATTTATCTATTGGGGAATAGCTTTTAAGTGTCTGTGTGTGTGTGTGTGTGTGTGTGTGTGTGTGTGTGTGGTCTATATAATGAACTCAGAGTTTTATAGAAGATATTTGACACACAATTCTCCCCAACAATGATTTCTTTTGTTATTATATCTCTATTGACTTTATGTAATCAAAATCATCTATGTTTTCTTTCCATTCCCTTTTGCCTTTATTATGATGTCAATCTTTTGTATTTTGGTAATGTATAAGGTCAGAGCTTATTATGGTATATATGATATAATACGCTAGCCTAAGTGCAATTTCTACCAAATTGTTTCCAGTTTCCCCAGAAATTCTTGCTGAATATTTTCTTCATGTTTTTAGATTTGTAGAGTACTGGGTTGCTGTTTTTGGTGACTCCATTTCTTCTTTACAAAGTCTATTCCTCTGATCTACTTCTCTATTCTTTTTAAACAAAGGTCAATTCATTTTTGTTATATCAGCTTTTGATTTAAATCATACTAGAGAAGAAAATGATTACAGAGAAATGTTATTAAGCTTTCTCAGTTTATTCTGTAGACCAGTATTAGAATCTACAGGCTAATATGATAATGACCATGATATAACAAGATTTTAGCTGTTAGCAAGTTTTCATTTAAAATTATGACTTATGAGGGGCAGCTAGGTGGTGCAGTGGATAAAGCACTGGCCTTGGAGTCAGGAGTACCTGGTTCAAATACGGTCTCAGACACTTAATAATTACCTTAGCTGTATGGCCTTGGGCAAGCCACTTAACCCCATTTGCCTTGCAAAAAAAAAAACCTAAAAAAAATAAAATTATGACTTATACTTGAGAAAAAATCTAGAATAGAATTATTCAAAAGAATGAGGACAATCTATATTTTCCTATTTTTAAAAACTATGGAAAACTAAATCATCTAAATCAATCAAGGAAAAATAATAATGATAGACTTGTTGACTCTTCATGACACATTTGGGATATCCTTGCAAAGATACTAGGAATGGAATATGGAACTCTAAACTTAAATAAACAACAAATGTTAAAAAAAATTCCAAGTAAATGGGGGAAATAAAATATCATTTTTAAAAAAAGATATTAAAGGGGTTTGTCATTTCCTTCTTCAGCTCATTTTATAGATGTGGAAACTGAGACAAACAGTCGATGAAGGAACTTGCCCAGGGTCACACAGCTAATAAGTGTCTGAGGTCGAATTTTAACTCAGGAAGATGAGTCTTCTTGATTCCAGACCCAGCGCTCTACCCACTCTGCCACCTAACTGTCCATTATATTTGCAAAGCACTTTACAAAATAGCTATTTCACAACAGATCTATGTCAACCACGAGTATAAAATAAAGATCAATAAAAATAAAGATCAATCTACTAAATCTGGTACTTTTTTCCCTCCCCAGGCTGACTCCTATTTGTGCACAAATTCCAAGTGTCTCCACTCATTCCCTTTGGTCAATTCAGCTTGTCTTTTTGTTTTTTTTTGGGGGGGGGGTTATATTTTTCAAGGCTTAAGTAGCTTGCCCAAGGCCACACAGCTAGGTAATTATTAAGTATCTGAGGTCGGATTTGAACTCAGTTACTCCTGACTCCAAGGCCAGTGCTCTATCCACTGCGCCACCTAGCCACCCCTGAATTCAGCTTGTCTTGAAGGATCAAGGCAGATTTTTAAAAATCTCCACCATCACCCTTCTTTAATACAAAGGATTCATATTATCTGTAGAAGGGGTTAATGGGTTGTCCAATAAGGGTTCAGTCCTGGGGTGGGGGGGATTGCATATGGTACTCTCCTGGCTTCTAGGACCCATGAAACCTGGGGAACTTGTCTATGGCAATGTATGAAAATGTGTAACGGAGGGACCCTGTTTTTCTTGTTCAGAGCACAGAAGTTAGTTTGTGACCATTTTCTGTCTGCTTAGCAAGGGATAAAGAAAAGTCAAAAGATCCGCAGCTATGTTGGTGCTAAGTATACCTAGAGAGTACACCACCTGGAAAAATTGCCATCTGTTTCCTGTTGGGATTGAGATAAGGAAGGCTGTTGGCCTCTGGGTGGGGAGAGAGAGAGGACCAGCAGTTTATTTTCACTTCCTGGACCAACATGTGGTCTGTGCATGTATGGTCAGATTGTGGTTTCCGTCTTGATTGTAGCTATTAGGAGAGAAGGTGAAGGATCACTGGAGATGAAACAGAATAGATTTTAGAAGCTCATAAGCCCAAAGAGGCTCAGAACCTGGCATCCACATCAGTCTGCTGGCAGCTGGGTCCAGTGGGAAGGTAGTGCGAAGGCAGGATCTTCCAGGAGCTCCTCTACTCCCCTAGAGTAGAATCTTGCCCAAGAGTGAATTGAAGTTATCCTTGAAGCCACATCCTGTACATAGGAGTGTGTGGCTCAGCCAGAGTTGATGCCACATTTGGAGCTTGCAGAGACAAGTTCTGTATAGCAACCCATCGAGTGACATCCCTCTCCCCACTGGCCAAGGTGGCTAGAAGAGAGAACATACCCTGCTTCCTGGGGATATTCTATACTTTGGTTCATGCTGGATCTGTTCAGGAAACATTCCTTTGTGGAAACTAATTGATGTTCATTGATATTAATAAAAAATGTTTAAATTGATAGACCATTGAATCAGTCACATCAATGGAATTGATGAGATATTAGTTGGTATTGATCGATATTGGGGAGGAATAACTAAAACTGTGGCTTGAGATGATCACATCAGAAAGCGCCAACCAAGCCCAGAGTCCTGAGAGGAAGATCTGACCTTCTTCTGGGGACTTGAGGCCAGCAGTGACAGTCATCAGTTGCTACTTCTTTGATGGAGGAATTTGAAATCATCCCCAGAAAGCATCGGAGATGTTTGCTAGCCCATTAACTAACGATGTTGCAAATCTTTCTGTAAAAACATAAATTTTATTTTCTATGTGCTAGTATTTGTCATTTAAAAATCCTCGATGATTTTCAGAAAGAAGAAAATGTAGACATTTCATTCCCTGGCATTTTGCCCTTTAGAAATCTTAATACAAGAGTAGCAAGATAGGAGAGCCGTGACAATTGTAGCATCTCTTGAGGTAATAAACCATTACAGTTTATGAGTCATGTTAACAGAAAAATCTCCATTCCACCATTTCCCTTTAGCTTCTCTTTTTGCAATGAACATAAAATCTTGTGCCCGGAGTCTGGGGCTCAGCAAGGGAGAAAAGTGGCAGAACAGAAAATCCTGTAAGTAACATTCAATCAGGAAATGCAGAATAACATGTCACCTCCAGATTCACTGAGGAGATGCATGGCACAGCGCCCAGACCTCCAAGGTCTGCAGAGTGCCCCCATCCTAATAGAAGGCCCTCACTTTAGTCCCTCACCTGGTGGATTCCAGAAAATCAACCAGTGGCAGCCAGAGTTCATGGACTCTTTATCTTTTGTCAACCAAGTTACTACTAATTCTGCAAGTGTTTTTTTTGAGGAGGAGGAGGAGAGCTGAAAAGCGGTCTAAGGATGATCAGTCCAATTTTCTCATTTTTCAGAGGAACATCACACAAGAAGTTATTGGGAGAACCAGGGCCCCAGGTCTTCTGACTCCCAGTTCAGATTTTTTGTTTGGTTTTGTTTTGTTTTCTTTTTCCATCACTACTTCACACTACTTGGCTAGATGGTATATAGTAGTGAACATTTAAAGATGGGGCAACTAGATAGTACAACCACCCTGGAAGACCGTGAGGACCGTAGATGTACTTGACTCTAATGTAGCCCAGTTGTCACAGTATATTAGAATTATATCTTTCTAGGGAGAAGCTTTCTATTTTTTTGAGGTTTTCATGATGAAATAGGAGTGTGTGTGTGTGTGTGTGTGTGTGTGTGTGTGTGTGTGTGTGTGAGAGAGAGAGAGAGAGAGAGAGAGAGAGAGCAATAATAGGTTGAACCCTGCCTCCTCCTTTCCTCCCTGAAATGTTCCCCTTGCCTGAGGGTAGTCGTGGCAGCTGTCTTAGGAGCTTGGCCAGCAAGAGGTCCCTCGAACGAGATTGCTCAACAATCCAAGAAGTGAGGAATAGAGCTTGCTGATAGGTCTTCCTGCCTCCTTTCCAACTGCTCTCCAATTCAAACCACTGCCAAAATAATCTTAGGCATAAATTTAGAATGCTCTGCTCAAAAAAGCCTTCAGTGCCTCTGGAGTAAAATTCAAATCTTATCTGCCTGTCCCTTCCTCAAGTAATCTCCCAACCTGGTATCACCCTACCTTCTTAACCTTATCTCAAATTACTCCAAGTACTTGCCCCACTGAACAGCTCCCTACCTGCCTCTAGGTTCTGGAATGCCTTTCTTCTTTCCCTCCACTTATCTGAATTCTTACCTAGCCTTCAAAGCCTAAACTGGAATGGGAGCTCCTTGTGAGTAGAGATTATCTCATTCTTTGTACTTGTATTCCTAGCATATAGTAGGCAATTAATAAATGATTTGCTGACTGTGGTTATTTATCTGTGTTTGGGTCTCCTCCTCACTCCAGACTATGAGTTTTCTGGAAACAGGGGCCACTTTTGGTTTTGTTTTTGTTTTTAGTTTTTGCAAGGCAATGGGGTTAAGTGGCTTGCCCAAGGCCACACGGCTAGGTCATTATTAAGTGTCTGAGACCGGATTTGAACCCAGGTGCTCCTGACTCCAGGGCTGGTGCTTTATCCACTGCGCCACCTTGCTGCCCCGAGGGGCCACTTTTTATCTAAACTGTGTATCTTTAATTTATTGTTTGATAGATATTTATCTGTGTTTGGGTCTCTCCCCGCCCCCAGATTGTAACTCCTTGAGAGAATGAACCATCTCTTATCTAAATTGTGTATCTCTCTCTCTTAGCTTATGATTTTTGTAACAAATTCTTCCTAAAAATCTGTTGTATGATATTGGAGCAAATGAGTAGGAGAGAATGATTTGGTAAATTATGATGATGTTTGTAATGAGGGAAAGCCCTAAGAAGCCAGAAAACTTGAGTATCCCAGTGATGACTTGGATTGAGGTACCTAGGGAAGATGGAAGGAGATACATCAACTCACTCATTCTCTGATGAAACAGAGGTCCTGAGATGTCCTCTGGTCAGATGGAGATAACCTCTGTGGTCTAGTTTGTTCTTGGAGGGATACAGATTTATGTAATGAGGATTCTGATCAGGGTCTCACTTAGGACATTTTCAGAACCTTGAGGGGGGAAATGTTCTCTGGTCTGGGGATCACTGGCACTCTGAAATTCATCTCATCATCAAAAGAAACACTGAAAGTTTCCAATCCCATACCCTCCCAACTAGAATTAGCTGTAGGCCCTAGGGTGTGCATGTCAGGCCCCACAATTTACTGGTCAATCATGATTAACTGGTTATTTAGTCATCAGTCATTCAAACTTAGGATTAAACAGCATTATTGAATTCTATCCAATTTAGGAAAGCATCTGAAAACTCCCTCTAATGATACAAATCAGATGAACAACTGTTGGAACTAGTCCATGGTATATAGCAAGAGTTCTTACCCAGAGGTCAATGGACATTTTTAAAAAAATATTTGATAACCATATTTCAATAAATTAGTATATTTTGTAATTTCATGCATCTTATTTTATTATTTGAAAACATAATTCTGAGAAGACCCATAGGTTTCATCGTACTGATTGTCAAAGGAGTCCATGAGACAATAGAGGCTGAGGTCTCCTGGTAAAGAGAATTTCTTGAGATTAATTGTTTTGCCCACAGTCACTTGGCTAAGTTCCAGAGTCAGAATTTGAACCCAGGTTTTCCTGGGTTATTGTAATTCTAACCATAATTCTGTTTCTAACCCTCATTCCATTTCTAACCTTCAACTACAGCTACTCTATTTCTCTATATAGCCTCCCATTCAGTTATTAAATATCAGAAGTTATCTACACACCCAGTATTTTCATGAATGTAAAGAGAGTCACATTAAACCCTTGATCATATGACATTTCCTTCCAAAGAAAAAGAGGAAAGTCCTGAATTACTTCAAACTTATGCTTTGAAATCAATTCAAAGAACCTGCAAGTAGTCAAATGTCCATTTGTGGTTAGGCATGTTTACAGACTGTCTTAGCCATCTTATTTTCTATGAATTATAAAAGACTAAACTCTCTCTCTCTCTCTCTCTCTCTCTCTCTCTCTCTCTCTCTCTCTCTCCCCCTTTGTGTGTGTGTGTGTGTGTGTGTGTGTTGGGCTATGCAGGGATGCATGGTCCTAGGGTATGAGAAGGCATAGGATTAATGACTTGCTATCTTTCTATATGCTTTGACTGTGTATACATGTTCACTTAGAAAATGTCATTAAAAATTATAATGGTGAGGAAGAGTGAGTCTTCATTCTCATCAAAAATGGCTCAGAGAGGAAATAACATACACACATAATAGGGTATAGAAATCTAGCTTACGCTAAAGAAAAATGAGAGAAAGGGGATGGGATAAGGGGCAGTAGGGGGAGGGGAGGGGGAGTAGGTGATAGAAGAGAGGGAAGATCGTGGGAGAGGGTGCTTAGGGAGAAAGAAGAAAGAGAATAGAATAAATGAGAGTGGGCAGGAACAGAGTGGAGGGAAATGCAGCTAGTAATAGCAACTGTGGGGAAAAAATATTGAAGCAGCTTCTCTGGTGGACTTATGACAGAGAAGGCAACTCATCCCAGAGACAGAGTTGTTGGAATCTGAACACAGACTGAAGTATATTTTTCTCTCTCTTGTTATTCTTGAGGCTTCTTGTCTTTTTTGGGGGGGGGTTTATGTTTACTCTCACAACAAGATTATTGTAATAATATAAAATAAATAAAGAGTATATCTAAAAAAGTTATAATGATGTTTGTTCTTCATTCTTGAAGACTGTGACATCAGGGAGGTGATGCCATGACAAGAAAATAAATTGAATTTGAGTGAGGGGGAGATGCTGTAATTAGTCACCAATCCCATTTTCTTCTTCAGAATCATCTGGGTTTAAGTGGCCAGATAAGGGTCAGGATGACTAGAGATGGCTCTGGATGTGAGGTAATTAATGTTAAGTGACTTGCCCATGGTCATATCTGAGGTTGGATTTGAACTTGACTTTTCCTGACTCTAGGGCTGGTGTTCTATTCACCTAACTGCTGATCTAAAAAGGAGTTCCCTGATGTATCTATTTCTTACATATGCTTTATGCCCAGTTGGGATCTTTGGTGGAAATTTTGGGTGACCTTTGTCTAAATGCCCCAGGGATCTTTGACATCCTAAGTAAATACAGTTTGGTATGTCCTCTATGGAATAGGAGGTATGTAGATGTTTTGCCTAGATTTTCATGTTCAATCATCCTGGATGCAAAGAGGATCATGGAAGTATTTTCATTCAGGAAAATTTCATTTCTCACCTGAGGGTTATGGGGATGGTTTCCAGTCAAATTCAGATCCCAGTCTCTTATAGAAGTCCACATGTTCCAGGGGTTCTGTATGCCCCAGGCTTGCTCTCTGGAAAGGGAGGCTTAATTTGCTTTTCTTATTTTTCTTTATTGCCTGTGGGATGGGAAAGGAAGCTTTTTTGGCAAGATCAGTAAATGCATTAATCTATAAGAATTTGGTAAAAATGATATGTTTACCATATATCTGCATATATTCTAAATCATGGAGGGATGTTAATTTCCCATTGAACCATTCCACATGGATTTTTGTATCTGAAACTTCTCAGTATATGGCAGTGTGGAAGGCACTGGGAAAAAAAGCTGTGCTTGAACCTCACCCAACTTATTAGAGAGTTTTGAACCATGGACTATGCCAGACATTCCAATTGATTTTTTGCTATAGTAAATATTTGACTTTTGGGGGGAAGAGTCATATAAGAAAAGAATTCAACACCATCTTAATTAATCAATAGACTTGACAGGGAGGTTAAAGTGTGTAAACAAAATTATGTCTTCCTGTGATCTCTTTAGCAGGTATGATTGGCTTTTTAATTGAGTCAAGAAGAGAGAGAAAAAACAGTGCAAATGGTTAATCAAACAAATTAACCATATCCCTGAGGACTTTAAATAATGGTAGAAATTTCAGCAGTTCCTCAGTTGAGAGTGGTCTATTCAAGTGGGGAATAAAGATATCGGTGGACAAGGCTAAATTCAGGGGCTGAAGATTCCAAGTTTTTCAGAGGAAATGACTTTTGGGAAGAAGGAAGTTTCTTCCCTTCTATCTTCTTCTCTTCTCGATCATTTTTTTTTTTTTTTGGAGAGACTGGACCAGCATCTGGCTGAGAGAGTAGAGGGAATGGCACACACCAAAAGCCTTATCCAAGAGGAATTTGATGAGGACTCTACAGAAGAAGCAAAAGCTCTGGGAGTCACCCATCATAGATGTATTCTCTACTGGAATGCTTCACTGCTATTGTACCAGGACCTTTTGTTTGCAGGGTTTGCAAGGAGAGAGTTTGGGGGAAAAGATTTTATAATTTCTGTTCTTGCCATTCCTTCTTAATAAATACCGTTCCCAAAACCCAAGTAAGTCTGACTGAATATAAACAGGGATCACAGTGGTGGGGGCTTGTGAGCAATAGCACTAAAAACCACAGTTCTTCAGTAGAACCGGAAGGAAGAGTAGTTAGCTGTCCAATGGGGATGCCAAGCTTTACAGTGAGAATCCAACTGAGGTTGTGGCCCCAGAGGGCATGCTATGAATGTATGTATAACAAAAACAAATCAAGATTCAAAATTAGGCATGCTTTTTTTCCTTACTAAGGGCAAAATCATATCGGTTAAATCTCAAGAAAATAATTTATTATATGGGTACAGAGATCCCTAATGAAACATATTTAAACAAATTTGCCTTAGCAGATGGATACCTGGCCACATCACTGGAAGGGTTTAATGAAGAGGGGGAAACGTAAAGGGGGGAAAACAGACAAACCATAAACCTATTCTCACTGGAAAGTATGGAGTAGCTATCCAAACTCTCCTTACTAGAAGGTCAGTCCCACCCCACCCTACCCTCACTTGCAGTCAGGAAGATTCTGTTCACGTACAAGGAGGGGGAAAGACTAGTTGAACAACATAGTCTTTGTCGTAGAAAAGCCTGGAACAACTGTCCAGCTCTGGACCCAGACAGATAAACAAACCAGCTCTTCCACAACAGAGAATGAATTCAGCTGCTCTATTATCTCTTGCCAGAACAAAACAAATAGAATGGAACTCAAGTCAACCATCAATAAAAACAGAAACAGAATAACAGGAATAACCAGAAAAAAAATCTCACCCAACAACCCACAAACCAAGAGGGGAAATCCTTGTCTTGGAAAAGCGAAGCCACTTTTCTCCAGCTCCCTAAGAGAGAGATTTAAAAGAAATCTATTATTGGGGGCAGCTAAGGTGGTGCAGTGGATAGAGCACTGGTCCTGGAGTCAGGAGTACCTGAGTTCAAATCCAGCCTCAGACACTTAATAATAACCTAGCTGTGTGGCCTTGGGTGAGCCACTTAACCCCATTGCCTTGCAAAAAGAAAAAAAGAAAAAAAGAAATCTATTATCTTGGGAGTCATTTCAGTTGTGTCTGACTAGTGCGATTTGGAGTTTTCTAGGCAGAGATACTGCAGTAGTTTGACATTTCCTTCTCCAGGATTTTACACATGAGACTGATGCAAACAGGTAAGTGACTTACCCAGGGTCACACAGCTAGTCAGCATACAAGGCTAGATTTGAACTCAAGTCCTCCTGACTCCAGGGCTAGTGTTCTTATCTCAAATCTGACACCAGAAGGGAGACCTAGGGAAGGAGGAAGTTTTCCCCTCATTTCCTTGTGTTTAGTGTATCGCAATTCTGATAACAAACTGTTGTGACAAGAAAACCCAAGTAACTACAATTTAAAATACAAGTCTATAAAAAAAAAAGCGATTCCATGCATTCAGTTACAATCTTAGGCAGGGAGAAGCAGCAGTTGAAAACAGACAAGAATGTCTCTCTAGGGCAAAAGGACTTCTGAATAGGAGACACTTCCCACAGGTAATTCTACAAGGTCAACAGAAAACACATTGGGTTCATAACCAGGTAGCATTGGCCTTGGAGAAAATTTGTGTTCCAGGGAAGGGGGCAGAGCCTTTGTAATCTGGTGGTCTGATGTTGGCCTGAGTAATCTTAATGCAGATTCTACTTGTTCTTTGGCCTGGAACAAGAACTGGGGTAAAGGGAGGTGAAATATAGACCTGCCTGGCCATTTAATAGTGAACTGGCTGCTTATTCTAAAATGACATTAGTCATGGCAAGAAGGGAAAACATAGTGCCCTCTCCCCCACTTCTCTTTTTCACCAGACTTCTCAGTGATTAAGTTTCTTTCTCTGCAAAAAGAGAGATTGGACACTCTTGAACGTAATATTTCAGCCACTTTACCGCACCACCACTACCTCGTAGTCCCCCACCCTTTTGCCATAAAGAAATAAACAAAAACAATCCAGCCCCTATTCGCAAAGACTTCATGGTCCAATGGAGGAAGACAACTATGTGAAGGCCACATCTTCACACAAATAAAGCCAGATCTAAATAATACGAGAAATAATAAATGTTTTTAAATAGACAAAGTCTACTTAAGTTCTAAGAATCTGCCTCTTAGAATCCTTTTGAGGCTCCGTTTATGTACCATTTTCTCCTAGAAGTCTTCCCTGATTTTATCCTGACCTCAAGTACCAGGTACTCTCTGTCTCCATCTGTTTGTCTATCTTGTCTTTCTGTCTTGATCCCTTCTCTCTCTCTCTCTCTCTCTCTCTCTCTCTCTCTCTCTCTCTCTCTCTCTCTCTCTCTCTCTCTCTCTCTCTCTCCTTAACCCCCCCTCTCCACTTCTGTTAAGAAAGTAAGAAAACTAGACCCTGTTACAGTCAGGTAAATTATACTCATCAAAAAAATTCCTTCAATAGTCGTCCAAAACTATGTCTCAGAATTCGTCACTCTCTATCTAGAGATGGGTAGCATATTTTATGAGTCTCTTGGAATTGTGGTTAGTCATTATTTTGATCAGAGTTCCTACATTTTTCAAAGTATTCTTGTCTTTACAATATAGTTATTCTTATAGAAATTGTTCTTTCGGGGTCTGCTCATGTTACTCTGCATCTGTTCTTACAAGTCTTCCCAAATTTCTCTAAGACTGTCTCCTTAAAGGACAAGAATATCTGGTCACATTCACATACCATAACTTGTTCTGTCATTCCCCAGTTAATGGGGAGTCTCCTCAGTTTCCAAGTCTTTGCTGCTGTGAAAAGAGATGCTATAAATGTTTGGGTCCTTTCACTCTTTCTTTAGGTAAAGATCTAGTAATAGTATTAAAATATCTACATTATACACAGTTTAGGGGATAATTGCAAATTGCTTTGCAGAATAGTAGCTCATTAATATACTTGTCTTTCCATGGCTGCACCAGCATTTATCATTTACCTATTTTGTTAACCTCACCATTCTGGTGAGTGCAAGATGTGGCTTGGAGTTGTTTTAATTTTCAATTCTCTAATCTTAGGAAATTTGAGCATTTTTATATGATTATTAATAGCTTGGATTTCTTCCTTAGAAGCTTGTTCATATACTTTGATAATTTATCAATTGGGAAATAGTTCTTATTATAATTTGAATCAGCTCCTGAGACAGCTTAGAAATGAGATCTTTTCCAGAGAAACTTGCTGTAAAGTTGCCCCTCCCATCACCCCATTTCCTACTTCTCTTCTCATTTTAGCTGAACTGGATTTGTATATGGTTTCCTAATCTGTTTCACTAAGCAATCCCTCTATTTCTCATTCAGTACCAAATCGTTTTAATGATTCAATGTTTTAATATCATATAGTTTGATAATTGATACTGTAAGGCCCCCAGTTTTACCCTTTTTTCAATGAATTCCCTCGACATCCTTGATCATCCTCTAGATGATTTTTGTTACTTTTTTCTAGCTCTATAAAATAACCCTTTGACAGTTTGGTATGGCACTGAGTAAGTCAATTAATCTAGGTAATATTTTTGTTTTTAGTACAATGACTTCATCTACTTAAGAACATTTAATATTTCTCATATTATTTAGATCTGGTTTTATTTGTGTGAAGATGGTGGCCTTCACATGGTTGTCTTCCTCCATTACACCATGAGTTCCTTGAGAATAGGGACTGGATTGTTTTTGTTTGTTCATTACTTCCCATGCTTGGCGCAATGTCTGACCCACAGTATATGTTTAATAAATCCTAGATGATTGACTTATCTATAGATCCAGTCCCATTCTTGCCCCTGAATTTCTGTCCCATTTCACCCAATGCCTAGCCTAATGCAGTAGTCAAACCCATCTCCCCAGTTTTACTCTCTTCATCTCTCCAATCTTTCCATCACATTGATGGCAGAAGACTCTTTCTTATACATACCCATCCAATCACATTTGAGCTCTGCTCAGAAATCTTTACTGACTCCTTGCTGCTTCTGAGACCATTCGCTATGAGTTCTCTCTTCACCCTTCTGCCTCTTCTCCCTTTTTCCTCATCTCCTATCACTTAGATGCTTTTGGCAGGCTATGATCAACCAACTCCTTTAATAGACTCACATGATGAAGTGGCCTTGCTCCTTATCAAGGCTGACCCTTCTGACTAACTCTCTTTAACTACTATCTCCTTCAATTCTTGTCATCCCCCATAACATTTATTTTTGATCTCTCTCTGTCTCCTGATTCCTTCCCTATTGCCCATAAATATTTGCACGTTTTCCCCCCTCTCAAAAATCTCTTCCTTGATTCTTCCATCCATATTCAAAATCATTCCATATCTCTTCTGTCCTTGATAGTTAAACTCCTCCAAACAGGAGCCTCCATTTACTTTCTTCATCTTTTTTCTTAACTCTTTACAATTTGACTTCCAACCTCATCATCCCACTGAAATTGCTCTCTTCAAAGTCACTGATGATTTCTTAGTTGCCAGTTCCAACTTTTCTCTTGTCTCCATTCTCATTCTCCTCTACCTCTCTGAGGCCTTGGATACTACTGTTCACTCTCTCCTCCTTGATGATCTCTTCTCTTTAGGTTTTGGGATACCCCTTTCCTGGTTCTCCTCCTACCTCTCTGACATTGACTCCACCTCTGTCTTCTTTGCTGGATCCTTCTCCTGATCACCCTCTCTAACAGTAGGTGACCCCCAGGAGTCTGTCTTGGGTTCTCTTTTCTCCTCATCAGCTCCCATGGATTTAATTACTATATCTATGTTGATGGTTCTCAAATTTACCCCTCTCCTTCCCTAATTTCTCTGCTGACCTCCAATTTCACATCTCCAAAAGTCTTTCAGACATCTTGAACTAGATGTTCAGTAGACATCTTAAACTCAATATATCCAAAACGGAATTCACGATCTGTTCCCCTTCCTAAAATCACCCCTATCATATAGAGGGGCAATACTATCCTCTCAGTTCCTCTGGCTCCCAGCCTTGGAGACATCCTGGACTCCTCACTATTCATCATCACCATTCCCCATCCAAGCTATTGCCAAAATCTGTCAGTTTTAACTTCGCACTATTTTGAAAATGCATTCCCTTCTCTTCTCCCACCTTGCAGGCCTTGATCACTTCATCCCTGGCCTATTGCCATAGCTGCCGAGGGGGTCTTCCTACCTCAAGTTTCTCACCATTCTAATTCAATCTCCATTTATCCTCTAAAGCGATTTTCCTGAAACTCAGGTGTGATTGTGTCACACCCCACCCCCACCCTCCCCCTCAGTAAGCTCCAGTGGCTCCCTATTGCTACCACAGCAAATACAAAATACTGTTTGTCATCTGAAACCCTTCATCACCTGTTCCCCTCCTACCTTTCCCAGCCTTCTTACATCTTACACTGGACATATATTCTTTGATCCAGGGACACTGGTCTCCTGACTGTTCCATGAATGAGACACTCCATCCCTTGGCTCCAGTCATTTTCTCTGGCCATCCCCATGCCTGAAATCCTCTCCCTTTGCTCCAACCACTGACCTCCCTGACTTCTTTAAGTCCCATCTAAAATTTCACATTCTGCCCAAAGCCTTCCCCAAGGCTTCTTAATTCCAGGGCCTTCCCTCTCATAATAATCTCCTATTTATCCAGTATATAGCTTGCTTTGAATATATTGGCTTGCATGTTGTTTCCTCATTGGTTTGTAAACTTGAGGGAAGGACTGTCTTTTGCCTCTTTTTGTATCCCTAGAGATAGTAAGTGTTTGATAAATATTTATTGATTGATTAACTTATTTTAGCTAAGTTCGACAGCATTCAAAATCTTTTACAAATTGGTCTTTCCAGTTGATTCCATATGACTTTTTTCTACATTAACAGGCAGCAAGATATGATGGGTGAAGGAAGGCCTCTATCTGTTGCTGTCACTTACTGGTTGTGGGACCTTGGGCAAGTCACCAAAGTCAGCAGCTCTCTACAGATTCTTAGCTCATGACCCAAGAAATAACAGTAGGAACAATAATGATAATAATAAAGATTCTGATTTCTATATTTGGCACAGTTTTCTTTGTAATTCTATATATTTTATTTCACATATTTGAAGGGGACCATAGGTTTCACCAGACTGAAGCCAAAGGAATCCATCTCACACCCTCAGACACACTCACAGACACACATATACAATACACAAACACACATATATCCACACATCCTTAATATACAGACACATGGGCATTCATATATATATATGTGTGTGTATATATATATATATATATATATATATATATATACACATACTCATACACACTTTCAAGTTCAGAAGCTCTGCTCTGAGACTCTGGCTTGCACTCCTAATGGGACTTTCTGAGTCTGGGTGGTCCCAGGCTTCCTTCCTCCCTCCCTCCCTCCCTCCCTCCCATCACAGGTCTCTCCTCACATGCTCTGCCCTCTGGCCAAACCTTCCAAGCCTCTGCCTCTGAGTTCTCTGGCCTCTTGCTTCAGGTCATTGTCCTGTTCCCATGAGGTCCTTCCTCCCTAGCTTTGCCTGTTGAACTTGAGCCTATCAGTTAAGGCCCAATTCAAATACTGCCTCTTCCTCCATGACCTTTTCATCAAACCTCTCCTGGGAGCAACCCTCTCTTGACTTTGGGTGGGTGGCATCACCCCATCTTTGTTAGTCTCCTCATGTAACACTGTAGGGTCCATATGATGTCTCATCTCCCTAGACTAGGGGTTCAGGGGACAGAGAGAGAGAGAGAGAGAGCATCTTAATGATTTCCTTAGCTTCCTACCCAAGAAATCACACACAGCAGGTGCTAAATAAATGTTTGTGGTTGTTTCAGAGGTTTTGTATTTAGACCTGAAGAGAATTCACCTTCTTTTGGTAAAGAATTCTGGCAAAGGGGTGGCTAGATGGTGCAGTGGATAGAACACTTGCCCTGGAGTCAGGAAGACCTGAGTTTGGGTCCAGCCTCAGACACTTAATGATTACCTAGCTGTGTGTCCTTGGGCAAGCCACTTAACCCCATTTGCCTTGCAAAAACCTAAAAAAAAGAATTCTGGGAAAGACTGAAATCAGCATCCCTTACCTGTCTCTGCCAACCAAAGGGGCAGCTTCTGAGCTCTGCAGCTCAGATGTAAAGTTATTTGTAAATGTTTTAAACTGTGCATTTTCAAGAATATTATGGTACCCTGAAGGCCAATAGCACAATTGCTACAAATTTAATAAGTAATTAAGTATCTTGAGATTGGATGCAAATTCATTGGTGAGGCAAAATGTTTCTGTAATGCAGACATGTCCCTCTAATGGATTTAGATCCAGATGCCACTGCCTCATTTGCCAGGGTGGTTGCAGCATTAGGCTGTCAGTCCCCTGCTGTTTATCATTATTTAGTATTAGTAGAGGTTATAAGCATATATAGTGCTTTAGAAAGTAATGGGAAGGTATGAAGTTGGGAGAGATGGAACTGGGGTCTTTGCCCTGAATATCTGAAGTAGAGAAAATAAGAGTAGGGGTTATAGTGAATAAAGGTTCCAGGTCTCCTTTATGAGAGAGCTCCTGGAAAAATGCAGCTGCCCAAAGGACTCTACTAAATATATTTGTTTTCCTCCCTCCCTCCTTTCCTTGCTTGCTATCTTGTTCCCTTCTTTCTGCCCCTTCTTCCTCTCCATCCCTCCTTCCCTCTCTTTCTTCTTTTCTTTCCTCCTTTCTTTTCTTCCTTTCTCTCCAACTTTCCTTTTCTGTTCCTTCCTTTTCTCTCCTTCCTTCTTCCTTCCTTCTTCTCCCTCTTTTCCTTTTCCCCTTCCTTCCTTACCTTTCTTCCCTTCCTTCACCTCTCCTCTTCCTTCTCTTCCATTTTTTCTTCTCACCTTTCATTCCTTCTCTTCTTCCCTCGCTCCAACTTTTCCTTCCTTCCTCCCTTCCTTCCTTCCTCCCTTCCTCCCTTCTTCCTTCCCTCCATCCTCCCTTTCCTTCCTTCATTTCCTCCTTCCCTCCCTCCTTCCTTTCCTTCCTTCCTCCCTTTAAACAAGGTCTATCTTCCCAAACTGCACATGCAGTGACCACTTCAGCCTGATTCCATCACTAATCACCATGACAACTTTGACTGGGGGCATTTTCAACCTGGGCAGGTGTGGCCCCCCCTTAGACAGTCTTTGTCTCATGATCCTGGGGCTACTCCCAGATCTAGCCTTACTCTAGCTAAGAATTCCTAGCTCAAGCGAACTCCAGCCTCCTCTTCTCTCGGAACAGAAACAGTAAACATGCACCACCATGTCTGGGTCTCAAGTGTCTTTCTTATTAGCTTGTGTCCATTGAATTCCTTTGACTTATAATCAAACCTTCATTAATGGCCATTGTCCTCCTCTAAATATCCATTTAGCCATTGGATGCACAATTTTCTCAGAAATAGCAACATAACAAAAATTGCATTTCCTAAGGCAATAGGGGTCAAACTCAATTAGGGCCCATAAATCCCCCACCTTTCTGCTGTCCTTCCTACTAAAATGACTTAACCTGGAGATTGTAAGCAATGATTTAAAGCCTCATGACAAGGATAGCAACAGGCTGCATTACTCCATGGTTCCTTCTTAAGGAGAGGAGGAGGCCAATTGGAGGTTCCAGGACTTTGCCTTATGTAAGTCATTGAGTGACCTTGTCCAGAAGCATCACAACTCTTAATAGATAAGACCGGTGGGGCGCAGCCTGAGCTTCAGAATACAAGGCAGTTTGCTTTGTGATGGTCTCTGCAGCCTAATGCTTTTTGGCTTTCAAGATGCATATGTGTTTATCGATGTCCCCCAGGGCCATAGCTCTGGCCCCATATGGACACCATTTGTCTGTTTACCTAACCAAGGCGTATTTCATTGTGTGGCTGGAAATGCCCGTTTTGTCTTGTTTATATCTAGACTATACCTTGCATGATAATATCAGCCAACAAGACTTCAGTGAACTAGAACTCCATCTTGGGCCTGTATTTATTATTTTCTGCCCTACCCATAGTTTTCTAGGTGAAGAGAGATTACGTCTCACATAGTCACAGTAAGAGTCACACCGCAACTTTCTTGGCCCTCGGTTCTAAAGATAGAAAAGTTTGACTCCAGGCTATTGTAAATAGCTGGAAGTTTCTATTCCTATGAAGATTAGCCTTTTGTTGCATACTTTGTGAAATCTGAAATGGATAGAAGCAAAATGCTATGGTGAGTTAAAGCTGAGACTTGGAGGCAGAAGAACTGGATTCTAAGATCTAATAAATAAGACTACATGAGAAAAAGAGCTGGGGAGTTTGGAGAATGGCAATCAAAAAATGAATCAACTCAATGCGGCTAGGCTACATTGAATGGTGGTACCCAAATGTGAGTGGTGATGATCCTGCTGTTTGTTGTCTGCCCTCGTTGGACCCCATATAGGTCATCTTGTCCAGTTTTAGCTACCAAATTTTAGAAAGGACATTAACAAAATGGAAGAAAACCAGGTTGATAAAGAGACTTGAAACCAAAAGCATGTGACAGAACTGGGAGAAAATTTAAGGGACAGCGTAATTGTCTTCAAGATTTTGAAAGTTTGTTATATGGAAGAAGGATTAAAAAAAATTTCTGCAGGGTCCTAAAGGGCAAAACTAGGAGCAGTTGACAGAAGATAAATACATATTTTCCATCAACTGACCTTTTCATGTGAATGTTGGATGGAGGAGTTGTTTTGTTCCTGAATGGGTTGGACCAGGTGGATCTGAGGTACCTTCCAGCTCTGCCAGGTGACTATGTTCAAGGCCTTTCCCTTTCTGACCTGGTTTCCTCCTCTATAAAGTATCTAACAATGATCACTCACATTTAGACAAGACCTTTATAGTTTGCAAGGTTTTATAATATTCATTGTCTCATTTGAACCTCACAGTAACCTTGTTGTTTTAGTTCTTTTGGACTCTTAACCCAACGTACTTAAGCAGGGATAAATAGTACCCACACCAGATAAGATAACCCTCATGGGGCGATGAGGAGCCTTTGTTAAGTCACAAAGCACTGTAAAAATGGGAGTGCTGTTAATACAAAATAAACATGAAAGAAATATAGACTTCTTAAAGCCAAAGGAGGATCTGTTATCTGTCCTGTTCCATCTTCTGGTAGTTAGGAAGTCAGTAATATAATAATCCTCTTTCCATGAATTAATTTATTAAATTTGTCTTCCAACTCAGGTTATTAAAAAAAATACCATGCCTTTGGGGTTCTTGTCTTTAGGGTCTTGGAAAGGGAGCATTGTTTAATGATCTGCCCTGGAGATCATTGTCTTAATGATCTCCAGGTCAGATTGAGGTCATTTGAGTCCACAGCTTTTGGTCTGAGCTCAAGACTGGACTAAATGATGATTAAATAACTGGGGGTATAGGAGGGCAAAGGCACCCCGCTGCTTCCCTGGCAATGTGCAGTCTTTTTGTAGTCCTTTTTATTTTTAATGCTAGTCATTCCCTACCATGCAGATTTGACAGCGCCTAGCACGGTTCGGAACTCAATAAATATTTGAATAATTTTCCTGGTGGTTATTCTGTTTTACATCGACCCACACTGAAGAGGAATATCGAGAGTGCAGAGGTAGCTAAATAACTTGAAGGCAGCCCAAGATGATCTTCCCTCAATTCTCATTTCTTATAAAAGTACTGTGTTCATAAAATAAGCATTTACTCAGGTATCTAATAAATACAAGGTAGGGTGCCACAAATCTTAAAAACAAACAAATGCAATTCTTCAAAAGACCCGTGAATCCAACAACATGGCAGCCTTGAGCAATCCAAAGCCCAGTTCCTGAGTGGAGAGGGTCAATGAAGTTTTATCTCTCAGCAGCCATTCTCCCTAAGTTTACCTAAGCTGGTCCATGGATATGAGGATTCAGTGACATTCAAAGCACTTTAGAAGACTGAGCTCTGGTGCAGGTGCATCCACAGTGGTGGTTTTCCAAGTCTGTGCTTTGTTGGAAGAGTCTTGGGAATGTGGCACCACCTTCATGTCAAGGCGAGGCATTGGAATAAAACCCTAGTGGAGGAAATCATAAATATGAAAGAGACCACAGGACAGGTGCCGATAATGGTACTGACCAGTGTCTAGAGGGAATGATAGGATTCTAGTGAGCAGGAATGAGACCATTTTGACTGAGCAAAAATAAGGAGGTGGGAAAGATGGGGTATATTTGGAAACCCCTGAGGAGTCTTTATTTCTTTCATGTTTATTTTGTATTAACAGAAGCTCACATTTCTATAGGGCTTCATGATTTACAAAAGAATCCTCATGGCCCCATGAGGTTTATCTTTTGAAGCAGAAACCCTATTCCCAAGGAAATTTACTCTGGGAATTTGAATGACTTAATATGGTGATGATATTCTGAATCTGTTATTTTTTTATTTGGCAATTTACTTTTTATGGTGTTTGTCTACATAGCTTTAAGTTGCTTTTGAATCAAACCCCATTTCCATATCGTTGAATTTTCCAATTGTTGCCTTTGTGATGCCTCATTGTACATATGCAAAATACTATGATCCACAAAACAGGAAATAAAATTGTTTCTATTTGTAAGAAAGAATTCTTCATCATAAAACCATCTCCTAATTTAGCTTGAGAATAATAATAAAAAAATGGATTCATACAACTCTAAGTACTTATACTTTAGCAGATAAATATTGTCTAGATCTATAAAGCATGAGTTCCTGATTCTTGGCTTTTAACATCCTTCCTCATTTACCTATATCCCAAACTTAACATCCACGGCCTCTCTGGGCAGACCCTCTCCTTGGGACCAAACTGATCTGCTTCCCCAAGCACTGCCATCTTGGTTTGGAATATTTTATGGCAGAATGTCTGGGCTGGTCTCCCCCACTCATCTAAATCATAGCCTTCCTTCAAGGCTCAGCTCTGATCTCAACTTTTCCATGAAAATACACTTTCCCATCTAGTTGCAGGAGCCTAATTGCTCTTTCCTTGAAGCCCCAAAAGAACTTGTCATCAGGATCTTCCATCAGGCTCCTGATGCTGGCATGTAATGAAAACAAGGGGAGACCCCATCCTTCCACCAGTCTCTCAGCAGGAACAGTGATACCTTCAGAACATATCAGGAATTCAAATTTCTATTTATGATGTTAGAAAAAGACAGCTCTAGGAGTGGTATTAGTTCAGTTTTAAATATTCTTTGACAGAGGTCAAATGCTTTAATGCAAAGGAAGAATCAAAGAAGAGACTTAAGAGTTGGCATCAGTGCTTGAAGGCTCATCTGATACTGTTGGCCACTCAGAGAATCATCTAGAACTCTGGAGAACATGCAGAGGATGACATAATATGACAATGGAAACTGAGAGAGTTCATGCTTTTAATAGACACGGAAATCACAAAGGGAGAAGGCCAAATGCCTTAGCAATTTCAATAAAAATATGAAATTCTTTTTACATGGTAAATTTCATAATATAAAAAGTGTAATGTTGTCTGAAAACACAGAGTGTCATTTACAAAAAAAAAGTCCACGCAGGCCAAACATGGCTAACACTGCATACAAGGAGGGGCTGCTACCTGGGGGACACATCTGGAGGACTACAGTTGACCAGTGATCATCCTTGAGTTGAACATCTTTGAAGGATCTGGCAAAAACAAGGGCTCAGTTCACAAACCACATGTACAGTCTCTTTAGACAAAACAGCAAAGTGGGGTATGAATGTAATTCCACTTCCACTTTTCTCCTACTTACTAAAAACATTCCTGATGATTACTTCAACCTGAACCGAAAACAGTTCTCTTTGTGGGTTTTGGGTAGACGGGGTAGATGGGGAGACTGATGGGAGACAGAGGACGCCTACCCGATTCATTGCCTATTCACAGGGGGAGGCACCTGTACCCGGGCAGTCGTCACTGTGGGCCATTTATTAAATTAGGGGGTGAGGAGAGAAATCTGTCACTGAGATACATTGGTCTGAATCAAGTGAGGTGGTTTTTATTTTTTATTTTGGGGAGCTAATCAAAAATCACCAGAGTCACAAGATCATTTACTTATCATATGTAGAAAAACAAAGGTGGAACAGCAAGTCTAAGAGTCTTACTGTCTCAAGTTTGTCTCGGGGCTAAGCTTATCAGGAGGAGCAGACCTACATTGCTTATTATATTCGGTGGTAATATAATTTTCAATTGGCAGAGGAATATTTCAGGAAGGGCATTTCACCTTGCTGGCTTTGAACAAACATACAAACAAACAAACCCCGTGATTCACAAAATGGGAAATAAAACTCTTTCTGTGAATTTTGGGGACTCAAATCTGGCACCTGTCACATGAATGAGGGAAGGAGATGGATGAGGGAAGGGGAAGGCAAGGGGACTACTCTCCACATGGGAAAATGTGGGTTCGGAATTGACATGAATGCCAGTCAATCATATACAGAGTATGACAATGTCAAACATTAGTCATGGAAATCCAACTCCCAAATCTGGCTTTAAGCTTCATTCTGATAGAGTTCATTTTCCTTTACACACAACCATCTTTGCCAAATCTTCATGCTGTCTAAATTGCATACTTCATCCCTAGCTGATTTTATATTAGCAACTCAACTGTGTTCTGTAGCTTTATACTTATTTTGACCAGTGTAAAATCTCTGGGAAGGAAGCTCTATAAAGGGAGAGAAATGGCTCCGATTCTGTGGTATTATCTGGAAATATTCCCATTCTTCTTTCACGACTTTGAATTTCACACACATCTGAAGTTTTCATCAAAAAGGGACAAAAAGTTGCATATACCATTTTGGCTACTAAACATGAAAATAGTCCACATAAATGGGAATGCTGCCCAGGACATGGCCTCACAAATAAGTTATGACTTAAAAACAGGGCTCTTAGCTGGCTAGGTTATCATAAGGTATTATTTCCATTGGAAACAGCTGTAGCAGTCATGGGCATTCACCCAGATGGCCTGTCCCTTCTTAGATAAGAGATTTTGAGCCGGGAGGGGGCAGTGACTGTTCCTTATTTTGGTGCTGAGTCCATGGCTTAGGGAAGAGTGGGCAACAACAGCGTTGTGAGGGAATTGGCCATATGACAAAACACCCAAGGGCAATCTCTCTCTTTTTACTTCCAGGCTAATTTTTTTTGATGTTTTAGATCTCATTTTTCTTTTTTGACCAAATATGCAGTGCTGCAGATTTGGCTTTCATCTGTGGCTGGAGTTTTTATTATCACTGAAAATCATCCCCACCAGCCTCATCTGTTGCTTGAGTCCTTACAAAACAAGGGCCTTCAAATCTGAGGATTTAGAGTTGACATGGCTACAATGGTTTTTAAATGTAAAAAACCCCAACCTACATGGATTATGTTCAGGAAGAGAATTTAAAATGATTAACTCTCTACCTTGTACTTCTCTGACACATTTCTTCGGAAGATTTCCTAGTGTGAAAAATATGAATTAGACCAATATTATTCCATCCATTTTGCAAATGGATAAAATGAGGCACAGTCAGGTTAAGTGGCTTGTTTGTGAGCATAAAGTGATTTAGTGCGAGAAGTGAAGGTAGTACCCAGGCATCTCAACTTGAGTCTGCCATCCACCTAGCATGGTGTTTCTGCATCTGTCAGGGGTGATGGCATCCAACATTTTTGGGGTAAGGCCCATAGAGAATGACCATGGTGGGATTTTAACTTCTGTTAGCATATTTAAATTCTCTAACTCAACACTACATTGACATGATGATTTGGGGGCATTTCTTTTCTTGACAAATGTATACAATCTAGAGCTAATCTCCCCTTCAGTAGGGCACTTCTTCTCTCTTCCAATGGTGACCCTGGAAATTTGTGGCCTGAGTTACAGAAATGCTCTGCCCCATCTTTCTCTCCTGCTCCTCTTTCCTGCCATGTTCTAATGGATGTGCCAGCTAGAGGCACATCTCATGGGCATTCAAACAGATGAGTCTCCTGCCCGTGGGGCAGAGGACCTCTCTTGGGAAAGAGGGAGATGAGTCTTCCACTGCAGTCCAATCTACACTGCATGAATCATGAACGTGTCAATGGATGGGATTTTGAGAGATTTTGGACCTGGAAAAATGAGACTTTGCTGAGGCCAGGGAGAGAGAGGGAGAGAGAGAGAGAGAGAGAGAGAGAGAGAGAGAGAGAGAGAGAGAGAGAGAGGAGTGTTAGAATGGGGGGCAAGGGCTGGAATGCCACACTCCTCTGGTGACACCTACTGAGTCAAACAACTTACTTTTGCTTCTAACAAAATAGAGGAATTCAAACCACTTTTCTGCCAAACTTGGCCACTACCTATTGATGAGCATCAGAATTTTTAGACACATTTTAGAAAACGTTTTGAGTGTTAAAAAACAACAGTGTTGTATAAATGTAAAGTGTTATCATCATTAATAATAAAACCAAGTTGTTTCTAGTTACCCAAGTATAAAAAGGCCCAAAATGTTTTTAAAAGCATAAAAGTTGCATTTTTTTCATCATATTTGCATAGCTCTAAAATGCCTGGAGAAGGTTGATTCTTGAATTTTGAGAAAATTCAAGTTTGGCTGACATTGGGACCCAAAGGGACATTTTTAGAGAGAATTAGTAACTGACAAAAGTTCAGAGTGGAAGCACAGTTTTAACCTGAATTATTGCATTGTTGCTGTGAAATTACAAGACTATGAGACCCAAACTTCTATAATTTAATTACAAATCATTGGCATCTTCTTACCGTAATTCTATTTTTGGCTAATATAACACTTTCATGTAGGCTTTGACTAAGAAAAATTTTATATATACCACTTCTGCCAGCACCTGGAGGCCTTAAAAAAATCTATCTGTATTTGTGTACAAAAGGTATGTATGGCATATATACCTCTTAGCAAAATAGGTGCTCCCTTTCCTCTCCCCTCCCACCCCAGAGCATGAACAAGTTCTGTATAAAAATCCTCCTGCAGAATCAGATCAAGGATGAGAATCAGCAAGTTCCAAGGTTGCCATTTGGTGAAAGGTGTGGAGACTCTTCCCTAGGCTCCCCTACCCTGGCAGCCCAGTCCATCCTGGCCTTAGGTGGCTCGGGAGCTGAAGGGAGGGCAGGGGTCCCAGGAATCGGCTGTGTGGCCTGGGGAGTGTGATATGCAGTGCCCATCACAGAGCTGATGGGTCTTTAGCAAAACTGGCTGGTGAGCCACTTGAACAAGGCAAGTAGGCAGAAGCGAATCCAAGGCCCTCCACAGGATTGTAACTGGAGTTGACTGATGTGAAAGATAGTTTAACATTTGGAGGAAGGGAAAAACCTCCCAGGAGAGAGGAATTTGTAGCCATTGCCCGACGGCAGTCTCAAGGGGCGCAGGGCCCCTGGCACAGCGGGCACTGGGGAGGAGGTCAGGGAGGCGGCATCTGGGCGTCTGTGCCCATTGGGAGGGTTCACGGCTGGAGGTGCTGGGGTAGGCTGCAGGGACAGTTCTTTCAGCTCCAGCTTGTCCACCATGCCCTCCTCTTTTTTGTGGTGGCGGGGGGACAGATTGAGCAGATTCAGCACGTCCCGTTTGGAAGTCATGGTGCCTGGTGCCCCGCGGAAGATCTTCACGGGGCCCGGGGGAGGCTGGGGGGCACTCTGCCAGAACATCTTCAGGTTGTGGATGGCCTGCACCTTCTCGTCGATGGCTGACATCTTCAGCTTGTCCAGATCGGGGGCATCGGCCGGGCTGGAGCGGGCTGACCCTGCTGACGAGTAGGACAGGGCTGGTGAAGGGGCGCTGCCAGCCGGTGACTGATGCCCCGAGCTGGGTGACTTGGAAATGTGGGCACTGTAGGGAGAGCTGGGGTACTTTAACTTAAAGTGAGGCTGGTCCGTCAAGGAGCTAGGGGAGTCTGTGCTGGGCGAGGGCCGGCCACTGTGCTGGCTGGTGCCTTCCTTGGCTGACGTTTCTGAGGTGGTCGGGCTGTTGTAGCCTGAGCTCACCTTCTGGAGGGAAGAGCTCCTTGTGGGGGGCTTGGGCCTCCCGGTCACCGGGGAGGATCTCTGGCTCCTTTGGCTGGAGAGTAGAGGCCGGCTGAAGGCGCTGGTCTCCGAAGCTCGGAACGTACAAGGAGCAGTGGTTGGCATGGAAGGCCCCTCTTCGGGATGGGCACTTGGGGGGACCTGGGGGCCGCTCCGCTGGAGGCGTTCCACAGCAAGCAAGTGACTCTGGGTCTCCTCCAGAATTTTCTGGGCCAGTTCTTGTGGGTCAAGGTTTGGGTGGTTTTCTTCTTGGGATTTAACAGTACTATCGGTTTCAGTGCTAGACTGGTCAGATTCTCCAGTATCCGAACTTGCAAGTTTTCCAACTTTTTGGAAAGGTGAGTTTGGACTGGGAATAAGAGTCATCTTAACGGGAGAATTGGGGGTACTTATGCTCCCTTTGGAGCTGACAGATATTTTAATGGCCCCAGGAGCCCCAGCTTTGGATGGTTTGGGATCCGGAGAAAATCTCACTTTGACATTTTCCTGGTAAGTTGCCAAAGGCTCATTGCTAATGATGGAAAACCCTTCATATTCTTCTTCCTCTTTGTTGGTCGGAGCACTGGTCTGTGGAGACAGCTGGCTTCTTGGTGCCGAAGGCCGCTGAGAGGAGGAGTTTCTGGACTTGTCACCGTCCTGTCTCCCTCTGGACACGACACCTTCTAGTGTTCCTTCATGCTTGGAAACAAAACTCATGGAAGAGGCGATGGAGCTCAGACTGTACACAGAAATAGCATCTGATGCAACACTCTCTGGGCACGTTGGGGAAAATGGAGGGTTTGGATACCCCAAGGGAGCCTGGTTGGAGATGGACTGAGCAGATGCTAGAGACTCCAGCGATGAAGAACTGTCAAGACTAAGGCGTTTGGGGAGCTCTGTGGAATCTAAATAAAACCAGTAGTCTGTTAGAATCAGAAGCCTCAACCCAAGCTAAAATTTAAGACTAAACTGGGAACCCTGATGGATTTTCTTTCATTCTAATAAGCAATATGTGTGTGGGGGGGCATATATATATATATATATATATATATATATACTATATGTTATATAGTATATATATATAAATAATATATATACTACATTATATATACAGGCCATATATATATATAATATATTCAGTGTATATTATATACAATAAAGAAGACAGTAAGAAATAAAAGAAATGCTTACTCTACAACTTTTGAAAAAATACAAGCACTTATGAAATTGCATTTAAAATTTACAGAAGGATATATTCTAAAGAATAAATCAGGATCCATGCCAGAAATAGTCCCTGATGTTTGATCCTTAGGACCACGAACATGTTTAGATGGTCAAAAGAGAATGTAACTTAGCCGCACGTGACGTGGGCTCAGCCTCTTGTGCAGGTGGGATCTCATCTTACCAAAGAGAGACAGCAGGGACTGGAGAGCAAAATGGATGGTTCGTCGATTTGCTTGTTTTCCAGTTTTCAGAATCACCTCTTCCTGACCAACTTCACAGAGGTCAAAACCTAAAGGAAGAGATAGTTCAGAAATCCATGTCTACAGGGAAGGTTCTATATCTCAATGGGGGCTTGTGAGAAGCAAGTCTTCTTACAGTTTCCCTAAGAACCTGTCTCACCAAGCTGTCACCCTGTTCATCATCTACTCCAACCCCACTTTCTTGGGCTTTCACCTTCACTGTGCTCCTAACTTAGGATTTACCTAAATCAAAGTGAAAAATGATAGCTGTCCCCTCTTTCATTTTTCTTAGGGCATATGGAAATTCTGGTCCAAAAAGCTAAAGAGGAGCTGTCTACTTTATCCATAGCAAATACACAATGGACTTTTCTCTTCTCCCTGGGGATACCATTTTCATTGGATAACCTCACTGAGGCCACAGGTCAATTCTACTTCTGTCCTTCTCTTGAACCAAGTACAATTTCCTAGTCTGAAACCCAGAAGCTATGGGAACACAATTACAAAATATTTTTCACGCAGATAAAGTCAGAGATAAACAATTGGAAAACGTTAGACTGAGCAAATATAATAAAAAATGAAATTTTATCCAAATTAAATTACTTATTCAGTGCCATACCAATCAAACTACCAAAAAACTATTTTACGGAGCTAGGAAAAAAAAAGTAACAAAATTCATCTGGAGCAATAAAAGGTCAAGAATAACAAGAAAATTTATGAAAAAAATGCTTAATGGCCTAGCAGTACCAGATCTAAAACTATACTATAAAACAGCAGTCCTCAAAGCTGCCTGGTACTGGTTAAGAAATAGAGTAATGAAGCAGTGAATTAGGGTAGGTACAAAAGAAACAGTAGTAAATGACTATAGTAAACCTATAGTAAATGCTTGACAAATCCAAAGACATGAGTTTCTTGGATAAGAACTATTTGCCAAAATCTGCTGGGAAAATTGGAAAATAGTATAGCAAAAACTAAGGATAGACCCACATCTCATACCCTATACCAAAATAAGGTCAAAATGACACAGGATTTAGACATAAGGGGTGATACCATAGAGCAATTAAGAGAACAAGAAATACTCCGCCTGTTGGATCAATGGAAAGAGGAAAGATTTATTATCAAACAAGTAATGGAGAACATTATAAATTACAAAATGTATGATTTTGCTTATATTAAAATTAACAAAAGGTTTTACATAAATAAAACCAATGCAGCCAAGACTAGAAAGAAAATAGAAAGTGGGAAACAATTTTCATAGTTAGTGTTTCTAATAAAGGTCTCATTTCTAAAATAGATAGAAAATTGAACCAATTCTCCTCATCTATAACTTCACATAGTTGTAAATATTAAAATATTTTAAAATAATAGGATTGAGGGGGTGGCTAGATGGTGCAGTGGATAGAGCACTGGCCCTGGAGTCAGGAGTACCTGAGTTCAAATCCGGTCTCAGACACTTAATGATTACCTAGCTGTGTGGCCTTGGGCAAGCCACTTAACCCCCTTGCCTTGCAGAGAGAGAGAGAGAGAGAGAGAGAGAGAGAGAGAGAGAGAGAGACAGAGAGAGAGACAGAGAGAGACACAGAGAGACACAGAGAAAGAGTCAAGAGCAGAGACAGAGACAGAAAGTCAGAGATCAACAGAGATAGAGACTGAGAGACTGAGAGAGGGACAGAGAAGGACAGAGAAAACATATACGTGAAAAGCCCAGGCATCCAAAAAATACTGTACTAAAACCCAGGAGTGGCCAATGATAGATGTAGCGGTTTTCTTGTCCCAGGCTCCCCTCATCCACTCATTGAGTGCAGGTCAGAGGGTGAAGGCTGGACTAGTTGGGAAATGAGCAGCCCGCCAGCTGGAGCTACACAATCTAAGCCTCAAAGACTGTCTGGGACTGAATTGTCCTGAACTGTCTATCCCTGTCTCATCTAGTGAGGGATTTCATGACTCAGAGTTTACAGAAAGATGTAAACAAGAAAATCATGATGGTTGTTGTTTGTTTTTTCCTCTTAAGCCTGCAAGGTCCTAGACTAGAGAAACAGGGCTGGTCCCTGGACACTAGGGTTCATCCCAGTAGCTACCTGGGGCACTGGTTGCTATGAGACGTTTTCCTATGTGAGTGTGAGAATAAACAAACCCTAAAATCTATAGAAAAGTGTCACGAAATTGGATTAAAACAAGAATAACCATCAACAGTGCAAGGGCTAGGCCTCAAGAAAGGGAGGGAAGAGGGAAAGTTGAGGGATGACCAATGATCAGAACGAAGTGACCACTTCCATCAGAATCCATTGCCTTGGCTGCCCTGCCCCAAGAGAATTAAACTTCGGGCTTTTTTATATCATCTGATGCAAGAGTCTGAGGAAGGAATATTTATTTTTCTGTGCCCTGAAACCATCCTGTGAAATCTGTTGTATTCACAGAGGGGGAAACGTTCACCCTGAATCTGAAGTGGGTCCGGTCTGTGACTCTGGAGATGTGTGGGAATGGGAGGGCTTTCTCTTTTGTTTAGTTCTGAGGGATGGAGGAGATCCCTGACTGATGAGCTAGAAAGGATTTTACAGAAGAGGAAACTGAGGCCCCTAAGGTTTTGTGAATTTTCCAAAATCCTTCAGGCAGAAAATGGTGTCACAGCTGAGATTCAACCTTGGGACTCCTGACTCCAAATGTAGTATTCTCTCCACTAGATTATGCATCCAGAGCCAACCTTCCTTCTAAGCCCTTTGGCCTGATCCTGGAGCTAATACATGAATCCCCCCCCACCCCATGACTTCCTCATTTGCTTAAATAGTCCCAGAGAAGAAGGTTCAGTATTTCAGCTTTAGAGGGCCTCCCCTGAGTCCATCAAGTATAAGAAAATATTCTTTACAATATCCCCAACAACTATCACCTGTCATCTTCTTGAAGATCTCTGCTATGGAGGACGTTACAATCTCCTAAGTGGCCCACTTCACTTGGACTACTCTAATTGTTAGAAAATGTTGCCCGACTTCAAACCTAAATTTGTCTCTTTATAGCTTCTACTCGTGACTCCTGGCCCTGGCCTGGGGGGGACAAGCCTAAGAACAAGTCCTCCTAATTATCCTCCCTCCATTCCCCCCCCCCCCCCCGTCTTCTCTTCACCAAACTAAGCCTGAATGTCTCCATTTTCTTCAACTGGTCCATATGTGGCCTTATGCCATTGTGGACTCTGCTTTAGACAAGCTCCACCCATATGGTGCCTGGAATGGCAAGACATCTGTTGCTTGCCCAGTCCTGACATGAGGCTTCTCAGCAACTTGAGCAGAAGCTTCTTGGAGCTGTCATTTCACGTGACTGAGCTACATCTAGCTTGTGATCCACTGAAGTTCCCAGATCTTCAGATGAACTATTGTCTAGTCACTCCTTCATCATGTAGCACTTGTGAAGTTAAGTGACTTGAAATGTATACCAAATAAATTTTGTATTACTAAACTCAGCTCTCCAGTGTAGCGTGTTGGTCTGGGATGTCTAAAGGGCCACCAGGGGTACAGGGATCCCTGAGAGCCAAGATCAATTCTTTAATTACATCCTTGACTCATGGATAGACTGAAGATGTCTTCAAACCTTTTACAAGGTCATCAAAGGCGCTCTCTTTCCATCCAGCTTGACGACAAACTTTTTGTTAAACCTTATTGTCACATTACTGCCCCCTGGGATGAACGAGGCCATGGCAGATCCACCTGGGGCCATCTGATCAGCTCTTCCCAATCCACTATAACTCACTAACTCATGAATTAAAATCTCCTCATTCTATGTCTGGACAGTTCAAATGGTTAAGAAGACTGGCTTGATGGTGTGTGGAGCTGTTAGCCACAGTCACACAAGATCAGAAACCACTAAAGATGACAATGTGGAGAAGTGAGTACAAGAAGCTAGTGTTGCCCTTGGTCAATGAAAAGCAGCATTCTATAGAGAGACTTAGGGTGAGGAAGACCTAGCCTCTAATACTTCTTAACCTATATCTCTCTGAGTCTCAGTTTCTCCATCTGTAACATACCCTTAGTACCTGCCTCAGAGGGTTGACATGACCCTTAGATGGGGTAAGATATGTAACACATTTTTCAAAATTTATATTTTCATTGTTAATTTTAATAATACCTGTCATTATTATTACTGGTCTTTAGAAATCCTTAGGAAGACCTTAGAAACCAGTTCAACATCCTTATCTATTTAAAAAGAGGGAGTTCTTTAGGAGGCCCAAAGAGACAAGCCCACACAGGGATTTTTTCAGGTGTGAGCAGGTGCTCTTTGTCCATCCTTTTCTAATGAGTTAACAGGAAAATGAGAAGAAGTGATTCTCTGGCACTATCAGGGAAGCTAATATGCTTATGGTTCACTGCAGACCTCCGCGGGGGGGGATGCACCTCTAGGCCAAGAGAATTGTGTCCGACTTCTACTACCCCAAAATGCAGCAAATGTTTCTGAGAGAATAAGTGAAAAAAAAAGAGAAATTCATTGGAGCAAAATCAGGGGCTTGGAGGGGGGCGTTGACTGAATCTTCAGAATCACAGAATGGGAATTTTTAAACAAAGCTTCAATACCCCAAGATAATATTGAGAAGAAATGTTCAGTCATTTTTCAGTCATGTCCAACTCTTTGCGAACCCATTCTAGGTTTTCTTGCCAGAGATACTGCAGTGGTCTGCCATTTCCTTCTCTGGCTCATTTTATGGATGAGGAAACTGAGGCAGGCAGGGTGAAGTGACTTGCCTGGGGTCCCCCAGCTAGGCTCGATTTAAACTCAGGAAGAGGAGTTCTTTCTGATTTCAGGCCTCACACCCTACAATATCTAGTATCTCTTAGGTAAAGGCAAGAGAGGAAGCAACTAGAAACTGAGGAATGACAACTAAAGGAGGAAACTGTTTTCTTACCTAGGGCTGCCAGGAACTCATGACAGCCCGGGAGTCGCCAGAGCTGGACGCTGATGGAGACTTGGATTGGAGCCGAGGCAAAATCCTGTTCCTTCTCTCCGGCTTGGAGCTGGACCAAGACCTGGTGGAGCTGGGAGACAAGGGAGAGGCGTCAATGCTGGCCATCCTTCGAAGACTCACCATTCCCTGGGTCCCCCCCCCCCCCAACCATTTCTCAGCAGAACTGCTATCAACTGTTTTCATCACCATTGCAGTGACAACAAGACTAGCCACACTGGGCATGGGGATGGCATCTTTAAAAAGCCCGGCCAAAGAGAGAGCCCTAGGAGCCAGGAGACATGGGCTTGAGGCCATACACCCACTGGCCTCTGAAGCAATGATGGCTGACATGGATGTGGGGTCTTGTGGTTTTCTCATGTCATCTCTATCGACACCCAGGGAAGGATGGTGCTGTGACCATCCTCTGCTGGGGCGGTGAGATGAAGGGGCTGCTCTGAGGCTGGCCAGGAGCAGCAGGGTAAGGCTGGCTCCCATGCTTCTGGGAGGAAGTCGGGTCTCCAGCTCTAGGCTCACCCCCTCTGATGGACAAGGAGGATTCAGAGAAACACGGCAAGTCAGACAGTAGCAGAACCCTGAAGCTGCCGGGCCCAAGAGGAAGAAATGTCAAAGGGGAGCCGAAAGCCCCAACACCTGGGGACAGCCATCAGCGTGAGGAGCTCTGGGCAGGAGACCAGAGCCAGGGAAGGCCAGGGATGGTCTTGTTGGATTCCTAGAGCTGATAGGAATAGGTAGGAATGAAGAACTCTTATTTCAGAAATTCTGGATTGGATTAGACTAAAAGTTCGAGTCCCCTGAAGATTTGCATGGAGCTCGGCAATCGAATCAGAGAGAGACTAAAGAGGAACAGAGGAGGAGCAGATGGTGAAGCGCAAAGGGGAAATTGAGCCAGGAAAGGCCTCGGGGATGGGCTTTGGTTTCTCGCCTGACACCCCTCACAATGGGGAGTCCTGACATTCTCGTGTCCTGTCACCCTTTGGTCTGGAGAAGCCTCCAGTCCTTCTTGGAAGGTCTGGTGCCTCCATTCTGTATGGAAACCGAGGCTCCCTTTCAGGGTGAAGTGAAAACAAAGATGTTTCCTTCCCATCCCAGCTCCTGGCTGTCTGGGAGTCTGAGGAGCCCATAATAGAGGTCCTGCTCACTAGAGGTTAATGCCCGCTGGCAAATGCCTCCCAGAGGTCACCTGGGGGTGGAGGGTTCTTGGGCTCACCTGAGTCACAGCTGCTACACAGAGGAGTACTCACCATTCCAACCATATTTTTAACAGCCTTCAGCCAGCAGATTATAAGAGAAGGAAAGAGAAATGAGAGAAAGAAAGGGAGAAAGAGAGAGAGAGAGAGAGAAAGAAGGTAGTTTAGACTCAAGCATAGGTGGTTGCGCCACATGAATTGCCCATTGTCATTTGCAAGCTCCAGGTTGGGCCTACAGACTAGCAGCCACATCACAGCATCACAGGGGAGGGAGACAGAGTCAGGAGGGACGAAACAGGGATGTGAGCAGCCAGATTGGGAAGCTTTGCCTCTTGGGAGTGGTCCAAAGCCCCCCCCCCACCTGGCTGCCCCTACCTCCCACCCACTGTTCTCCAGAGGGGTCTGGGCAGGCTTGAAGGGGACCCAGGGGAAGAGTGGGGAGATTTTCAAGCTGGTCTAACAATGACTCTAGAGACACTGGGGACAGGTCAGCCAGCTGACCCTTGGAGCAGAGCCCCAGTCAGACCCCCAGGGGTGGGGGGTGGGGCCCAGGCAGAAGGTCTTGAGCTTCCCAAGGGGAGTCCTTGGGCCACTTGAGTTCTTCTCTGGAACCCAGTTTCCAGACTTTTCCCAGGGCGTCTCCTCCAACTTCCACCCCATCCCAGTAGCCCCTTCTCTCCTGGGTGCCGTAAGGAAAGCAGATGCCACGAGCCAGCCAAAAGGTGGGAAGGAGCGCAACTTCAGAAGGTGCCTCTGAAGACGCAGAGAAAGCCAGCAAGCTGGGCTGGGGGTCATGGTGAGCCTCCAAGCCATCCCTGGTAGAAGAAAGTCCAGGGAGGCCAATGGACTTCAGAGGGAGCTCCTGGACCAAAGAGTGCTATCTCCACACAGAAAAGGAGCCTGGCCAGCCCAGGAGGACAAGGGACAATGGGAGGGAGGGTTGTGGTTGTGGCTTTGTTTGGGTTTCCTCAAGTTTCCCCATTTTGGGGTTAGAACCAACGATGGCCGGGAGACACTGCCTATCTTTAGACACTGCCTTGCTTGTGACTGTCAGAGTCTTATGGCTTCTGGGAACGAGGGCCTCAGCCTGGGTGTGTGTGCGTGAGTTTGCGTGAGCATGAGTGTAAATGTGTGTGTGAGTAGAAATGTGTAGATGAGTATGAGAATAAGAACATGAGTGTGAGTGTAAGTGAATAAGAGTCTGAGTGGGAGTGGGCCAGGGCCACCAGGGAGGACTGGTCCCAGGGAAAGTCCAGCTGAGGGACCTCCAGAAGTGGAGAGCTTCGTCCCCAGAATCATCTCCTCCCCACCCCCCCAGGACCCCAGCCAAGGCCTCCTTTGCCAGGTGGACACAGTGAGGTTGCGCTGGGTCCCACAGCTGCGTCCTGTGCAGGCCACTTGGCACGGAGCGCTTTGGGCCGACCATGGCTCCTTAGTCCTATAAGCTGATCCTGATCCCAAGTTTCTGGTGGGTGAGGTGGGGCAGCGAGGGAGGTAAATAAAATCAGGGAATGGGGGGACCCTGAGGTCTTGGAGCCCCTCTTCTGAAGGTGCCAGCTGAAGGAATTGTCCTTCACAGAAGAGATTCTGGTTTTCACCAAGAACTGTGGGATCCAGTAGTAATGTGCCCCCCCCACCATCCCTGGCCCTACTCGTATCCTCTCAGGTCAAGGTGAGGGTGGTCCCCCCAGGGTCACAGCCTGCCCCACTCCCATTCCCTTCTGCGCCATGCCTGGTGCTTACAGGGACCACCATTCAGGGTGACATCACTCCCGCCTCTCTCCCCCAACCCCCAGTCTCCTGCACTGCCCGGGCTCTGCCCACTTACCCGGCTGATAAGTTGTTCTCCGGCTTCCGAGGTAGTGATGAGCTTGCATAGTGCTTGGAGGGCAGGGGCTGGCAAGCCTACAAGGATCAGACAACAAGGCTCCATGGGAGGGCTGCCCTGGTGAGGTGGGTACCCCAGAGGGCAGTGCCCAGGACCAGAGCAGCTTGGGGGGTGAGTGGATAGAGCATTTTCATTATTGGAAAATGGGGGGTAGCCAGGTGGTGTAGTGGATAGAGCACAGGCCCTGGAGGCAGGAGTTCAAATCCGTCCTCAGACACTTAATAATAATTCCCTAGCTGTGTGATCTTGGCCAAGTCACTTAAGCTTAGCAAAAACTAAAAAAAAAAAAAAATAATGAGCCAGTGGTTCCCTAATTAGCATCTGCACTGACTGTGGTGGGGGTCCCAGGGGTCCAGGGCTGGCTGTTCCTCAGTGGGCTCCAGAGCATTCTGGACCCTCTTAGGTCTCAGCATTCTTCTTCAAGGCGTCACCATGCTGGGAGGGAGCTGACCTGGGGCCAAGCCGGCTGCAGCCCCCCAGGCTCTGATCCAGCAGCTCCTCCAGACTGGGCAGAAGGTGACACACAAATAAAAAGGAGGCCACCCAGGCACGGGCTCCCTTGTGCGCCCAAGGGCGCAGGGGAGATCAGTGGGGGAAGCTGAATCCAAACTCCCATCTACCCCTTGCTCTTCCCCCACACCTCAAGAGGTGACCTTCTGTTAGAGGGACAAGGGGAAGTGCCTCGGGGGGGCAGAGAGCCAGTCCCTCAGGGTGGCCGGAACATAGAGTGAAGGAAGTAAGGTGGGAAAGCCTGGAGCCCAGGGGTTTGTCTCCCCACCTCCTTAGGACCCTGGACCCTGCCTCCAAACCCAGGGGAGCCACTAGGAAGAGTCTTCCAGGCCCATGGCCCCAAATCAACAACTCAGTACATGCTAAAGGAAGCAGAGCCTGCCCCCAGGAGCCTTCATTCTGTGGGGCGCAGAACACGTCTATAAAGTCAATACCATACAGAGGCTTGTTTTGAGGGGAGGAAGATGGAGAGCTAGGGGTGAGCCACGGGGTTCCCAGGTTTGAGGGTACCTTTCACCCTGGGACCCAGAGGCCCCCTTGACCTTGCTGCTTCCCCTGCCCTCTTTAGTGGGGGGGTCTCCATTGCCCCCAACCAGCACCCCCTTCTTACCCAGCAGAGACTGGATGGTGGTGCTGCACTGCTGGAGCCTCTCGCCAGGGTCCGAAGTGGGGAAAAAGACGGCTGCGGGCAGGCCGCTGGCAGGGGGGTCCAGTCTGAAGCCCACGGCAGTGAGCAGCGCCTGCCAGCCGGGGATGCCCCCCACCTTGTTCTCCACGCTCTGCTGGGAGGTGTACATGGCATTGCGCTGCCCATTCTGGATACGCTGCAGAGACTTCTCCACCTGGGGGGCAGAGCAGGGTGGGCATGGGTGGGGGGCTTCTGCCAGCGGGGCCCCCCACTACCTAGGGAGAGGTAGCACCTGCCATCTGACACACAGTAGGTGCTTAATCAAGGCTCATTGGAGGCCCCCTGGTGCCGGAGCTTGTCCTGAGGGTTTTGGGCTGGGAAGGGGAGCAAGCGGCAGCTTCCCTGGACACAAAGGTGACATTCATGGGGATGGGGGGATGAGATGAACCCCTCATTCACCCTGGACACCCAGTGCTGTCACTTTCTGGCAGGGAAGGGGGCTGCCTGACCCACATCTGTGGACTCAGGTCTGGGGCCTCCCATGGCTGGGGGCATCTGGAGCAGGAACTTTGGGAAGCATCTGGCCTTGGGCATTCCCTCCTTGAATGTCCACAAGCAAGTGAGGGACTTCCACTCTTGGAACTTTTATTTCCACATCTGGAAATTTCAGAGAGTGGGGGAAGAAGCACCAACCATCGGGCAAGGGGGGCCCTGGGAGGTGAGGGGCACTGAAGCCAAAGGAAAGTCTCTACTCTAGGGTATGGAATGGGAGGACTCAGGGAGGGGAGCCTTCCTGGAGGCTTGGATTTGGGGCTGCCCCTTTCTCTTTGGGGGGAGATGAAGCCCTCCAGTCTTCTTTCACTGGCACCTTCCATGGCAATGCCTGCTGTGCCCGTGTGGCATCCATGGGCCCGGTCCCCAGCCCCGGCCTTCCTGAGGCCCCAGAGCTTCCCCAGGGAAGCTCACTCACCAGGTGGAGCAGCACCCGGAGCGCATCTCGGGCTCGCTCTGGGTGCTGGAGAATCTCCGTCAGGGCCTGGCCGATGAGGGACGAGGGGCTGTTCAACTTCACGTCGCTGCCAATGAGCAGGAAACCTGTACAGGGCATGGGGAGAGCCGTAAGCCCCCTTGGTCACCTCAGAAGCACCTGCCCTAAGCCTCGTCACCCTACTCCCCCCAATCTCTCCAGTCCATTATTTGGTCATCCCCATTTGCCTAACGCCTCAGACAAGGCCCAGGGGACCATGCTCTTGGAGGAAATGGAGCAGGACACCTCAGAAAGGGCAGGGGGCACTGCTAAGCCACCCCAGCCCATCTGAGGAGTCCAGCCTCTTGGCCCCTTGCACCCACCATGGGCAGCACCTTTGTGCCCACCCTTGGGACTCATCCCTTGTAGTTTGGAAACTCTGGGAGAGGTTTTTCCTCCAGGGCGCCGTCCCCCTGTCACTGCAGATACTGGGCTTGGGGAGTGGGCTGGTGGGCCAGGCCTCTGTTCCCTCCACTGGATGAGCTAGCTTTCCATGGGGTCTCATGGGAACCTCATAGAGTGCTGGATAAATGCCAGCTGTTATCATCATCATTATTATAAGCATTATCATTATTATTATCTTCCTCAACATCCCGGCACATTGCAACCTTCTGGTTGTTAGAACGTGTCGTCATAACAAGACCACTCATGCCGCCTGCCCCGGGTGGAACACCTGTGGATGGTCGAGCTGGCCAGGGTGGCTTCCCACCTAACTTATCTTGTGGTGGTCTCATTTCCAAAGTATGGGCTTTGAGTGGAACACCAGAATCTCCCTTGGTTGGGGACAGATTTACGTCCACCCCCCAGTCAGAAATAACCTCTCCAGGAGGGTCTGAGTCTGAGGAACACACCGGGTGGCCTCCTGCCTTGCTCTGCCTTGGGAAGACCCATCTGGGCTACTCCTACCCCCGACCCTTGGGTCTGAGGCTGCTCTGTCTCCATTCTGCTCAGCGGGGCCTGCTCTGAGGAATACAGCTCCCAGAGGTCTCCCCCTTGGGCTGTCCTGCTCTAAGCTCCCAGGTGAGGCAGGTAGAGGGGAGAGGGTGGGAGACATGGGGGGGGGAGGGATGGAGACATCCGTGGTTCTGGAAGGCATCTGGGCCTCTCTAGGTCTTGAGTCAGAAGACTGGCTCTAGGTCCTGGTTCCAGGATGAACTTGGGAAAATCAGAGCCTCTTGGACCCTCCATTTCTTCATGGCTAGAACAGGACCCCTTAAGACTAGTTGCATGGTCCAGTGATGCCCCATCTGTAAAGGTGCCATGCAAAGGGAGGGGGGGGCTTTATAATGATGCTAAGAACCAGGGGTGAGGAGTGACCCAGATTGGCCACGGGCTGTCTCAAAGGCAGAGGGAGGGTCTGGAGTTCACCAGGACTCTGCCCCAGAGGAAGTATGCTCTTTGTGCTGCTCAAAAATCTGCTCATTGACTTGAAATCCAAAAATTGTTGATTTGCCTCCTGCCCTCTGTCCTCCCTGTGCCCTGCCCAGAGGCCCAAGGCCAGGCCCAGGATCCGGCCCCTCCTACCTGCCCAGTTGGAGGGGTGGGAGAACTGCTTGCTGCTCTGCACCCCCTTCATGGCTTCGCCCAGGGCAGCACTGGCCCGCAGTCCATTCAGCAGGGAGGAGTAGAAGGCCTGGATCAGCATCTTGGAGGCGGCCACTGGGACCGGCCACAGGGACACCAGGACACACTGGGCTCCTGCCGCCAGGAAGGCCCGGGTCAGGCCTATGACCCCATCAGCCGTGATCCTGCTGCTGGCCTCCTGATAGGAGCCCAGGACCACCAGCTTCCCAGGAAGCCGCAGGTCCAGGATATCGGCAGCCGTGAGCAGGAACTCCTGCAACGGTGGACAGTCGGAGATGCTTTCGGCATCGCTGGCATCGTCCTGCATCCTCAGGGACTCAGGGATCGTGTAGGGGTTCCCGAAGGAGCTCCTGCTGCCCCCGGGGGGGCTGTCGGTGTTGGGGGTGAGCACCAGGGCCGACAGTTTCCAGGAGATGTGGGTGGCGAAGTGGACGCATTCAGCCTGGCTCAGGGCGCTCATGACCCTCTCCTTGGTGGCCACCTGGCCCACCAGAGGCTGGCAGCCCAGCAGCTCCGACACCATGTAGGCTTCCTCTTCTGCGGATGGGACGGGGCCCCACAGCCAGCGGTCCATGACGGCCGAGGGCAGCTTGGGATTCCCAATGACGGCTGCCATCGAGGCTGAACTGGAGGGAGCCGGTGTGCTCTTCCTTAGCTGAGACTGGGAGGAGAAAGGACCCTAGTTGGTGCCCACCAGAGAGAAGACTTGGCTCCCCCCGCCTGCTTCTTCTCATTCCCGAGTCATCCTCCACACAACTGCTAAAAGAAGCATCCTGAGGCCTATGCCCAGACACCGGCCCTTCTCTGCCAAAGTCTGCGGCAGCTCGCTGGTGCCCCTCTCCCTAGCCAGGCTTGTGGCAACCAATCCTCTCAGAGACTGCCCATTCCAACTGTTGCAAAACTCACCATTTCCTCTTGGATCTCTCTCCTTTTGCCTAAGCCATCCCCCATGGCTGGGATCCTTCCTTTTCTTCTCCCCTTTCTCCTTTCCTCTACTTCTTCTTTCTTCTTTCTTCTTTCTCTCTCTCTCTCTGCCTGTTGGTCTGTCTCGACTCTCTCATTCTTTCTTTCTCTCTTTCCTTCCTTTCTCCCTCCCTCCCTCTTTCTTTTCTCTTCTCTCTTTCTTCCTTTTCTCTCTCCTCCCTCCCTCCCTCCCTCCCCTTCTTTCTTTCTTCTCTCTCTCTCTCTCTCTCTCTCTCTCTCTCTCTCTCTCTCTCTCTCTCTCTCTCCCTCCCTCCCTCCCTCTCTATACTTTCTTCCCAGAGAACAAGAAACAAGTTGATTCAGTAATAACTGGCACATGATTCGCCCCTTGGGTAACTTCCACACCAATGTTTAAGTTGGCATATCTGCTTCCCATGACTATGGAAATCCTCATGACTGACATGAGTAGTAACATTGCTATTTGCTATAGTTTATTCATAAGAGAAGATGCCCAACTGTGAGACAGAAACATCCAAGGTGGTCAATCAGACATTTATTAATTATGTGACCCCCCCCAACAAGTCCATCACCTCCCTGGACCTCAGTTTTCTCAATTGTCCAAGAAGGGGGCCTTCAAAGTCCCTCCTACCTCTGGGATCCTAAAACGGGCTCAATGAGAGCACCTCCTTCACTGGGATGTTTTTGGGATTAAAATAAGAGACACATATATTTTGTAACCCTGAAAGTGCCACATTGATGTAATTTCTTTATAAGTATTATGCAGATGTGACTCAGTTAACATCATAAAAACAATCAGTAAAAATGACATTCCCTCAAAAAATGGTGACCTAAACATGGTGCTCTTAAAAAAATGCATTTCCACTGAGCTGTCCATCATGGGCCTCAGGATCCAGGGGATCCCCCTTTCCCTACCACCTTTACTATCCACCAGGCCCCGACCCATCTGTGAGAGGGGAGGGGGCAGAATCATTTATGGGAACACCTTAGTAACTCCAGGATGGCTTGTCGGACAGGACCCAGGACTTCCATGGGTCCCTCTCCAAGCTGGGGACGGGATGCATAGGTCCAGGGAGTAAAGATGGTTTGGGTCCTGTATCTCGGGCAATGCCAGAGGGAATTTAGTTCTAAGGGGAAAGACCAGAGGGGACTCAAATGTGTTCTTAGACCAGAGTGGCAGCTACACGTTAGGAATGGGTAGGGGGCAGAGGCTGGCTCCACGGGGAGCCAGGCCAATTTGCCCCCTGCTCTCCCAAGGCTTGGTTACTGATTGGGGCCTGGGGTCTGCAACTTGTAAGCAGTTTGATTTCTTCTCCTTCATGAACCCTGCTCTGGTCTCTGTGAGCATGTGTGTGCCTCCCCAGAACATGCATGACGCCTCTACATAAAAGAGCATCCCACAGACGAGCAAAGGCTCCTGTTGGTAGATCTAAAGACCACCAGATTGCTGGGGATACACAAGGAGCAGCTGCTTCCCTGGCCCAAAGCCTCAGTGTCCCATGGGATCATTCTAATCAGATCCCCAGGGTCCTTAGAGATGACCCCCAAGGAGACCTGCAAGGTCAGGCCCAGAGAGACAGTGGGGCTGGACCTGAAGGAGCCACGAGGAGCCATGCAGGCCCACCCTGACACCAGACTAGGGGGGTTTCTCTGTCAAGCACGCAATCCTACCTTGGAGCTGGGGCTCAGGGCCCGGATGGAGGGCACAGCAATGAGGGTGAAGCGCTCATACAGATACTCGTTGGAGGCGCTCCCCTTCAGGAGGGCAAAGGGGATGAGGTACAGCTCCCCTTCCAGCACCAACACCAACTGCCGGTGACGTCCCACAGGCCCACTGGAGTGCATCAAGCCCTGGGGAGGAGACAGACACACAACTGAATGGGGGGGACCCATTGACATCTCTGGAAGCTTCCAAGTGACCTCACGCAGCTGGACGGAAACAGATCTATTAGTGAGCAAACAGAATTGCCACACCAGCCCAGGGACAGTCCTTGGACCCAGACGGACAGGCGCAAAAAGTAGTCCAGGAGGACAGGATGTGAGCTGGGTGGGGGTTCAGTTCATGGGTTGAGGGACTCGTTCAGTTGGGGTATGATCCCAAACTGGGGCCAAAGTGTTGCCACAGGGTTCAGGGTTCAGGTTACATAGAAAGTAGAAAAGAAACCATACTTTAATGAGATAGGGAATGTATGTTTGACTGGAAAAGTTGGTGGTCACAGTGGACCCACAATTTGTGACCCCTCCCCTTTGTGCAGAATGTCAGATTGGTGAACAATGAAGCCTTCCTTTCCTTATGCTAAGGCTGGCTATCAGCCTGGTTTAGGCTTCCTATCCCAGCATAGACATGGAGGGACATGGAGAGAAAAGGAGTCTGGGCTGATGGTACATGCTCCTGGAGAAGACACAGTTGCCTGGCAGGGAAGGAGGTGGGGAGGGCAGCCACGGCTCTGTGGTCCCTTCTAGACCTCTAAGGACCCAGGGGTGATATGGGTAATATTGATTTATTAATGTTCTGTAGAGCACTCTCAGCTCTTCAGAGAAAGGTGACCCTGAGATAAAAGTGAAGATAGCACAGCAACCTTCTCACCCTGCCTGGGACACCCACTCCCTCAAGTTTGCTAAAGAGGGGAGATTTCTTTCAAAAAGACCTGCTGGGTGAGCAAGGCTGCAAGAATATCGGTCTAAGAAAACGAGCAAAACATGTAAAAATGGCATTCAATCCAAGGGCAAGAGGACAAGAGGAAAGTGGGAACCGCAATTGTAAGAGGCGCTAAGCATCTTGGGGATCAAGGATAGCTGAGCCAACTGACACTCAGCCTCTGGATCATAAGGTGACCCACCAGCTCCTCTTCTGAAATCCAATTCTGCCAGAGGCAGAGGAAGGAAAAGAGTTTTCTAGTCCTAGAGGAAGGCACTTCCCAGTGTCCCCGGAGCTTCTCCCGTGGGCACCTGCCTGCCCAGCCCTCACTCTGCCACTAGGCTGCCGGGGGTCCGACCTATTCCTTCAGGAAGGTGGCCCACTTATCCTGACTGATTGGTACCAGTGCCTGCTGGCCCCAGCTCTGGGTACTCCTACTCCTCCTTCTGCTGAGCCCAAGGTCCCATTGGGGGACAACTGCTTTCTGGGGGGGGGGTGCTGCTCTCTTCCATTTTGACTTCCTGCCCTGAGAATTTGGCTGAAGGCATGCATGGTGGTCTCAGCTTAGCCAGAATGACATGTGCTTAGCAGAATTTTCAAGCGTCCCCAACGGTTTAATTTTTTCTCCTCTTTTTGCATGCAAGGGAGACATAAATAAAATTATTAGACTGCTTTGCATATGGCATGCCTTCAAGAGCTCTTTTTGAGGATGAGTTTACAACAAATGAATCTGTTCAAAGAAAACCAGGAGGCAAAGACTTTGGCGGGAACTCTTGGGTGCCATGGTTCCCCAGCACCATCTGTGGGAATATTTCTGGGCTTTGGGATGCTACAGAGGTGGCATTATCCAGAAAAGATTCCTGCCAGGAGGATCAGGGTCTTGGGTTCTAGGTCCAGCCACCATAAGACCGGGAACAAGCCCTTCACTTCTCTACAATGCAACATCGGTGGGAAGGCAGTGGGGCCACATCTCCACCCCACTTCTTGCTATCTCTGTGACTCCCAGACAGGTGTGGATCAGGTGATTGTACCTCTAGCAGGAGTGGTTTTAGGATCACTGGTTCTGCCTTCCTCAAAGGGATCCAGTGAGATTATAGATGGGAGATGTTCAAGAGAACAGTCCAAGAGAAGCATAGGAGAAGATGGACGATGAATGGGAGGCTCGGCCCCAGGCCTCAGGCCGGGTTGGGCAGCTGCGCTGTGGTTGACAGCCTGGACCACTCCAGGGCCCAGAGTCAGTGAGGAGCCACCAGCCTCCAAATGGGAATTCTGGGCCACCTTCCCTGGACAAAAATGATACCAAGGTGCAAGCAGCCTCCTGAATAAAATGATGGCAATGAGAGGCACCCAACAAGAGCTGGGTGCTTTTCTGCAGTTCTGTCTCCCCACCCTGAGGCTAAGATCACCCCTGGGAGAAATAAGGTCAAAATTGGCAAAAGCATAAAGGTTTGTGAGCTAAAGATTTCCCCTCTACAAGGTCCTGAGGCCAAGATCTATTTAGGAAAAAATACTCCAGGACAAAGCATCACCTCTGAAAAATCTCATTGCCAGACCCAGGGTTGGAAGAGGTATCATTATTATGGAAGAGTTGGTGAATCTGATCTGATGCACAGCTCCTGGTCCTGCCAGGCCACCCTGAGACAAACTGAACACACTCCAGTAGAACCCTTGTTTTTCTTTCCAAGCATATCCATGTCTTATTGGGCAATCCCAATGAGCTGGGGGAGGGAGGCTAGAAGAGGCATCAATGGGGAAGGCATGTCCCTGTGGGAAGCAGCAATTAATGGATGAGAAGGCATTATGTGGCAAGACCAGGACTGGGGCAAGGGCTGAATAGACAATAAACGCAGCAAGAGAACCAAGCGTGCGCAGTTCTCAGACCTCTATCCCTAGTCTTCTGCTAGGAAGGCAGGAGACAGAGGAGAGGGAAACATTTCAGGAGGGAGAAAGAGTGTGATATATGTGTGTGTGTGTGTGTGTGTGTGTGTGTGTGTGTGTGTGTGTGTGTGTGTGAGAGAGAGAGAGAGAGAGAGAGAGAGAGAGAGAGAGAGAGAGAGAGAGAGAACGAACCTCTGCCTGGCTTCCATGACCCTCTGTAATTGGCCCTGTCAGAGAAGGCTTCATGCCATGGGCGAAGGGGAGTCTGGAGCAGGAGGGATCAGCAGGAGGGAAAGTTAACTGGGAGGCCAAACCAAAGGGAGAAAGAACAGGTAGGAGTCAACTCCACTAATCCATAGCCTCCAGAAAGTGGTTGTAGGTGTAGAAATGGAGACAGGAATTCTGAGAAACATGGCAAGGGCAGAATGGACAGGTTTTGGCAAATGGTCAGTGAAAAGGGCCAAGAAGGAGGAGGAAGCCCAAGGCCCCCAAGGCTTTGAGTCTGGGAGAGGAAACACCTTTGCCCCTTTGATCCTTTTTACACTTGAGAATGGGCGCACCTCACTGGGAGAGGAGAACTTAAAACCCTATTCAGGAGGCTAGAACAGGCTAAGTCCTCAAAAACCTTAAGATGACGATGAAAAATAGCAATTATGATAAGGGCAGCTTTTTGATGCAGACAAGTATGAGGAAATGGGGCTCAACCACTCAACTGACAGCTCCCCATCAGAGGTGGTAAGGAAAGGATTGAGTCGTGCAGACTAGACAGAGCCCTTATCTGCTCTGCTGCCTCCAGGATGGGAGCTCTCGCCTCCTGAGAAGGGAGATCAGCTCTAATCCAAAATGAACTTGAAAATGGAAAGGAAGGTATGGTCCCTGTCTCTGACATGTTACCTGGAAGATGCTGCTCCAGGAGTCATATCAAGGAGACTCAGCCCAAGGAGAACCCCACTAACTCTATGGAAGAAGAGATGGGAAAGTGCCGGCTCCTCCTGGAGCCCTAAAGATGTATCAAGATTAGAAATCCTTCAATGATCCAAGTGATAGTACCCCTAAGGAGCTCATAAATTGGCTCCTTTGAAGCAGGGCACTAGGAAGGGAATCAGTTCACTAGATGCCAAGAGGGCAGAACTTCCAACTCTGTGTAGATGTCCGGGGACAGGTGGTCCAGACTACCCAAGTCAGAAGGGAGGCCAGAGAGTGGCTAGTTTAGTGCCCTCATTCTACTCATGAGAAAATGGAGGATTTGAGAGACCATGCGACTCACCCAAGGTCACCCTGCCCATCACGGTGGGCTGGTCTTGAAGCCCTGGTCTCTCTCCACTGTAGAGTGAACATTGGCCTCTGGGATCTGTCTTTTCTGGACCAGGAGGGTTTGGGAACTTTTTTTCTTCCTTGAGGGTGTATAAACATCTTAGAGGAAGAGTATACCCCCCCCAACACACACATTTTTATAACTATGGACCCACTTCTGACCCTCGAGTCTGTGCTGATAGCTCATCCCCAAGCAGTCAAGATGCCAGCATTAGGAATAACACCATGCACTGTGGTGACTGTAAAAGTTACAGAGCTGTTGCAATCACCTTCCCTCTCTGGGCCTCAGTTTACTTAAGTGTTAAAAGAAGAAGGTGGAACTAGTTGATCTCAAATCTCAGTCTCCGGCATTCTACCCTGTATTCTAGGGTCACTTCCATCTCGCATTCTATGCTATTCCAATCCCTTCTAGATTTAGCATTTTATTCTTCTTTACTCTAAGGTCCCAATTCTAGAATTCTCTGTTGTTCTAGTGTTAAATTTCTCTTAATAATTCCTGACTCTCCCAGTAGAGTTCAAAACCTTTTCTAGTAAATTCCCATTTATCTAAATTCTTGAAAGGAGGGAGATAAATAACTGAATATTCTGATATACTGGGAAGTGTCATACAAATCACACCATCAAATTGCAAACAATTGAAATATGATAAAATGTTACTACTGCCGATGCTATACTGTAGAAACATCCAACACCCAGCTCATGATACAATCGAGTGTGGCCTGAACCAGATTAAAATGCAATTGGGAAATATTTACCAAAAGAAATAAAAATTCAGTAAAACATAGATAACATAACATTTTACAACTAAGTCACTCTGCAGCCCATAGGGAGTTTATGTGCGGATTGGTGACCGTCGTTTCTATTTGTTTAACACCATGGCTGTACAGAACACAACTTAATTTTTCTTGGATGATACAAAAGATGTGGGCAAAAATACCAACCCATATTGGTGTTTGGGCTCTCTGGTTGTTTGGACTTGTGATAAATGGGTCTCTGCCCCAGGGAGAGGCAAAGGATCACCTCCCATCACATGCCTTTTCATAGGGCAGTTGAAAACAGTATGGAATGGTGGAAAGCGTTCTATATCGGAGGCAAGAGAATGAAGGTCACATTTCATCATTGCTGCAGGTAAACTGTGTGATCCTGGGTATGTCCCTGAAACTCTCTGACCCCACTTTCCTCTTTTAGATCACCAGTAAGGTGGAGCAGATGATTTCCAAGGATCTTTTTTGATGCGATGATCTATAAATCTAAGTCAGGAGGGCCTTAACAGCAGTTTCTCTTTGGTCTGTGTTTTCTTTTGCAACATGACTAATATGGAAATAGGTTTAGCATGATTGCTCATGAGGCCACCTCAGGAAAGGGAGTTCTTCATCACTGGGGGAGTTGGGGAGGTAATGAGTTCCCCATCACTTTATTATCTTCCAGTTGTTTCAGTCATGTCTGATTCCCTGTGACCCCCTTTGAGGTTTTCTTGGCAGAGATCCTGAAGTGTTTGCCATTTCCTTCTCCAGCTCATTTTACAGATGAGTAAACTGAGGCAGACAGGGTGAAGGTACTTGCCCAGGGTCACACACACACACACACACACACACACACACACACACACACACACTCTTTACCCCTGTTCTAGCCTCTTGAATAGGGTTTTAAGCTCGCCTCTCCCAGTGAAGTGCACCCATTCTCAAGTCTAAAAAGGATCAAAGTGGGAAAGGTGTTTCTTCTCCCAGACTCAAAGCCTTGGAGGCCTTTGGCTTACCACCTCCAGAATGGGGCAAAGGTGAGAGAGGGAGGTATAGATGTGAATTTAAAATGAATGTTAAAGAGTACTTTTACATGTAACTGAGAAAAAATAAAATAATATTGTAAAAAAGCAAGGTTTCTCAGAAAATAGATTAAGAAATATATTTCTTAAACAAAAATCAATTCTCTAAGAGACAAAAACAAACCATCAATGGAACTGACCCACAACAGTGCCAAAATGAGGGTGACAACTCAGTCCCTTTGGACTGTTTGGCCTACACAACATTAATCAAAGTGCTTCCTTATTTTCCTATGGAAATGATGCAATGGCAGGGCCGGAGCTGCCCTTTGAGGTGTGGCTGTCCCATCCATCCTGTCACTGAGTTCCTTCTGATGAGTTTGATAAGGGGAATGCTTCATATTTCAATTAGGAGGAAGAAGGCTAGGGAAAAGAAACAAGTCTTGTATCTTGGTCATCACTGAGTCAGCCCAAAGTTAGGGTTGGACATCGGCCTCTTGCAGGAGAGTGAAAGGTCCAGGTGAGAGGGCCACTCTCCTGCTCTTCCTCTCTTGGGGAAGCTGGTGGGCATCTCCCAATGGCTTGCCATTTCTGTTGGGGCAGACAGAAAGCCTGCCCTTCTAGATGGGCTTGCAGTCCCTGCATGGTGCCTGCCCTCATCTGGATATTTCTAGAGATGGCTCAATAGTCTTGCAGTCCCATAAGCCCTGGGCCACATCGTTCACTGTACTCTGGAATCCAAATTGGATTTTTTTGGTTTTTGCAAGGCAGTGGGGTCAGGTAACTTGCCCAAGGTCACACAGCTAGGTAATTAAGTGTCTGAGGCCAGATTTGAACTCAGGTCCTCCTCACTCCAGGGCCGGTGCTCTATCCACTGTGCCACCTGGCTGCCCTGGGATCCAAGTTTAATATCTGCATGAAAAAACCAAAACAACAACTTGGCTCTCTCTAGGTGTTTTACTCTCTAAAAGGTACACACAAGTGCCACTTTCATCATCACCCCTCTTTTAAAATCCATTGAAGAAGAGACTAGCTTATCACCCTCCCTTCCCTGACTATGGACGGATCAGAATAACAGGAACTCCCAAATCCAGTGAGGTCCAGCCCAAGTCCCCGTCAGGAGCCCATGAGGTGTGACGTCTGGCAATCCAGTCCATATGTCTGAGGACCAGCCTGAACCCCAGTGAAACCAAGGCCAGGGCAATGAAGGCTGAATAGATGGGAAATGTGGGCATGAGAATGATGTTGGAAGTATCTGGACCTTTCCAAGAGGCATGGCTCCTAGCCTCGCAAGTTAAGTGACCGTGTCTCCTTCTCTTTGGTTTCTAATTAGAAACAATCTGGCCAGGACAAAGTCTCAGGCTGGAAACTAAGTGTGTGCTTTGTCTGGTGGAATGTTCCGGGCACCACCTCTCTGAAACGGGAATTAAAGTGATGCTCCACAAATACCAGGGATGAGGCTTGTCCTGACTGCAGAGGGTAGAACTGGGAACAAGGAGGAAGTCACAGAGAGAAGTTCAAGTTTGGTGGAAAGAAAAGCCACTTCTCACACTGAAGTTGGTCAACCATGGAGAGGGCAGCCTCAGGGAAGGGAGTTCTTTATCACTGGGGGAGTTGGGGAGGTAATGATTTTCCCATCACTTCATTATCTTCCAGTTGTTTCAGTCACATCTGATTCCCTATGACCCCCTTTGGGGTTTTCTTGGCAGAGATCCTGAAGTGTTTGCCATTTCCTTCTCCAGCTCATTTTACAGATGAGGGAACTAAGGCAGACAGGGTGAAGGGACTTGCCCAGGGTCACACAACCAGGAAGCATCTGAAGCAGGATTTGAACTCAGGAAGAGGAGTCTTCCCAGCCCTGTGTCCTGTGGCACCCCCCAGACGATGGGGAGCATCATCCAATGAGCACTTACTAGATGTGGCGCAGGGAGCTGGCATTCTCTGGGTCTGAGATGAGGACATTCCTACAGTGGGAATGCTAAGCACAGTGGTTGTGGGCTGGGGAATGACGGGAGCTTGGTTTCCATCACCCTTCACAGAATCTGTGGTCAGGACAGATGGGCCTGGCCTTGGACTCGGGGCTCCCCATCACAGCTCAGATTCCACCAACCTGTGTGCCCATGGAAAAGATGAGGAAGACCTAGGAAGATGAGGACCGATGGACTTCTTGGCCCCCAAGGACCTTCCAGTTTGAGCTTTGTCATTCAGTGACTCGCGAGGGTCTTACCAAAGGGCATCCCCACAGAATTCACTTGCAGGCTGAGGCACGGGTGCTGCATCCTTTGTCCAAGCATGAATGGTGCCCTGGATGCCACCTCTCGGAGGCAGCATCAGCTCCTTGGAGGACGGGCAGCCTTGGGTGGGATGCCCAGCAACGGGGGGATGATTAGTGTGTCCTCTAGAGAAGGACTCGGATGCTGCCCGGCCTAGCAGTGATGCTCCCTCGGCCTAAGTCCACAGTGGGAAAGGGTACCCAAGGCCAATCCACTATCCCTGGGCAGCCAGGATGGGAGCAGGGCCTGGCTCACACAGTCTAAGTCCCAGTGGTGGTGAGGTGGGGTTGTGCTGCCCTCTGGTGGCCACTCACCCACCACTGCCTTGAGGACTCAGCTCCTGGGTGACAGAACCTCTCCTGGCCCCTCACTCATCCTCTTTGTTTTACAGTCGTGGGGTAGAGCTGGGAGACCCCAAAGGGTTAAGGGTCATCCTTGAGTCATTAGCAGGTGGTCAGCAGTGGCTCCCTTCTCTTTCCTGGGATGTTTTAAATGGGAATGGCTGCCTCAGCTCTCAGAGGATGACCTGGGGTGGGGTGGGGGGAACGCCGGGCTCTTCTCAGGAACTCTCCACTTCTCCATTTGGCTCAGACCACCTCTTCCTTCCAGTGGGCAGCACCTGAACCTGGCTGATCCTTGGGCAAAAATGATAGGACCCAAGACATCTTTTATTCTAATCGAGGGGAGCTGAGAAAGAGAGGCTTTTTGGGGGGGAGCTTGCTTTGCTGGCATGGCCTAGCAGCTTGCCAGATTCAGAACCCACTGTGGTCAGAGATCTGACCCACAGCAGAGCTTGCCAGACCATCTGCAGTCTCTCTGAGGTCCCCCAGAGCCCAGGGGAAGCAGTGTTGATAAATGTTTGGGGAATGAGTGAATTAAAAAGTAGTGAGAGGCCCAAACAGACCCCAAATGGGCCCTAAAACTACGCAGTCACATGGGGGCAGCTAGATGGTACAGTGGATAGAGCACTGGCCCCAAAGTCGGGTGGTCCTGATTCAAATCTGGCCTCAGACACTTAATAAATGCCTAGCTGCGCAATCTTGGGCAAGTCACTTAACCGCATTGCCTTGCAAAAACAAAAACAAAATTAAAATTTTTAAAAAAAATACAGATACCCAGTCCCACTAAGTGCCTGGCGGCACAAGCAAAGTGTGAATGAGGCTGTCCAGGAGGGTGGTCACCCCTTCATTTGCCTGATAGCACAGTCCCTGTATTTTCTGGTCACCGTGTCTGAGAGTGACCCTGTCAGATCAAGTAAGACTCCGTTTCAAATGTTGCTCTAATTCTCTAATTTATTTACGTCTCTGTGACTCTACAACTCTGCACCCTCCTGACACCCTTTTGTAGGAACAGGAATTTTGCAAGATAGGAGCTGCTACTTCTTCTTGGTGTATCTTATTCTCAGAGTCACTGGGGAAAGTCTGAAGGGAGGAAAGAGCTCCCCAAACACAACGTTCATCTTCCACAGCTCTTGTTACTGCCTTAAAAAGCAGCTTAGACCCACCATCTCTCTCTTTGGAGCCAAAAATGCTCCCCGCCCTGAGCCTGGGCCTTGGCAGAAATGCCCCCCAACTCTCAAGGCCTCAGTTTCCTCATCTGTAAAGTGGGGGGGTCTCTTCCACTTTAAAATGTTATAATTCTATGATTTCCTCTTCAGTGCCCTTTTTCTAATGCCAATTTGCATTGCAATGCAAAGAAAAAGAAAGCCCGTCCTTGCCAATCATGCCAAGTTCTTGGTAACCATTTTGCTCTAAGGAGCTATTGGTTGACAAGCACCACATTGACCCATCCAGGGCCTCTTCAGAGGCCTGCAAAAGGGGGCAGGGATCTGACTGGTGCTTCTCCCTCGCATGGCGCCCATTTGGCCACCACAAAGGAAGACCATTTGGGGGAGTCCGTGTGGAACAGCCAGGGCCACTGGCCTTGGAATGGCGAGGTTAGAAAGCAGGAGTGGGGGGGTCAGGGCTTGTTCTGGGGCCCTCAGAGATGCTAAGCTGAGGAAGAGGAGGAGTGAGGACAGTGAGAGCAATAATTCACAGAGCCTATTCTTGATGGTGGATGGCCATAAAGAAAACTCAAGATGTCCTCGTGACGGTTTCTATTTCTTTTGAGGCAGTATGGAACATAAATCAGGATAAGTTATGATGGCGTCTCTGGGAGTTGGAAAGACTTGTGGGGCAGAAGATGGAATATGAGATGGGATGGTAGGTCAGGACAGTGGGCTCCTGGACTCCACTATGGACTCCTTGTGTGACTTTGAGGTCTTATTTCCACAGAAAGAAGGGCCTTCGAGGCCTTTGGCTGAATCCCATCCATTTCATAGAGGAGTCTGAGGCCATGAGAAAAGAAGGGAGGGCCCAGGACGCAAGGAATGGAGGCAGGATTTGAATCCAGGTCTTCCATTATTCCAAATGATCTCCTCTAGACCTTAAAGGTTCATTCTAGCTGAGTGTTTTGTAACATGGCAAAATCAGAGACTATGAATTAGTTGCTGCCGGTCGGGAGAACAAAAGATCGGATGTCTTGAAGAGATCTGGGGGACGGGCCTCCCAGGGGACCACTGCCGACATCTGCAGGATGCAGAGAAGCTCTTACCTGGGGAGCTGGCGCACTGCCTGCTGATGGCAGCCCATCAAATCTAACACTCAAGACAGAAACTCCAGGCCCCTTGGGAGAGTTGAACATTCATCTGCCTCTAGGACGGTTTGCCTTCCGAGCCCACTACAAAAAGGCTTCTGAGAGCCACAGAGACCCCTGGGCTCTGGGGGGCAGTGGGGGCTGGGCTGAAGACCAGGGGAAGCACATTCACCCACTAGGCATCTTAGAAGGAATCTCAGGTGAGAGGGCCCCTCCGCCAGGGCACTCACCCAAGGCTGGGTGTCAGAGACAGAGGGGAATGAAAAAGGGGATCCCCCTTCTCTGGGACTCAAGGCCACTGGAGAGCACCAGTGCTGAGAGATGGGGGTGGGGGGATATCACATGCACACACACACACACACACACACACACACACACACACACACACACACACACAGAGGCAGGCTCTGGTTTCTCCTCTGCCTTTTCATAGCAGAGCTTGAGTTTGAGGCCAATGCTATAAGGAAATGACCATTTCTGAGGGCTCATGGCTCTCCAAGATGCCCCACAGAAATGGGAGATTTATTTTCCTTAGGGTTTCATAGTGCTCCCTGAATCCCCCAGATCTGAATGATCCCATATTCAGTCAATATCTTTTCCTTCCTCTACTTGGGCTTTCAAACACTGCTATTAGTGGTGAGACAGGAAAAAAGATGAGAGAGAGAGAGAGAGAGAGAGAGAGAGAGAGAGAGAGAGAGAGAGAGAGAGAGAGAGAGAGAGAGAGAGAGAGGCAGCAACAGAGAAAGACAGTGCAGCACTGTAGAAAAAAATCTTTCTTGACTTGAAGAGCGTGTCACCTAGCAGGAGATTGCTGTTGTTGACCTCAGCAGTCAGTGCTGCAGCCACTTACCCCTTCCATGGGTGCGATGAGCAGGTCATACAGAGCCCGGAGCGGAGGTTTGGTAAGGGAGCTGGGCCTTCTGGGAAGAGAGGATGTCCCATCCTTAATAGGTGACACGGCGGCGTTACTGAACAGACTAGTCATGCTGTGGCAACTCCTGCAGAGAGAGGGGGTGAGAGATTAATGGGGACCCAGAGACCTACAAGGGAAGGGATGGACACAGTGGCCCGGCCGCACGCCTTCCCACCCCTGGACAAGCCGGGGGGGGGGGTCAGCCTCCCTCGAGGGAGCACAGGGGGCTGCCTGGGGATGATTTCCCCATTTGCTTTCCTGGAAGGTAATTTTCCCAGTCCAGTGAACACTGACAGAAGCTGAGGTTCATCAGCTGCAGCCAACAGCTTACATTTCTATGGAGTTTTTTTGACATAATCAACCATCCCAAAGTGCTGTTCAAAGGATTTAATTACATCCTTGTGTGGTGGGCTTGTGCACAGACAAACATGAAGGTTGTTTAGAAGTGGCATCGTTGTTGGTGCTGGGAGGAGGAGGCCAATTAACTGGCAATGGCATCGGAAGACCGACACCCAGAGAACGATGAGGAGAGCATTGGTTCCACGCTGTAGAAGAGCGTGTTCACCTGAAGAGCTGGCCAGGAGGCCCCAACCCAGCCACTGTGGGCCGGGGGGGGGGGGGGGCTCTGGAGCAGATGGCTCTGGAGCAGGGGTGGGGAATGCTTTTACTGCCAAAGATCATTTGGATATTTAAAACATCATTCACAGGCTATATTTGGTTAAATATTTAATGAATTCACTTCTAAAAGTTCCTAGATTTTTTTAATTTTTTTTTTTGTTTTTGGGTTGTTGGGTTTGTTTTTTGTTTGTAAAGCAATGGGGTTAAGTGACTTGCCCAAGGTCACACAACTAGATGCTTGTAAGTGTCTGAGGTCAAATTTGAACTTAGGTCCCTAAGATTTATTGAATTTCGAGAACCACCCGCAGTTACCCTGGCAATGCCAGACCAATCCAGCCTGGGGGCTGGAGGCTCCCCACTCTTGCTTTAGAGAGACAGTCACATTCTCCTCTTTCAGCCCAAAGAATCTCTTCTGGTCCATATGTCCCCGCTGTGCCGTGGCTCGGGTTGTCTCTGGTCCCAAGAACGCACTTGTTCCTCATCCCACACGCCCAGTGGTCAGTCGGGTTGCATCTATCTATCGTTTACAAGAGATGCTGTGCGAGCACTAGGATACCAAGAAGGCAGAAGCACAGCTCCATCTTAATGGGGAAGACACACACAAGATGCACTGAGGCTCCTTGGGAGATGATCTTCAGACTATGATCTATGGCTGAAGGCGGAAGCTGAGTCAAGTCTTGAAGGGAAGGCAGGAGGCCGCGGTGAATGGGGGACCAATAGTCAGTAGGAGGGTACCCAGAGGAGGCCATGCTGGAAGGAGACTGGAAAGCTAGGAGGGAATCACATCCAGAGAGAGCTTAAGTCAAAGCAGAAGACTTTGTGTTTGATCCTGGGGCCACGGGGAGCCACTCGGGGCCAGATCTGTGCTTGAGGAAGACCATTTGGTCTTCACTCGGCTGAGTGGAGGATGGATATAGCGGGGAGAGATCTGAGGCCACAGACCCCCAGGAGCCACTGCAAGTGTCCAGGTGTGAAGAGATGAAAGTCTGTACCAGGCTGGTGGCGGTGTCAGAGGAGAGAGGAGGTTCAAGAGGTTCTGTGAAGGAATGAGAGTCAAGGATGATCTTGTTGTAAGTCTGAGAGTCAGGGAGGACTGTGTCGCCTTTGACAGTGATAGAGAAGTTTAGGAGGAGGGTTGGTTTGGGGGAAATAATCACAAATTTTGTCTTGGACATGTTGAATTTGAGATTCCCATGAGACTATGTTTGAGATGTCCAAAAGGTAAATGAGTGAGGGGAGCCTGGAGCTTGGGGAGAGATGAGATCTGGGAACCATCTCCATAGAGGTGATGATTGAGCTGCTGAGAGGGAGAAGAGAAGGGGGCTGGGATAACAGATGGGAGGCACATCCAGTTACCAAGCATGACCTCGAGGAAGATCCAGGTAAGGAACCTGAGGAGTGCTCCTCCAGGGAGGAGGAGAGGCAGCAAAGAGGAGAGAGCCCAGCCTCAGTTTCCTCCAGGGTGTCCACCCCCAGCCATGAGCTCCTAGCATTCCTGCTCCCTTTTCTACTTGTCTTTTCAGACCCAAAGAAATATGTCACCCACGATTTTTCATTCACTCTCTTACTGGACAGGATGCCGAGTCTCAAATAGTCTCTCTGTCCAGGCCTCACTCTACTGGCCAGTCAGACCTTCTGCATTCTGGATCAACACCCATGCCAAGTCACCACCCATCCTCTGTGGTGCAAAGTGAGATACCCATGAAATTTTCTGGCTCTGCAGAACCTTTTAGTATGGCTTTGGAGAGCATTCCACCAGGGAGAAGGAGCTGAATGAATGAGATCAGACAATTGACAATAGTCCTCACCCGTTGGCCAAGACAGAGAGATGGCCACATGGCTTCCCTCCTAGACTGGCTCATGACATGGAGTGGGAGGGCATTGAAGACTACAGACATGCTAATGGCATTTGTATGTCTCTCCAGCTCTGTGTGTGTGTTCACATATGAACAGCGTGATACTCAGGAGCCAGCCAGGCAGCTCAAAGAGTTTCTCCTTGCCAGAGTTGGGCAGCACGTACAGGCCCAGGCTCTGTAAATGAGGATGACCAGGTCAGAACCATTCGCCTTGGAAACATGTAATTACTAAGACCTCAGTCACATCACTTTTCTGACACTGCAGTCAGTGAGGCAGACACAGCCCTCAAGTGACGTCCACAAGCCCATTTAGATCACTCTGCCAAGTACACGGCAAAGCGGTGAGGTCTTGCTGGAGGGAACGTGGCCTGGCCGTCCTCTGGAAGGGGTCACTCTGGTGTGCCTGGCAGACGAGGCTCTGCATTAAACATGGGTAACCGGTGCCCTTGCAGGTAGACGCTGCAGAGGCGGGAGAAGATACCCCAGGGCTCTGGCTTCCCGAGCGGCTCCTTTCCGACACGAGGCAAGGCTGTCATAGAGAATGGGGGGCCACGAAACACCTGCTTGAAGTCATTTTCGCAGGGGGCTTGAGTCAACCTCATTCAATCACATGAACTGTCTGAAGAGGAGCACGCTGTCCTCCGGCGACAGGACTCACCAAGGGATGGATGGCACGGTCACTCCATGAAGGACTTTGGATAAACAAAGCCCAGGGGGCTGTCCAATGTCATTGTGTTAGAGAGCTCCTGCTGGAGAAACACTCGGTCAGACAGCCATAGGTCACTACCCATAGGCCTCTCTTTGACATGCTAACTTATAAGATGGGTACCCATAGCCACAGAGAAAGTCACATGAGGGTCACACAGCAGCTGGTCCAAATGAGGGCCATAGCTTACGTGTTTAACTTGTCCTGCCACGGCTCTGCGTTTGAGGGAGACAGGGCTCTTGTCTTCTCAAGCCTTGTGGAATTTCTGGGAAATGGGTAACGCCATCATATTAGCATCTTCATTTCATAACCTCTTGTGCTGTGGTCAAGTGCAAGTAGATGACATTTTTTCCTGCTTGGCCTGGATGGTCAAAAGGAGGGACAGTGGGGCAGCTAGGTGGCACAGTGGATAGAGCACCGGCCCCGGAGTCAGGAGGACCCGAGTTCAAATCCGACCTCAGACTTTTAATAATGATCTAGCTGTGTGGCCTTGGGCAAGTCACTTAACCCCATAGCTGTGCAAAAACTAAAAAAAGGGGGGGGCAACAAGAAGAAACTACAGAGAGGAGACAGAGGCAAGGCAAAGGCAAAACTGCCCAATGATTAGATTAAGGGGCAGGGGAGGAACACAGCTGATGTTCTTTGTTCTCCCCACCCCTCATCAAACATGCTACACACAGTCCCCACCCACTGCATGGAGTAGGGAGTTCTTTGAGTAGAAGTGCAACCATGGGGATGCGGAGGCAGGGACCCCTGTTTGCAAAGGGACTTCTGAGGACCCTTTCAGGTCTGTGATTCTAAAGGTGGGCATGTTGTTGTTGCTGTTTGCAAGGCCATGGGGTTAAGTGACTTCCCCAAGGTCACACAGTTAGAAAAATCATTAAGTGTCTGAGGTCGGATTTGAACTCGGGTCCTCCTGACTCCGGGGCCGGTGCTCTATCCACTGTGCCACCTAGCAGCACCCTCAGGGATAACATCTTAAGTCCTAAGGTCTATTCTATTTGTAACAGTAGTTCTAGTTTTACAAAATATATAGAAAGACCAGAAAACTTGGTCCTGCCACTTACTAGCAAGTACTCAGCCTCTGACTCTATTTCCTCATGTGTCTAAGGCAGACAATAAGCCCCCCCCCCCCCCCACCATTGACCTCACTGGGAGGTTTTCTTTTATTTACTTTTGAATTTTACAATTTTTCCCCAATCTCGCTTCTCTTCCCGCCCCCCCACTGCGAAGTAGTCTAATAGTCTTTACATTGTTTCCCATTGATCAGAATTGAATGTATTGAGAGAAAAATCATGTCCTTAAGGAAAAAAAAAGTATGAGAGAGAGAGAGAGAGAATTACACAATATGAGAATGGTTTGGGGTTTTTTTTTAAATTAAAGGCAATAGTCTTTGCTGAAACTCCACAGTTGTTTCTCTGGATACAGATGGCACTCTCCATTGCAGAGAGCCCCAAACTGTCCCTGGTTGTTGCACTGATGCGATGAGCGAGTCCCTCAAGGTTGATCATCACCCCCCATGTTGCTGTTAGGGTGGACAGTGTTCTTCTGGTTCTGTTCATCTCGCTCAGCACCCGTTCATGCAAATCCTTCCAGGCTTCGCTGAATTCCCATCCCTCCTAGTTTCTAATAGAACAATTCACCGGGAGGATTTGAGGGAAATGTTTTCTGAATGATAGAAGGGCATGTGAAATACAGTTATCGGTGTTCTGTTTGATGTTCTAAGTATGAGTATGATCACCTCTGCTCTGAGGCCCTCTGAACACAGAATCTTCCTCTGCCAAGGGACAGAACTGAGCTAGCTTCTCCCTGGGCTCTGCCTATGACCTGAGAACTGGGAAAGAAGGAGCATTTTTGGAACTCTCCTTCTTTGCATTACTTTATTTATTTATTTGGTTTTTTTTTTATCTTTTGCAAGGCAAATGGGGTCAAGTGACTTGCCCAAGGCCACAGCTAGATCATTATTAAATGTCTGAGACCAGATTTGAACCCAGGTACTCCTGACTCCAAGGCCGGTGCTTTATCCACTGCGCCACCTAGCCGCCCCTTTGCATTACTTTATACATTCTAATTGATTTCTTGGGTGTTTAAAGCAAAAATCTGTTCTTGATGCCTCAATATTGGCTGAGCCTTGCTTAAATGGAGGGAGGCTGAGTTCTTAATGGGGGCTAAAGAGGAAGAGAAGTCAGAAATAAAACAAATGTCAGAGCCAGAAGAAGAACCTGTGGTGAGAGAGCCCCAAGTCTTGGGTTCCAGTGCTGCCTCATCTGTAACATGGGAAGGATCCAGGGTGGGTGACCTCTAAGGTCTCTTCCTTCCCTAAAAAATGGCCCCCAGGGAAGCAAATCCTCCTGTTTGCTTCAGTGGGTATGGCACAGGACCAGTGTTTGCTGTTAGAAATAGAGCTGTGTTAGCATGGGCTCTGTGACTTGAAATCCAGGTCCAGTGACCGGCAGGCCTGAACCCCCGCCCCCTTTCAGGGTCAGACTCAGGGGTTCCAGCCCTGGGGAGATGGGCAGCCCCGGGGGCCTGGAGCAGCTTCTAGGAGCAGAGCACCCAGGCCACATGAAGGATCTCTCAGAAGGGCAGAAGCCCCCCCTTTATTTTATTTCTTGGACTTGGGGGGTCCTTGATTGTTGTGGCCTCAGCTCCCCCCGCCATGAGATGGGGGACAGCCCTCCTCCCTTCGGTGTGACACACATGAACTGTGCCACGGGAAATGGGATCACGGGCCGGCGCTGGCCGCCCAAGAGAGGCGCCCGGAGCACCCCCAAAGAGGAGGGGCGGCGAAGCCCCGAGCCCCCCCAGCCCAGGACTTCAGGAGGGCCGCGGGGCTCACGGTCACGGCCGAGGTGCCTCGAGGGGACCACGGAGGAGCCCCTCCCCCAGCGAAGCTCCCACAGAGTCGGGGCGGGGGGCCTGCTGCTGGGGTCCCGCGGGCCGGCCTTGCTGCCCGGCCGCGCCCGGGAGGTGGCGCCAGAGAGCCGCAGGTCCTCCGGCCGGACCCCGGGACCGCGGTTGGGAGGGCCGGGGCGGCGGGGCCCGGGGAGCCCCCTGCCCGGCCCGGGAGGACGTGCGCGCGGCGGGGCCCGGGGAGCCCCCTGCCCGGCCCGGGAGGACGTGCGCGCGGCGGGGCCCGGGGAGCCCCCTGCCCGGCCCGGGAGGACGTGCGCGCGGCGGGGCCCGGGGAGCCCCCTGCCCGGCCCGGGAGGACGTGCGCGCGGCGGGGCCCGGGGAGCCCCCTGCCCGGCCCGGGAGGACGTGCGCGCGGCGGGGCCCGGGGAGCCCCCTGCCCGGCCCGGGAGGACGTGCGCGGCGGGGCCCGGGGAGCCCCCTGCCCGGCCCGGGAGGACGTGCGCGCGGCGGGGCCGGGGTCGGGCCGGGGCCGGGGCGTCTGCGGCTCTGCGCGCGCATCAGCCCCCCGGGCCGCCTCGGGGCTCCCCATCGCTCGTTTTCACTTCCCAGGCCCCTCCCCGGCCCAGGTGCCCCCGAGGGGCCGGACGCGGGCGCCGAGCCTCAGTTTCCCCAGCGCTGCGGCCCCGGGCCGAGCCCCCAGGTCCTGCCCCATCTGCCCCTCTCAGTGAAGGCACGGGGGGGGGGGGGGTTGCATCGAGCTCCACTTTCCACCCGGTGACTCCAAGCCCCCCCCCCCCCGCTGCGGGCCAGCCTCGGGGAGCCCCCGGCCCCCCTCAGAGAGGTCCTGACGGGGGGGGCGGGATGTGGAGGCGGGGACCCCCCCTTCCATAAGACCAGGGAGACGGGGCCCTTCCAGCCGGGAAGGCCGCCGCCCCCCGCCCCCTCCCCGGACTCGGACCCGTCCTGCGCCTGCCCGGGGGCGCTGCAGCTGCGGCCAGGAGCCCGCGGCGCCCCTCCAGTGGTGCCGCAGAGGCCCCCGCACACCCCGGGGGGCTGCTTCTCGCCTGCCGGGCGGCCCGGGGCCGCGGCCGGGAGTCCCGCGGGGGGCCTGCGTGAGCCCCTCTTCCCCCGCGCCCCCACGGTCCTGCGGCGGCTCCACGGGCCCCGACGACTCCCAGCCGCCGCGCTCGGGCCGGCCCGTGACCGGCTCTCTGCGGTGGCCTAGAGATGGGGCAGTGCCCAGAACCCGGGGGCCGCGCGGCCCCGCTCCCTCGCGGCTCCCCGACGGCCGAGCTCTCGGGAGGTCACACGGGGACCAGCCACCAGCCAGGCCAGAAGGATGCCAGAGCGGGGGGCAGGGCGTCTCCGAAGCACGGGCAGCCCGCACCCACCAGCCCGCGGGCACCGTGGTCAACTGAAAACCAAGGGTTTGTGGCAGCCCGACGGGGAGGAGGTGTCGGAGACTACGCGGCCCCGCTGCCAGTCCGCATCCAGTCCCACCGTGGCTGGAAGGATGCGCCCCCGGGGGGAGGCCACTCTCCAGAGCCTCAGGAGGGGGAGTCCAGGAATCCACACAGGTCCCTCGGTCCGACGTGCCCTTCTTCTGAGGGGCCTCTGGGCTGGGGCCAGGCCCCGCAATCCTGGAGGGCCCCCAGTACCAGAGTGCAGCGGGAAGGTGGTCCCTGCAGAGATGGCTTCAGGTGGTCCGGCTCCACCCGGTCCACACGTACCTGCGCTCCACATTCATGCGAAGCTCTAGGTCTCTGAGTTGGGTGGGAGGGTCTGAGGTCAGTGAACTTCGACCTAGACTCTCATTCTTCCCTTCTCAAGGAGGCATCTGTCCGGCCTTCTCCTTTCTACTTCGCTATTGGCCCAGGGATCAATCCCACATTGGAGGAAAGAGTCAGGAGGGTGAAGCCCCCCTGCCATTTGCCGAGGCTCCCTGGCGCTCTGGGGGTCACTGGCACTGAAAAGGCTTTCAGACAACAAAGGCATTCTGGGTCTGAGTCAATGAGTGGCATTCTGCCTGTGGTTCAAAATACTGATTTCTCTTCCGTCTGGGGACCAGAGGCACAGCGGCCATTGCAAAACCCCAGGAAAAACCCAAGACTATTTCTCCAACATGGAAGATAAAAACCACAAAAACCCGTGCCTGGAATTATCGGTGGGGACCTCATCTTCCAGCCTGCCAAGACAAGTCACCGCCAGCTCCTGCGCCCCCAATGCTCCTATCAAACCAAATGGGGGAGAGACATTGGTCAATACTGAGATGCCTCCTGCATGGCTGACCAATTTGCCTCTACCAGATCTATCCTGGGTTCAGTCAGAAGCTGGGAAATCCCGCTCAGTTTTGGGGGGCACTCCCCTCTAGCTCCAAAATGAAACCCCAGCAGACCCAATTCAGCTAGATTTGGCAGAAGGAAGGTGACTTGACTCCTACCTCCTGGTGGGCTAATTGAAGCAGCGTTGGCCCTCTGCCAAGGCTCCAGCTGCTTTCTCATGCCCCCAGCCTGGCACCCTGGAAAGGCAGCTGCTTGGCTCTGAGAAGCCACTCTGCCTCTGGTGGTCTCCCCTCTCCATATTGCTTTGTGGTGATGTGGCACTTACACAAACAACACTTCACTTGATCCCCACAAGAGGAAAAAGTCCCCTCCATTTTACAGCTGGGGAAACTGAGTCTTAGAACCATTAGATGATGACCTCCCAGGTCCAAACCAGCTACTGCAGAGCCCCCTCAAGCAATGAAATCATGGAGTTGCAGATCTCCCCAAAGAAGATCCTCCAGTTAGAGGATCACCAAAGCCAGGGTTAGAAGGGGGGTTATGTCCCAAAGGAGCCAAGAGATGGGAGACCCCACCACTCCTCTCACTCCATTCTACTTTTTCCTTACACAAAACTAAATTTCTTTGCCTTCTTTAGCTTCCTTCTCCTGCTCCTCACTCTGCCTTTGGGTCAAACCATAAGAAGGTTAATCCCTCTTCTATCCAATAGTCCCTCCAATCCAGGGAGGCAGCTCTCTCAATCCTCCCCAATCCTTTGCTCTGGGCAAAATCTCCCCAGGTTCAATGTGGCCTCATTGAAGGTCTTTCATCATCCTTCTTGTTCCACTGATGCTTGAAACATAACTGGTGGTGGAATATTGAACTTGGATTCAGGAAGTGCTAGGGTCCATCCGACCTCAGCATCTTCACCTGGAAAACAAGGGGGACTGGACTAGATGCGTCTTGAGGTCCCCCAGGTCCAAATCTGTTTCTGCAATCATGCTTCATTCGGTGCCCCTGAGGGCTTGTGGAGAGGGAAAGTCCCACTCCCTTGTCCACATTCGCCCCTGGGCAGCCATAAAGACTCTCCAAATCTTCATGACAAGGCAGGTGCTGTGCCAGACAGCCCAGGAGCAAAACTTACCCAGGTCCTTCTGACATGATGCCCACTTAGAGCCACACACAACTGGGCAACAGATGGGGAGGCCAAGACCTGGGCCTCAGTGTGAGGAGAGGCCAATGCCAGCTGGTAACTAGAGAGAGTATATCATTAATGAGGTCAGGATTGGGGGACAGAGGATCTGGATTTTTCTTGGGTGGATCCACTGTTTACTAGTCACATGACTAGGGACAAATCAATTCATTTCAGTTTTATCTTCTCTAAAATGGGAATACTAATAATTGCCTTCCCTTTTGCCACTAAAATTTTGGGGGAGGGAGTGGTGGGCATCATCAGGAAAGGTCTCCTGAAGAATGTGGCCCTTGAATTAAGCCTTGAAGGGAGCTAGAGACTCCAGGCTGGGTCAGAGGAGCTGAAGGTCATCTATTGGGAACAACAAAGAAGTCACCTTGAATGGAAGGTCGAAAGAGGGGAGGATTAGTGTGAACTCAATCTAGAAGGAGAGCATATGGCAAAGAAAGAAACTGGCGCTTCATCCTGGGGCATGGAGAGAGCTCCAGAAACTCCTGGAACAAGAAGGGCCATGAACATATTTGTGCTTCTCACAGCAAGTGGAGAAGGGTGAACCAGAGAGGCAGAGAGGCAGGAAAGAGAGGCAGTCCTGAATGTCCAAGAGCGGCGGCTGTGTGTGGGGAGAGAAGGGCATGGATGTGGGAGGAACAGGAGATCCAACTGGCAAGACTTAGCAGCTAGTTCAGGGAGGGAGTGGTGAGGATGTGGATGGTGCTGCCCTCAATGGGAACAGGAAAGCCAAAAAGAGAGGCTGGTTTAGGAAGAGAATCCTGCCTCAGATGTGTTTAGTTTCAGATCTGAGTAGGACATCCTGGTGGAGAAGTCTGACAGGTGGGAGCTGGGGAGGTGGAGAGAAAGAAGTGCAGGACCATAGACCTGAGAGTAACCTTCATGGAGGAGGTCAGTAGACCTGTAGCAGCTGATCATCACCAAAAGAGAAGAAACAATGGTCGGGCCGAGGCCCAGAGATACCTGCTCACAGCCATATCTGATGAGCGGCAAAGAGGGATCCCAGGGAATCATTCTCAATACTCAACTATTTAAAGGGCTCTGGGATCAGCCCAAAGCTTCCTTTCAATGACAGAGCTGACCCTTCTGCCACAGCTGCCATCTTTCGAGGCTTCTCCCTATGTTCTCTTCCTACAGCACCCTAGCCAGGGTGGGCTGCCTCCCAGTGCTTGCCACATTGTCACATCTTTTCTTTATTCCTGTCTTCTTTGAAGGTCTTCACTGGACCAATGTCACAGCCACCTTGGACCACTCAATTGTCCTCCTGGACTATTTTTTTTTTTTTTAGATTTTTCAAGGCAATGGGGTTAAGTGGCTTGCCCAAGGCCACACAGCTAGGTAATTATTAAGTGTCTGAGGCCGAATTTGAACTCAGGTACTCCTGACTCCAAGGCAAGTACTCTATCCACTGTGCCACCTAGCTGCCCCCCTCCTGGACTATTCTTGTCCAGTTCTTTGGATACCATTACACTAGCAGAATTTTGGATTAGAAGCCAGGGCCTTTGTGGGAGAAGCTCCAGGTCATTAAAAGAGCTTTGTGATTTCCTAAAGGTGGTCCAGTCTCTTCTCTAATTCTGGGTTCAATTTGTTGTCTCTTGGACTGCCTGGACCAGACACACACACACACACACACACACACACACACACACACACACACACACGCACGCAGAGGCAAGCAAGCTCTAGAGGTCATCCATCCAACTGCAGCCTTATTCTGAGTGATAGATACTCTTCATTTGCTTTATTTTTCCAGGGAGGATGGTCAAGGGAAACTCATCAAAGACACATTAATAAAAGACGAGAACCTAATAAGAATGGCAGCACCATTTTATCTGTGCTCAAGAAATGTTTACAAAATACATAATGCCTCCACTAACTGGTGGCAGCGTCCACTTGGTTGTGGCAGGGGTGGGACGGGTCTCGGCTGGAGACCAAGGGCTGGGGCAGACTTCCTCAGTGGCTCTGCCCACAGCTCCTCTGGCCCTTTTGTCTTGAAAAAGACTCGCATTTGCTTGTGTCAGGAGACATCGCAAGTTGAGGCCTGCAAGTTATGGGAGGGGGACAGTTTTCTACCTGTCACCGTTTCTCTAGGACAGTGTCATCATACTCCAATTTGTCCCTTAATATAGCAATCATTTTGAAACATTCTCATTTCCAAAGCAAGAGTTAGAGCAGAACTGGCTTTGCTGAAGGATCCCCACCATCCTGACTCCCCAGAGCACAAATGTCAGCACCAGTCACAGGGAACACCACCCCGAGTTCTGAACAGCTGCCTTCAATACTCCCCTTAGGCATCACCTCTGAAACAAAACCCTGTTTGATTCTCTCAATTGTTAATCCTCTCTGCCTCTCTCTCTGTGTCTGTCTCTGTCTCTGTCTCTCCCCCCCTCCCTGTCTCTAGCTCTCTCCCCATCTCAAATGATCTGGATTCGACTTATTTGTGCATATGTCCTTCCCCTCAGCAAGGTCTGCTTCTCGAGGGCATGGACTGTTTCATTTTTGGTGTTTGTATTCCTAGTGCCCACATAGTAGGGCTGGCACAAGGTAGGCTCTCAGTTGATGTGTGTTGTATTGGACTAAACTGGGACACTGGTCAAAGCAGGGGCATCAGGAGCCAGACTCTTGGGGATGTCTTTCATGTGCTGTCCAGTGGGCACCACAGGCCCCTTGGCTCCCTTCCTGCCCATCTAGTGTATGGGAGAGGAGACCCACGTCCTGTCACCTGAACATAATGAGGACCAAGGAAAAGCCAAGGGGAGCAGCAGCCTCTCAGCTTTCCACCTGCAGGCCTTGTCTCTCTGTTCCCTATTTCAGGGCCCCTCTGTTCCTGCACCTAAGAGGACAACACCCTTTCCTTCACACCTGGTCCAAACTGGAGCCCCTCATTTGTGGCGGGGCCCCAGCCTCACCCCAAGGGGCTAGCAAGATGCGGCTGCCAGCCAGTTGCTAGGCAACCAGTGAAAGGGAGCGACAGCTGCCTCCCCAGCCGCCTGCATGCAGGTTGTCTCCCCATAACGGAGGCTGGGGGTTTATATAGATTCTCCCACCTGCACCCAAACCAGGAGAAGCCTTGGGGGAGTGGTGGTGGCTCCTTGGTGTGTCTCCACCTAAGCTCTGTGGAGGTTTAAGGGGGCTCCTTAAAACAATGGAGAAGGGTGAGGGTACAAGGAGGGTCCCTCCAGACTCGAGAATAAGCTCTCCCAGAGGAGTCCCTTCCCTCTGTCTTCAGTTTTCCCCCTCATACAAGGCTCATCTCTCCACTATTCCTGGATGCTCTAGGCCCTGGGGAGGGAACCTGGCCTAGGGGGTCAGTCGGTCACTCATAGAACTTAGTTAATGGGTGGGTCAAGGCACCTTGCCCTGTTTCTGTGAGATTATTGTTCCAGAGACAACAGAGAGATTGTTTGGAGAACCAGCTGATGCCCACCGGTTCCCACCTCTGCCAAGCCAAAAAAGGCTTGACCCCAAGGCTCGGCTTCACACTTTGAGTTAAGGAATGGCTTTGGAGGCCATGTTCAGGGAGGCCACGTTATCCTGCTGGAGGCTGCTGCTGCTGAGTTGGGGTCCCAGGACCCCAGCTTGGCCCCATCCCAGCACTCACCGATTAAAGAGATGATTCCGGCTGACCATTCTCAGGAAGCCAGTTGGGTCCGTGACAGAGGCAAGCTTGTTGTGCATCTCCTCAAACTGTTGGTCCATGATCTCTCCGGCCTCACTCTCTGTCTCACTGCTGGCACAGGCTCTGCAGGGAGGGCAGCAAGAAGGACAGATGTCATGGAAGGAAGAGGGAGGCCAGAGCCCCAGCCTTGCTGGGGACGTCCTGGACCTTGGCCTCTGCCATTACATTTTTGGGTGATTCTTCCCTTCTCTGCCCCTCACAGTGTTCTCAAATGTAAAATGAGGGTTGTGGACTAACACTCCATCCTGTGATTTTACAGAGTCAAGTAGCCAGGTGGTTATTGCTAGCCCTTGGGTGGGGGTCTACACTTGACCCAGGGAAACCCAGGGTGGGTCAGTGTCCCAGGTGATGACTCAAAGAGATTGAGTACAAGGGGAGAAGGAATTTTTTACACTGATGAAATCATTAATCAAAACCCCCAATTCTACCAAGTTCCCAAGGGAATTCAAAGGGCAAAAAGGTCTGCCTGCTTGCCAACACTGAATCAGGGTAGGTGGAGGCGAGATGTCCTTCAGACCAGCCCCTCAGTCAAACAACTTCCATGGCTCCCTGGCTAGTTCCAAGTCCGAGGCCAGGTCTGAGGACAGGCGGTACAGTTGGGGCTCTGATCCCTCAGGGAGATGGTGACCTCTATAAAGCATCTAAAGGTGGGTTCTGGATCGCCATCACTTCATGCTGGTTTAAATGGGCACTTCCCTGGCTGGAAACTGTCCCAGTGCTTCCCCAGGGCTATGAATCTGACTAGAAACCAGTCATTCACCCCTGCATATTGTCTATCACTTGACCAAAGCCCACAAGACTGAGCCCTAGTTGGCTGGAGGCTCCTGCAGGCCTCATTCGCCCTGGGCCATCTCTGGGAACCTTGGGAAGGCTCAACAGTGGGGGGATTCACCACAAGTCTAGAAAGGCTTTCCAAGAGAAATTTGGCCTACAGACAAAGGCAAGAAGATGCCCCAGCACCACATTGACCCAACAGTCAACAATGACCTTCAGTAGGCTGACCAGTTCCCATGAGACCAAGGTTTTGGACAGAGCTTCCAGGACACAGATGGCTCCAGGGAGGGGATTCAGGGGACAGTGGAGTAGGGAGCAGGAGATTGAGGACAAGGCTGCTCCACCCCCCCAATCCTCCTTACCACCTCACCTTGATTTCTGGCTGGCCTGGGATGATCTTACATGGGATCTTCAATTACGCTGGCCTTTGTAAGAGTGATTTTATCTTTTTTTTTGCTCATATTTATAGTCTAAGCCCACAGTGACCTTGTGAGTTAAGAAGGCTTCCTAAATTATTCCATTTTCCAGAAGGAGATGGGGCCCAGAGACTGTCGGACTTGCCCAAGGTCACATAGCTAGTAAAGTACGCAAAGACTTTGGAGCCCAAGCTTTTAAATCCTAGCCATGGGGTCTCTTCACCCCATCCTGCTGCCTTTCCTCATGGCTTTGACTCCCCTACAAATCATATGCCTTCTCTCTGATAGCTAGGGCTTGATCAGAAAAATAGAAGAGCGAGAAGTTACTTGTCTCCAGACGTCACTGCCCCTTCCCCACCAACCTTGGCTGAAGAGAGGGATGGGCAAAGACGCAGCCCCCTCCCTGGGGATTCTGGGCCCCTTGGAGAGTGTAAACATCTCAGAACAAGCTCTTTTGCCCAGGGACACATAATCATCCCCATGCCACCGCCAGCTTGGTTGTGACAGATTTTTGCTTGTCACTCAGCAAGATACAAAGGTGAGAAGAACGAGTTGTGGCCTGCGCTCTCCTCCATCATCTTTCACACTCTGGCAGCAGACATAATTCTCTCTGTGATTTTAATTCCTAATAGGATTACTTCCTGTTTCTTGACACTCAAGTACCAAACCTAAAGGGAAAAACAACCAGGCGAGGTAATGGATATTTCTAGCCAAGTCTCTGAGGGGAGGCGGTGACGGGCAGGCAGGGAAGGGACTGCAGGTGGGGGACTCTGCCCAGCCAGAAGTGATTGAGCAAGGAGCCATAAGCCCTCGTCTGGTGTGGGAGGGAGGAGGGATTTGTGGCTTAATTCAGATGGAAGGGTGGTCTCTCTGCCCTCCCTCAGAGGGAGGATTCCCAGCTCTGACGCTGACCGGCGCGGTGGCCCCAGGAACCTTAATGAGGTCCCCTAAACCTTGGCTTCCTCTCCTGTAAAATGAGAATGACTTGTACTACCAGCCACAGAAGATTAGGGGTAGGGACCAAGGCTATGATTTCACCAATGTAGAGAACTCTCACGAGAGGAAAAGACCCTCTGCCAGTGCAGGTTGGTACCCTTTATTCAATGGGTTGTCTCAGAGGGGAGTTGGATCCCTGGGCAAGACAGTTGTGACCTTGGGCAAGTCAGACCCTCTCTGGATCCTTGAGGGGTTCAATGACTTGCCCAGGGTCATAATGCTGGTATCTGTTAGAGGCAAGATCTGTACCCAGATCTTCCTGATTGTGAGCTGGCTTTCTCTCCACTCCCCTTGGTCACCTCTCTACCAAGGGGCAAACTATTATGGAAAAAAGTACTTTTTAAACTTGAAAGTGCTAAGGGATTGTAAGTTGCTATTGTGCAGGTGAAAAGAAGGTCCAGACAAAGTCTTGAGTGATTTCAAGATTGAGAGTCTTTGGGAGGAAACGTTGTGTGGCCATGACAAGGCCCTTTTCCTCCCTGGGCCAGAAGGGGAAGGTTCCCTGACTCCAAGGCATCTTAAGCCACATGCAGTGGAAACAGCCTGTACTGTTTGTCCAATGGAGTGACCATGAGGATGAGCATCAGAAGCTCCCAGGGAGTCTGGGGGGCTTCCTGAAGGAAGTGGCCCTGGAGGGGGAAGGTGGCTGGGGGCAGGGAAGCTGGCCATCCTATGCCCAGAAAGCAGCGAGATCAGACTCAGGGTTCCAGAAGGAGCCCGGACGAGGAGGGAGAACAATGGACAGACGGCGGTGAGCATGACTTGAGGAAGGCAAGAATAGCAATGGGCAGCATCTAGACAGCATTTTGAGGCTGGCAAAGCACTTTGTGTAGGTTGGTATTTTATTCAAAAACAAAACCCAATGGACTGGCTCCAGGTCCCAAAGGATGTGCTTCTGGCGACGGTGACAGTCAAGGATGTCCTCCAGGCCTTTGTCATCTGGGGAGCACCAATTCAACAGAAATCACACCCTCCAAAAAAGGCAATTTCGAGGGGAGCCCATGAACCAAACTTGGTGGGAGTCCTCATCAGAGCCTCTCTCTTTCCCTGCTACAGAACTGAGACAGAAAGTATTTTTATTTAAGCCCAGTGTCCCAATTTTCTTCCTAATTCTCAGCTGTCCCTTTGGTGTTTGTTGTTGTTGAAACTGTTTTTAAGTTTCCTAAGTCACAAAAACGATAAAACACATAGGATTATATCAAGAGATGCAGAAAAAAGTCTTATGTTTCGGAACCCTTAAAAGCAGGGGTATGGGAGATCTCTGATTATGGTAAACACAGGTCTCTAACTGAAGAGCTAGAATAGTTTGTAATGATAAATACTAGACGTTTTCTCTCTAGGTTCAGGCATCAGATAAGGATGTCCCATCCCTCCACTGCGATTTGACATTCTAGAATGCTAATTATAACAATATGAAAAGAGACAGACATTGAGGGAATATTAGCAGAGAGGAAGCCACCAAGATTCTGACGATCCATCTGACCAGACTCAGACCTGGGCCCCAGTGCCTTGGCTCATTCACATCTGTTTTGCCCCTGCTTCCACATCCGTTGTTCTGTCCTGAAACCTGTAAATAATCGTCGACCACAGGTGAGGAGCTTTCAGAGGAAATGGCAGCAGCAGGGCTATGTCACAGCTGAACTTTGGGATCAAACCACCTCAAAATGACCTATCGTTTCCAGAAAACTTATCTTCACAAAAAGATAAAATGGAAAGAATGAAAAGTTCATTAGGCACTTCCTCTCAGCATGTGTTCCTGATCAAGTGTAATCAGTTCAAGGCCTCTGATTGTGAGACAGGCCGGGAGCAATGAGCTTTCTTGTTCCTTCATGGTTTGTTGTGGTTTCCAGGCCACACCAAATGTATTGGAAAAGTAAAAGATGCCCAAACCCCGAGAGGCAGGGATAGAGCTCTCTTCTGCTTTGGAAGGAGACAGCAGACACTGGTGTTTGGCATCAGGGAACCTTGACTTGGGGCAGGTCTGTGACTAGTCAAGGAGATTACAGATACAAAAGCAAGAAAGACACCCTGAGAGCCCACGAGGCTCAAACCAACATCTCTTGGATCGATTCCTTCTTGGATCGGTTCTCCTTCTTAGGAATCAGAAATGTTATGGCCTCACTGGCTGGTGGCTGGTGGCTTCTCCTAGTGCACTGGGGGGGTCTTATCCTTTGCTACTGAAGAAGGTCAGGACGACATCACTATGTCTGAGACAAATGACAGTGGGTTCAGCTGTGACTGATCAGACCAACATGAGCTCGGAGTGCTCTGCCACAGGTCGGGCACATAGTCCATGGGAACACCTGGCTCCTTCCTCTAAACTTAAGTATCTCATGTTTCTTTTAACCTGCTTCCATTCTACTTTCCTCATAGGGCACAGTTGCCTCTCTCAGGAGGGTATACCATGCTGGGCAGTCCCGTGCGAGGGTCTCCCATGCTGCACAATCAATTCCAAAGTTCTTAAAGAGAATCTTCAGGGTGTCCCAGTATTGCTTCTTCTGACAACCCCTTGTGCACTTGCCCTATGGGAGTTCTCTATAAAATAATCTTTGGCAAGTGTACATCTGGCATTCTAATGTGGCCAGCCCATTGTAGTTGGACTCTCTGTAGTAACGTTTGTGAATACGTGGCTTTTGTCAAACCAAGGGCTCTCATGCATAGCAATTTCACTCCATTTCCCCTCATTGTGGGAGATAAGAGAACAATTAATTAGTGCCTTCTTTCTGACAACAAACCAAAGCTCTTTTCCATGACACATTTTTTTCTGTATGACTGATACATGGAGGTCTATAACACTGAGGAGAATTTCAGATAGCCCATGAGCATGGAGGATGATGACTCTGGGGAGTCCTTTAGATAGTGTATGAACATGGAGGCCAATGGCTTTGAGGAGACCTTAGCCCATGAGCATGAGACCAATGGCTCTGAGGAGACCTTAGCCCATGAGCATGGAGGTAATGGGGCTTGGGAGCTGCCTCCTCCTCCCTCTCCTTCTCTGACTTCCTGCCCTCCACTCCAGAGGTCTGGCTTTCAAACAAAATTGTCCAATTATACTCCTAGAGTTCTGATTTTAAACACCACCTTTTCACTCCTGATTGATTTCTGATTGGAAGGTATAATACGACCCCCCCTCCTCTCTTCCTGGTATGATATGCTATCCAGTCTTCTTCTACCTTGTGATCTCTATAATTCAATTTTGTTTAGCCTGGGTTTTCTCTTGTGTCTGTCCCTATCAGACTTTTGGATTTACCATTCAATAACAGCATGAAAATGTAGGCAGGTCAAAAGTTTAATTAAGAAAAACAAGAAGAATATGTAATATTCCCTCACTCTCATGGTATCACATTCTCTCTCTCTCTCTCTCTCTCTCTCTCTCTCTCTCTCTCTCTCTCTCTCTCTCTCTCCTGCTTATCTATTGCAAACCCCAGGACAGAAGAGGAGAATTCAGTAAGATGCCAGGATTAACTTGCATCTCCAGTCATTTAATTATTGCCTGCCTCAGTTTCCTCATTTGTAATATGAAAATAGTAATAGTACCTACACCCAGGGTTGTTTTAAGTATCAGATCATATTTTTAAGTGCTTAACAAAGTCCCTGGCCATAGTGACCACCATATACTTATTTCCTTTCCTCAAAGGCTCATAAGATTGGGTTAGGAAAAATGCATATTTCTCTCTCATTTAATAACTAATTATTGTATTTAGACCAAACTTTTCCCCTTTCTACTTCCTCATCCAGAAATCTGCCAATGTGGGAAATCTTAGGCAGAGATTAGCCTAGGCAAAAATCTAATCACAAAATAAAAGGAATTCTAAGTTTGGGCTAATGAATACTTTCCTGCTCATTGGGTTTGCTCAGACAGATCTGGACAGGAGTGGATTCTCCCTTTTTGTCATACAGGTGATATGGAAATGAATAAATCTCTGCAACCAACATTGGAGTGATTCAAGTCACATATCCCAGGACCCTCATTGTAATATAGCTCCCCCCTTCTTTGTGATATTCATTTTCTCATTGAATGCTGACCAATCAGAGTTGATCACCACCCTTAGGCACACCTACTCTTCAAAGGGCATATAAACTATGACCCATTGCCAGGATAGGGCTTTGGTCTAAGAGAGATATCCAAATGATCATCCTTTTATTAATAAATCTGCAGGCCTTATTAACAAAATGACTAAATTCCAGAAACTATGTCTGTCAGAACCGTTTTAATCATCACAATCCAATCGTGGATGTAGTACCAAGGAGGGAAAATAGATGGATAAACTGAAGCTTGATTCCCAAGTCCCAGAAGAGCCTGGGGGGAGGGAGAGGGTCCCTGCTGCTCTTCCAGAGCTCAGGAAAGCAAGGAACACTCTGCATGATGTGTTTTTGACTTAGCTATGCTTCCTCCTGTTTGGGAGGTTGAGAGTAGTGATGGGGGGATAAGAACAGCAACTTGACTTATTTTTAATGATTCATCCCCAAAATACTGATGGAGCACCTGGCTCCATGTCTGCTTCTGTGCTAGGGGCTGAACATGCACACTCAAAAGGATGCAGGCCCTGCCCTCAGATAATTCATAGAAGAGAAGAGGTGACAAAGGAAACAAACAAATCCTTTGGATAGAAGAGATGAGATTTGTGCGTTGGAGAGAGGCAGTCCCAGGCAGGACTGAGCCAACCAGCTTTATGGAACAGTTTCCTGGTGTCCTGCCCATGTCCTGAGTATTTAAGGTTTTATATACTTAAAATACAAAGAGCCCTGAGAGAAGTCATCCTTTAAGCCTTATCTGTCATCTTTGAGGGCCTGGGGTGAGCAGACCCCACTTCTCTGGTAGCTGTGGATGGGGGAAGGAAGGCTGAAGACAAGCTTTGTCAGCTCCACTCCAGTGGCTGGTGATGGAAAGCCTTCTGTTTTGAACTCTTGAAATTCTTTCATTTTCCCAGAGCCTCAAGATCTAAATCTCTTTGACGTGGCATAGGAGTTATTATAGTTTCTTTTCAGTAACTCAAGTCTTTCATACACATGCTCGTCTCTTTGGAAAAGCTGATATTTTTGTGTAATGGGATTTCATCCTTTGCTTCTGTATATTATACTATGAAAATTTTTTCCATATCATCTCAATACCCCTAATCCATATTTTTATCTAACAGCTGTTATTTATAGAACCTACCTTCTGTTAGTCTGAAGTCAAATGACTGTATTTACTATCCCTGCCAGGAGTCTACACACACACACACACACACACACACACACACACACACACACACACACACGAGCCATCAAGCTCTAAGCCTGGCTTCAGTTTTCAATCCTGTTAAAAAATAAAAATCTTCAAAGGGTCCTTCTCACTGAGTTTCATTTTCTGGGAGCCTTTCAACAGCACTCCTATTTGACAAATCTTAATTCACCAGCATGAGGTTTCCTTAGTGAAGACCAACACCCTGCTCCCTCTTAGCCCAGGCTTCCTCCTTTCCAGGTCTTATCTCCATTAATAAACATTTAGACAATGAAAATGAAGACTGAGCTGCAGCAGAGCGCCATATTGGAGAACTCGCAAGGTGGATGGATGAGCCTTTATCAGACAAGAATTGGGCCATCTCCAAGTCCCATCTGGAGGATTAGTTCATACCATCATTTGGGGTTCAGAACAGAACTAAATTAAAAACTATTTATCTAGCTAAAGAAATGGTTGTCTGAATTTGAAGATAAAACTAGAGGTGACCAGGCATTGAAATGCAAATGATGCTTTCCAGTTAGAAATACCACACCTAGAATCTCACACAAAAGACTACAGAATTGAACTGGGTCTAGAGCTTTCTTGGGAAGCTCAATGAATAGAATACTGGGCTAGGAATCAAAAAGACCTGAGTTCAAATCCAGCTTCAGACACTCCCTAGCTGTATGATCCCCAGCAAATCATTTCACCCTGTTTGCCTCAGTTTCCTCATCTGTAAAATTAACAAGAGAAAGAAACGGCAAATTGCTTCAAAATCTTTGCCATGAAAACTGTCCAAAAATGGGATGACAAGGACCTGGATGTGACTGAACAACAGACAACAATAACAATGCATGCCTGTGGCCAGAGTTCCTATTCTGCTCACTGTCATCTAGTGTGGCTGTGCAGTTGCCTCCCTTCTCCTCCTCTTCCTCTTCCGACCATGTCTTTCTCCAACCAGTTTGGGATCCCAGTCCCCCACGAAGTCCTCCTTGGCCAATCCCATCCACCCTGCCTTCCCATGGCATTAACTTTATTCTATGTTATCAGCATGCCTTATGTTTCCTATAGCCTGGCATTTAATTTGGTTCTGGGGATTCAATGTCTGAATTCCCATGTCTGAATGTGCAGAAAATGAGTATAAAGTGAATCCTTGTGTCTACATGTGAAGTAGCTGAATAGGTGGTTTGGAAGGGAGGGCACTGGTAGCTGACAGGATCGGGGAAAGCTTTGAGTTCAGTCGCATCAAACTTCTGTTGACCCCATTTGAGTTTTCTTGGTAGAGATATTGAAGAGATTCACCATTTCCTTCTCCAATGTATTTTATAGATAAGGAAACTGAGGCAAAAACGAGGAAGTCGTCTGCCTAAGGACACACAGCTAGGAAATGTCTATGGTCATATCTGAACTCGGGAAGAGGAGTCCTCCTGACTGTAGACCCAGTGATCTATTCCCTGAGCCACCCAGCTATCTTGAGAAAGTTGGGTATTCATAAATAAGAATCTTATTCATAAATAAGACAAGGTGTGCTACAGGTGAGGTACAGTGAGAAGCTAGGTTTGAATGGATTGCTGCATTGGGGGTGCCATGCACAAGACGCTGCCAAGGGAGGTTGGGCTGAGGTGGGAAAGGGCCGTGAAAGCCAAACAGACTCCAGAGGCAGCAAGGAGGCAAGTGCCGGGGTCAGTTCTACACTGAAGGGAAACCTGAGATCTGGTGGAACCACCTGGCCCCTCAGTCCATTCTCCAGAGACCCAGAAATTGTGTCTAGCTCATGACTCCAAACCCACTGGTCCTGCCTCTGAGCACTCACCTTCCTGGTGAGTTCTCCCTCTTGGCCTCACACTTCCCTTGGTGCTTCTTGGTCCTGGTGGTTCAGGTGTCTTTGCCTCTTGCTTATCGGGGGGGGGGGGGGTGTCTTCCTCCCTAAATACCCAAAGGAGACCTTGGACACAGGAGGACCAAGAATATGTTTGCTGCCTATGGGACACATTAATTCTAGGGACATGGACACAAGGCCCCTTTTTGGAGGTGGGTTCCATTCTTCTTCACGGGAGCCTCTGCTTTATGAAACTCTATCACTCTCTTCTCATGAATCCTGGCCAGGGGTTTTATCTTTAACTCCAGGTAGAGTATGATGCCAGACCCCTTGATGTTTCTTTTTTTTTTTTTAGGTTTTTGCAAGGCAAATGGGGTTAAGTGACTTGCCCAAGGCCACACAGCTAGGTCATTATTAAGTGTCTGAGGTCGGATTTGAACTCAGATCCTCCTGACTCCAGGGCCGGTGCTCTATCCACTGTGCCACCTAACTTCCCCCTAGACCCCTTGATGTTGGAATTCACAGAGCCCAGGTCACACAGAAATGTTACGTCATATGGAAACTGAAGCCCCCTAAGTCTGCTGATTTTTTGCTGTAGATGTGTCTGTGAAGAGAGGGCGAACCATCATTTTTAAAATCTTCCTCTTGGGGTGGCTAGGTGGTGCAGTGGATAGAGCACCGGCCCTGGAGTCAGGAGTACCTGGGTTCAAATCCAGCCTGAGACACTTAATAATGACCTAGCTGTGTGGCCTTGGGCAAGTCACTTAACCCCATTTGCCTTGCAAAAACCTAAAAAAAAAAATCTCTCCTCTCCAAAAGTCACTCCTCCCCAGGAAGCTAACAAAATAGTGGGACCAGAGAATGATTGGGGTGGGGAGGGGCAAGAATCTTTCCAAATGGAACAAGGTTTTGAACTCTAGAAAAGGGAACCCATAAAGAAAAGAGGGCAGGCCTGGCCAAACCTGAACTGTCACTTGTTTTTCCCAGACTCGGGATAGGTCTAAACTGATTTTTCTCCATTCTTTCACATGATCCTATGACTGGATTGGGGGAGAAGCAGCTTGTTTCAAGGGGGCACAGCTTCTCTCTAGTGACAATATAATAAGATCTGTGATCTTTGTCTTTGTGAGCTAGGGATACTTTCTAGGCTCTTGTTTTATCTTCAGGCTTGGGGTCAGATAATTTCACAAGTAGAGAATGGGGTAAAGTGTGGCTCGCCTACAGGGATGAGGAGATATTATCCAGAGAGACTCGGGGGGTCTAGGGCAGGCAGTGGGAGAGATGCCTTGCAACGCCCCTCCCCATCATCATGGTCTCTTTAGTTTTGGGGGGGTCATATTTTTAGGAGGACATTGACAATCTGGAACATGTTCCAAGGAGTGAGACAAGGATGAGGCTGCATATAAAACCTCGGAAGACATCATCATTGCTGGGCTCCTCCTTAGCTGAGCCTTGGCTTGCAAGTGTGGGGACAGGCAATTCCCCAAACCTTCCCAGGCCCTCAGGCCATATGAAAGAATCATATCATAATGGGGCTGGAAGGACAGTCCAGAGAGAAGACTAAATTAGGTCTCTTTACCTCTGCCTGTTGAGTCAGAAAAGTAGAGAATAGAATTTACGAAATTACTATCAGAACCTAAATGCCTCATAATAGAAGAATGGAAAATAGTGCCTTACTAACAGGACAGATTACTACGAAAATAGTTTAATGATAATTATGGATTAGGCATACAAAAAGTCCTGGATTTGTAGTCACAGATCCTGGATTTTTTTATGTCGTGACCTCCCCCGAATCACTGGAAATCTCTGAATCTCAGTTTCCTCCTCTGTGAAATGAGGATAACAGCTCATTACCCCACCTTTCTCACAGGTTATTCTTTTTGTTGTTTGTCCATTGACCTTTGATTGAGGGGCACCAGCCTCACTCTCTCTCCTCTCTGGAGCCAGATATGGATCAGGACAGATTATTCTATAAATCCATTGAGAGGATATTGACCAATGTGGTCGAGCACTGTCACATGCACATCTTGAAAAATAGTCAGCAGGAAAATGCCTCAAGAAGCCCATTGAAGAACCCACTGTCCACTCTGCAAAGGCATAGGAGAGAGGATGGGGATGTGACAAGATTATAGAAAGTCAAAGTCAAAAGATGAAAGCTCGGAACGGGCTTAGGCCAATACAGAAGCCATGAAGTTGGGGTTTGTTTGCTTTTTGAGCTCTAATGGAGGAAAATAAAATTCAGAAAATGGACAGGTCTACTTGTTGGAGAGGATGGGAGGAACATAGCTAACAACAGAGGGCAGCAGAGCTGCCCAAATCTCCTTTATCTTTTGTTTTCTCTTCCTAAGAAACTAACCTTGGGGCGGGAAAGGAAAGAACAAACCTGTCAAAGTGATCCCCAAGATCAGTAAAAAGACACTGAGAGAGTAGGGGGTTGTCCAGGACCCAGGTGAACTCTGTCCTCCAGGATCAAGGGAGAGAGAGATAGTTACTACTGAGCCACAGCCATGAGCAGGGCAAGCAGCAACTGTGAAAAGGATAGCAAGGGCCGCAGCCTGGGTAAAGGCAAAAGGACTGAGAGGAGAGGTTGAAAATTACAGTCTAGGGAGTCTGGGCAGATTCTAAGCTTGATCATTAAAGAACTGATTAGTGACCAGGGACAGGGAAGTGGTATCCACCAAGCACCAACCCTGCTTCCCTTTCTCCCAGGGTTGCTCTGAGAGAAGATCAGAGAATGCCACGGGCATTGCCTCCTTATAGTGATGATGATCTGTGCTTCACGTTATTTTATGGAAAAGACAGATATGGGTGAGACGTTAAAACAGCCTGGTGGGTTGAACATTGGTCAAATAGCTAACTCAAAAGTCATTTGTGGTTTTGTGGCAGGGTGGCAGGGGTCTCCAAGAGGGCACTGCCTTATTAATAATTTAAATAGCAAGGCTTGGCTGGATTAGATGGGTGGATGACACTACAATGGAAGGGATCTTCAGCCCATGGGAGGCAGCATCAGGAGTCAAAAGGTCTTGCTTGGTTCGAGCACTGAGCTGAACCAGTGTAGTTTTACTCTTGACTTCAAAAAATCAACTTCACAATTACAGGAAGAAGGATGACTGGTCAGACAGCAATTCATCTGAAAAAGAGCAAAGGTTTTGGGGATCTGCTGTAGCAGGTCGAGAAGCTCCTTGTAGCTTGTAGGGTTCAGAAGGAGGGTCTGGGTCAGCCCAACATAATCTGGACTGAGATAGTACAAGAAGGGAACTGAGATGCCTTGGGTTAACAGAGGAGAGCCCCTGGGACAGTGATGGGCCTTAAAATCCTCGACAGGAGGATTTACCAAAGGACCTGGAGAAAAAAATGGGAGCTGCCTTGGAAGGTCATGTGGAAGCAGGATCAGATTTATTCTGTGTGGCCTGAGAGGGCAGAGTCCTGATTGGAGCCAGGTGCAAAGATATCAGGGGAGAGTTCACACCATGACAGCAAAAGGGGCTCTGTCCCCCCCTTCCTAGAGTGGACTCTAGAGAGGATAGTGGGAGATGAGGGGAACTTGGTGGCCGTTCCATCTCCACCGATCTTGGATCTCTATGGTATAAAATGTACTGAAGGGCACCGCCTAGATGAGAAGACAGTCTGGGGAGAGGCAATGGTCAGGGTCTCTTGACTTGGACAGCCCAAGAGTCAACAAGCTTCTGAGGCATTTTTCTCGTCTCACGGAGTAACATGCCTGAGAAATATCGAACCCCTGCAGAAGCTGGGGCTGAACGAGCCATCCTTGCTGAGGGACACTTGGCTCTTTCCTAACCGCCTTCTAGGGGATTTCTTTGTTTCCTTTCTTTCTTCTTAACCTTGCTATTTAAAAAGTCTAAGTTGTCGCTGCCTCGTCTTTGATTGGAAACCACCAGAGCTTTCAAAGCCTCCTACAAAGCGATTGCTGCTGCTCTGTATGTCTCATTAAAAGAAGAAAAAAGAAAAGTCTAGAATACATCCCCATTCTTCCCCAAGCCTGTCTGACAGCACCATGGGAGGATGAAGCCGACATGTGGTTGAGGTAGAATAGGACTTGGGGGCAGGCACCCCGACTCCCCTTCCCCACTGAGGCCACAGTTTTCTCCTCTAAAATGAGGGTGATCACACTGGGCTGTTGTGAGCAGGTTGCCTTGTCACCTTGGAGCATTCCACATAACATGGGTTCCCGTCCTTCTTAGGAACCACGGCCACTTGCCTAATTGGACTGAACTGAACTAGAGAACCCCAGAACCCACATCCTGAAAAGAGAAGGAGAAGTGGAATTTAAGACTGTCTGAATGAAGGCAGAGGAGCTGAGGTCCCACTAGGTCTGGTGGCCAAGTCACCTATCTTTGCCGAGCTTCGATTTCCTCATCGTAAAATGGGGGTAATAATGTTTAGGGATATACAAGATTAAGAGTTGGGAGGCACTTGAGAGATGAAGGAATTAAGGTCCAGAGAAGGGAAATGACTTGTCCAGGACACTCAGGTTTAGGAAAAAGTAAGGTTCAATCAACATCCGGATTCTCTGGCTCTGTCCATTTGCAACACAACTTAAACAGAGGTGCTTGTTTGACTCTCCTTCCTCCTCCTCGTCTCCTCCTCCTCCTTCCATTCTTCCTCTTCTTCTTTCTTGCCTTCCCCCCTCCAGATCCTACCCACTCCTCATTTTACTTTCTCCTTGGAAACAGTCTGTTTCATTGAATTGTGGGCACTTGGCTATTTAGTCATCTCTGAAATAGTCCCCGGCAGGCTGATGCAGCTTTCCCCCATTTGTCCCTCTCACCTGAAGTTCGTGAGGTATCCTATAAATTATATCCCATTGCACAGCGTCCCTGAAATTTTCACCCTTAAGCTTCTGAAATATCAGCAGCTATTACAGCTAGGCTCCCCTGGCTTTATAGTTTTCTTCTCCCCGGCAGGCAAGGAGCAGATGAAGGGGCTGCTGTGAGCTTTCAAAGGGGAAGCTGTAGGATCACATTCATGTAATGGGGAAAGGAATTCAAACCATCACGTGACTTATTCAATAAAAAAAAAATCACTGCAGGGCTGAACCCTCTCCCCCTGTATGTACTGGGAACCTGTCGTCCCCCACCGTGTCTTTGTCTTTCTCCCGTCTTCTCTCCTCGTTTCTGGCCTCTGCCCAACTGGGTAGAGAGGTTCTGGGCCTCTGATGCCCTCGATGGGGGTGCTCACAGCTATAGTCGGGGCTCATAATGCAGTATGTGTGGGAAGGATAAGGGATGAAATTGGCCGTCAACTGGATAGAATGTTATGGATGGGAATGAGGATTTAACCCACTCGTCAGCCTCCCTGCGTTTCTGGATTCACTGCCCTTGGATGATTAAGCTCTGGGCCTTGCAAAAGTAGGGGCCTCATAGCTACTAACTGAATTGGATTTGTGACTTGAGACATGGGCTTGGCTTTTGGGGTCCTCAGTTCCTCAGATGGCCAGATGCTAGGATTTCAGAGGGATGCCCTCTCTTTGAAACGGCAGGTGCTGACCACCAGTCACCAACCTCAGGGTTCGGGCGACTGCCGAGAAAGGGGAGGAAGGACAGCCGGGCTTTGTCTGGACCTCATGCTCCACCTGGAGGGGTCTCCCCTGCAGACTCTGGCAGCTGCACTCACTCGTTGCCATGTCTCTACCCTCAAAGTGGATGAAGCTCCTGGGAGTCACGCTTCTCCCAGAGATGCCTATTGACTAGAAGCTTGGTTCTGGGACCAGTGTGTTCAAACTGCCTCTGTCATGGAGCTGAATGACCCAAGGAAGCACCAGATACAGCTGGGATCGTTGGGGGAGTTGCCAGCCCATGGGTGGGTCATCCTGGCCACCTTCTGCTGCCTGTGTGACGGCCTCCCCAAATCATTAGCTTCTCTTGGGGGCTGCAGGAAGGCTGGGGACAGAGGAGGTGACTCACATAATAAATTAAGTTACTTGTTATTAGCTTGAGCCACAGGCCCGATGCATGAGGGGAGTTCAATTTAAGGATTAAAATGAGGTTTGGGATTTTCGATGAATTTCAAATTATTATTAGTTGTGCCCAGAATATTGCAATAGATTTCCAGTGGATCTTTTGTCCTCTGGTCTCTCCTCACCCCAAACCTTACCCAGGCTGCCAGACTAGCTGTCCTAAACTGTTCCTTTCACCCCAGCCCCCTCCCACTCCAACACTGGAAGTGGCTCCCCATTCCCTACACAACTGATTCTGCCTAGTCTAGAAACTCTCCAATATACTCCCACAGAGCCGCAACTGGGTTAGGGCACCCTGGGTGTTGTGGAAGAGCACCTGATCTGTTTTTCTTGGGGTCACAGGCAGTTCTCTCCCATTTTTCTTCCAATTAAGTTCTTTGGAATTTCCTCTTCAATCTTTTCCCTTCACACTTTTTTGTATTCTGGACTCATGGAAACCTGTCTTTCTCCAGAAGATTCCACATGACTGTCTGCTCCTCTCCTACTCCTCAAAACACTGGGTTAGAAGGAGAAAAAAGACCAGTGAGTGTGGGGGTCCCACAAAGCTGTTTTAGATCTGTTTCCTTTCTCCCTCAATCTCCCCAAACTCAAAAGCTCCAAAACAATCTGAAATATCCAAGTATCTCTATGCAGATGATGGAGGCTACATCAGCCTTCATCTCCTATGGTTTCCAGGACAGCTCCACCTTGCCGTCCCAGGAGTATCCTAAAGTGGGACAGCAAAACGAACATTAGCTCAGGTGGAGAACCTTGGTTCAAATCCCAACTCAAATATTAGTATGTAAAAAGAGAAGTATCTTCACTTTCCTCTGGCTTAGGGTTTTTTTTTTGGGGGGGGGGCAGTATAACATAGTGGAGAAAGCACTGGACTTGGGAGTCAGGAAGACCTGGGTTGAAATCCTGCTTCAGATGCTTACTAGTCTTAATCTTTGCCTGCCTCAGTTTTTCTCATCTGTAAAATGAGTAGGTTGAGTTTGGCCTTCAAAGATCTTTCCTGGTTCTAAATCTTAATCCCATGAACTTGACATAACCAAAAAGAACCAATTTGCCCCAAATCCATCTAGTGGAAAAACTGGCACCTTTTTTTTTTTTTTTTAGTTTTTGCAAGGCAACAGGGTTAAGTGGCTTGCTCAAGGCCACACAGCTAGGTCATTATTAAGTGTCTGAGGCTGGATTTGAACTCAGGTACTCCTGACTCCAAGGCCAGTGCTCTATCCACTGCACCACCTAGCCACCCCAGAACTGGCATCTTTTTTTAACACAGAATGGCATGATTTTCCTTTAAGGAGGCAAGGAGGCTGTCCTCAGGAGTTTGGTTGGTCTAGGAGATGACACCGCTTCCTGTGAAGTCCATGGAGAGCTGGTTTGCCAGAGGTTTCGAGGAAGTGGTCCAATGGTGCAGCTGTGGCAAAAGCACAGGCAAAGGAGAATAGGTCTGTTGGAATCAGTAAATGAATCTTTCAAAATCTCTTGTGAGCATGTTGATTTTTATTGGATTTTATGAATACTGTTTCTTTGTATTTCATTTTGGAACCCAAACCAGGACTGTTCTGTGGGGCCTGGCTTCCCCTGATCCTGCTGCTATCTTTCCAGTCATGAGGTTCTCACACCCAAGACCCCCAAGCAATCACAGCCTTTGCCCTGGCTTTCACTGACCCAGGAGAACTGCCTCTCCATGGATCCTCTCATTTCTGTCTCTTGTCCACAAAGCCGCCAATTCCTAACACACAGATCTGAACAAGATTCTCCTACTCAACAATCTTCTATGGTATCCCATTTCTTGTACCCCTGTATTTGCCTCCCTCTGCCCCTCAGGGGACCATCACTCTGGGGTCTGCATTTTTTCCTTCTAGAAATTCCTTCAAAAGACTCATATGGCAGAGAGGGCACTGAGTGGTATTGACAGGAGTCACCTGGAAAGGTCCCTAGGTGAAAGAAACCACAGATATAGTCTTGGTCTCTGTCTCTCTCTCTCTCTGTCTCTCTCTCTCTGTCTCTCTCTCTCTGTCTCTCTCTCTCTCTCTCTCTCTCTCTCTCTCTCTCTCTCTCTCTCTTTCCCTCCCTCCTTCCCTCCCTTGTATTTTCTAGTCTGCCTCTTTTGCCATCAGGTCAGAGATTTTTGTCTTGGTCTTTGTACTAACATTTTATTGAGCTCAATGGGATCCAGAAGTCTGACATTCTTTCTCATACCCACCCCTCCCATTGTTGCCTCAATCATCCTAAAATGAATCTGAGCTTCACCTCAACCTCCAGTCTCTCCTGGTTTTCCGGCTCTCTCCAGGCTTGACCGTTCACCTCCCGGCTCTCTTCCACCCTTGACGCCCCTGCCTACTGTCCAATAGGCCAGTCACGCCCAGCTGGGCTTCATCACCTCCACAATCCAATTTCTCGGCTCATTTTCTCGAGCTGCTCCAGAGAAGTGTCCTGTCAAAAGTCACCCCGAGACGGGCCTGCACCCCAGATTTATTGATTCTGAGGGCAGCGCTCTACATACAACTCATCCTTTCCCCAAGCACCAAATCTACCATTTATCTTTGTATAGGAAAAGAAAGAAACCTGCCAACTTAAATAAGAGCTTTCACCGGAGCTGTAAAATGCTCTCCTCTTCTTCCTACTCAGAATTCAAAAAATGTTTCCCCCTAAGGTGTCTGGAAGGGAAGGGTGAGTCCTAGAAAATGGATTTTATCTGATTTGGGGGGGAGAGAGAGAACAGGGAGCTTGGTACCTTTTGTTCTCTTTAACCAAAAAAGTGAGTGGGGGGTTAGGAGGATCCATATTTGTGTGTTTGGACACACAGATACTGATATGTACATATAGAGTCACCCAATGCACCTGCAATTTATATGGTCAAATATGCCCACATAGGCACATGATACATACATGAAGTGTTTTATATTCCATCCACATGTCAGTATATATGCACATATATTCACATAGACATATATTTGCTGTGCGAGTGTTATTCAGGAGTCTTCCATGTAGAGTCACTTCTTGTCAATGAAGAGATGGAAATAAATGAATCTAAAGTCTTTCTTCTTGAGTAGCGGCTACCCCCAAGTAAACTGGGCTGAAGGGAAGGTAGAGCTTGTGTTAAGTTGCTATTGCCTTCTGGCCACTGTGCTCTTCTGTTTACAAAATCATAGATTTGAGAGTTGGAGCAGAGCTTTGAAGTCCCCCAGGGCGGGCACACCGATGAACTTATTTCAGAAAATGATTTTGATGACCATATTTCAAGACCTTCTGTTTCCACTGGAATCCCCTGCATTTTGTTTTCGGCATTTACAGCTGTGGTATGAGAAGGGGTCCTCAGTTTCACCAGCCTGACGCTGGAGGGGTCCAAGATGCATCAAAAATGATGGACAGCCCCTGGCCATCTGCGCCCTCTTCACTACTGGCTGTGAGCCCTCCGAGGTCATTGACATAAGATCTTCCTTTCCAGGTCAGGTCTGGAGCCTGGGTCTTTAGTCCTCTGTGTCTGGTTGCTTCCATGTCTCTTGGCAATGGCCCTTTGAAATAAATGGTCCATCCTAGCCCCCGGGGGATCTGGCATTGGCAGGCTGATCTGGGCTTCCGTGTTAGGTGAGGGAACATCTCTTCAGGAGTCCCAGACCCTGGGGGCCATTCATGGCTCTAGGGACTGGGTGGCCTTGGGTGGGTCAGATCCTTTCTCTTGAGTTCTCGGAAAAACCGGCTGGGGTGAGATAGGTGAACAGCTCTTAACAGAATGCTTCAGCTGCGGCAGGAGCGGGTGTTCTAAGGGGAGCCAAGAGTCAAGAAGCTCCGGCCTCCCATTCCATCCTGGCCTCCCAGGGTCTCTCAGCAGCCCCCCTCCCCAGCCCCTGCCCCCTCACCACTACATCCTCCTTCAAGGGCCTCCACCAAGGCTCTTTGTCTCCACCTAAGATAAGAGAATGCGAGCAAGCAGGGATACTGGTGTACACAGGATCCATCTTATATATTATTTACGGGTGTTTGTGCGCCTGGAACAAAGGAGCCTGCAAACCCACCATCTGAGTGGGGCCTGGGAGCTGGGCCTGGGACTACTGGCCTGGGAGGCCTAATGAGCGGCTCCCACCATGGGCCCCTTGAAAGGTTTTTGCCTCCAACGAGGCTGCTCATAGAAGCCAAATGACCCTTTAACCAATGACAAAGAGATGGGGTTTAGGATAATGAGGACATTGTCGCGGAGCCCCCACTGGGCCTGTTTCTAATGGGGGTCCTGCGGCTCTGACTCTGGGCAGTGCTACAAGAATGCCCCCCCCCCCATGAGAGCTGCCATCTGTCAGAATGAAGGTGTGGGTTTGGCACCCCAGGTTCCCCAATGAGGAGGGGGCACCATTCATCATCCTCCCACAGATGGGGTAAGGCCCCTCATATGTGGATGAGTCCAACCCGAGAAGGAGCTGCTTTCTGGGGGCTCTTGGAACCGGCATTTTCCCGTTGTCTGGGGGTCCTGGTAGCCCCCAAGTGTGGGTCCACGGCTGACCAAAGGGCCTTCTCCTCCTGGGGTCCCGCAGCTTCGTGGGGGTCAGAGATACCCCCACTGCCCAGCCACACCTCCCGCCGGCTCCAGGGCCTTCAGGGCGTGGCAGCATGGGGCGGGGTCCAGGAGGCCCCCCTCCATCCAGTTGCCTGGGCTGGTGCCTGTCTCTGGGGCACCCTGTCAGCAAGGAGCCCCGGGGGACACTCTCTGCCCTTCCAGCCCATCTGAGCCACAGTGATGACGGTGACCCCCCCCACACCCCTCTGGGGGCGGGGCAGGCGGGGGGTGCTTAAGACCACAAGGCAGCTGGGCGGCAGGTGGGGGTCGCCCTGGGCCCTGCTGAGGCCTGGGCTGGATGGGGCGTCTGGACGGACTGGGCGGGCTGGGTGGCACCAGCACCTGCCTCTGCCTGGGAGGGCATCAAAGGCACTGCGGGCGGGGAGGGAATAAAGGGGGGGGCCTCGGTGGGAGAGGGGCCCCCTCTAAAGTGGGGGTGCACATGGGTGTGTCGGCGGCCCCAAGCCCCCTGTAGAACGACTGAGGCCTACATGGGGGACCTTAGCAGGGGCGTGGGCTCGGGGCATGGGCAGAGTCCACACCGGGCCCCTCTAGACTGTCCAGACAGGAAGAAATGTCTTGGGGGGCAGCCAGTCCTGCCCCCCAAGTTTCCATGGTTACCAGGAGGACACTGTGTTCCACGCCAATACTGAAGCACCAGGTTTGGGGTTGGAAGCCCTGATTTAGGGAACCAGGAGGGGCATAGGTGGAGGGGGGCGCTCTGAAGAAATGACGCAGAGAGCCTAAGCAGGAGTCCAGCTGCTGGAGGGGAACCTGGCTCACTCTGCGCCCCCCTCCAGGGCTGGATGCCGGTGTGGGGGGCTGGAGAAGGGACCCCGCCCTGCGAGGATGGAGGATCTCTCAGGAGGAGGCCCCCCAAGGGTGCTCCCAGGCCGCAGTGTCTAGGCCCCGGTCTAGCTGGCCCCCAGACTGCCCCAGCAGGCCTTGGGCTCCCCCAGACTGCGGATGCAGAGATATGCTGCTGGCCCCCCCCCCCCCCAGCATAGGGGACAGGGCGGGCCCAAAGCCACCCCCAGGCCCCAGTCCACTCCCCCTGGTGCTGACCCTTGGGATGCCACTAAAGAGATGATGCCGAGAAAGAGCTGGGCCAGCCCTGGGCAGTGGGAATGCTGCTGGATCACTAGGCTCCAGGGAGGCTTCGACCACAGACACCCCAAGGGGAGCGTCGGGGGCTCCCTCACCCAATCTCTCCCCTGGGGGAGTCTCTCCTCTCACTCACAAAACAGGGAGAATGACTCCTGCTTAATCTCAGTGACCAGAAGATGTCTGGTCAGGTCCTCTGCATGGGAGAGGAGTGGGCATTCTGACAATAGCAGCAGCACCTGTAGCCCAAAGATAGAGGGCCAACACAAGCCTGGCAAGCCTCTGTGGCATTTCAACACCCCGGCCTGCTTATTGGTAGGAGGAGGGCAGGAACGCCGACAGTAAGCAACCGCTTCACCAGGAGGCTGTGTGGTTCTAGAGTGTGTGGAGGGTTTGGAGGATCTTCATTATCAACAGCACCCTCATCTTCACGACTGTTCTTTGAGAAGAATGAGCTTTCCTTGGTCTCTCAGACTTCTGAATATCCTGGAGCTCCAGAAGCCCCTGTTGGGGTCCAGGAACCTTGTTCTGATGTATGTACAAGAGAACAGTCTGAGTTCAAAAATACTAGCGAAGAAAAGGGAGTGCCCTGTCCTGCTGGTGAGGGGGAATGTCTTCCAGTGCCCACCTAAGGACACAAAGAATGTTTGATGCCAGCTGTGCTAAAGCCACATTTATGTGTATGTCCTTGGCTCTAAAAGAGCATCCCTATGATCAGAAAATGGGATGGACAGGTCCCTTATGGAGGAGGAGTCCTTTGGCACCCAAGTACTACCCAACAAGAACAATTGCCATGGGATGAGAAGGCCTTGTGGACACAGGGGTAGCCCTTCACCCCCACCCTCACTCCTTCAAAGCAGAGCCCCTTCAATCACTGGTGACAGTTTGCCATTGTCTTCTTAAATGTTAATACATCCAAGGGCAGCTAGGTGGTACAGTGGCTAGAGCACTTGGAGTCACGAGGATGGGAGTTCAAATGCAGCCTCAGACACTTGGCTCTTAACTATTTTTGTGATATTGGGCAAGTCCCTTAACCCTGATTGCTTCACATCCAGGGCCATCTCCAATCATCCTGATTCTTATCTGGCCAGTGACCCAAATGGCTCCGGAGGAGAAAGTAAGGCTGGTGACTTAGTCCACCTACCCCTCACTCAAATACAATTCACATGCATGTCATGACATCATCTCCCTGATGTGGTCTTCTTTGAAAACAAAGGACAAAACATTATTATGATACATCCAGATGGTTTTAGCAGCCAGGTAAACAGAATTCCTACATACCTCATAAATACTGAAATGAAAAGGAATAATTCTGGACAATAAGATCATTCCCTTGTGATCTTTAAGTTAAATCAAGGATCAGCCTATGTTTGTTAGACTCTAGGGATACAAAAAGGAATGCTCCCCCTTCTATTGGGGAGACTATGGGCACAAAGAAGTCTGTATGAAATCAGTACAAGGTAATGTCAGAAAAGGAGGAGGCAGAACTGAACTGGAATGAATGATAAATCATGATATGTACTGACGGTGCAGATTCTCATTGCTCCACATCTGTTTCAAACTACAGCAGCTGCTGGGGGGAGGGGTCCAAGTCTCTCCCCACGCCAATCTATGCTCTACTCAGCCATGAAAGTGATGATTCTAAAATATAGGCCTGATTTTATTGGATGGTAAGCCCCTTGATGTCAAGGTCTCCCTTTTGCCTCTTTTTGCAGGTGTTCAAGAAATGCTGATTGATTGCAGGCACTGGACTGATCTAGAAGGAGAGATTCCAAGAGGTAGAAAAGAGGAGAGAAGATGTTTCAGGCATGTGGGAACAGCCTGGGCAAAGACATGGAGATGGGAGATGTAGTATCACATGGGAGGAACAGCAGAATGGATAGCCAGTTTGGCCAGGGAAGCAACATGGAAGATGACTAGAAAGGCCCATCTGACCAAGTGGCTTTGGATGAGAAAAAAAGCTTAGTTTTTTGATGCTCCAAATAGTAGTGAGCCATTGGACTTGATGGAGTTGGGTGGCACAGACCCACCTGTGCTTAGGGAATAGGAGGGAATGAGAACAACAGCCACTGAAGTGAGAAGTGAGGAGACCTGAACCAGGGAGATGATTATGGAAGCAAGAGAGGTTGGTTGTTAAGGAAGAGTCAACAAGATTTGTCTGTGGAAGGGAGATCAGGGGATCCTGAGGGCTTGAACCTAGGTAACTGAAAGGATGGAAAGTTGAGAAGATGGCAGATGGGCCAGGAGGAAATGAAAGTGAGAATCCTGTCTTGGACAGGACAAGTCTGAGATGCCCCTGGGGCATCCCATGATGATGGCATAGGAAAGACTAGGGCTGGATAGAGAGAAGTGTGAGTTATCTACATAAAAATGATTGTTCAACCTTGGGAGCTGGAGAGAGCTAGGGAGGGGGGAGGGCAGGAAATGCATTATGACCCAGTAAAGAAAACCCTGAAAGATCATTTCAACAAAAGGACAAACATCTGAAAACACAAGAGAGGACAGACTTTCCAGGATGAGAGAGGGATCAAGAGAGATGGCTGCCAGAAGGATGAAGATGGAGAAGAGGACACTAGATTTGGTAGTTCAAACCAATGGTAACTGGGGAGAGGAAAGAATCGGCTAAGTGATAGAAATGACTTTGAACAAGAGGAAGGGAAGACCCAGATTTGTGTCAAGTCTAGAGCTCTGAAAGGGAGAAGGTGGAGGAGAAGGACTTGAGGGAATAGTAGAATCAAGTGACAATATCTTTAAATAATGGAGGAGACTTTGGGGTGTTTGGAGGCAGCAGAGGAATCCACACATAAAGGTTGAAGATTGGCAGAGGAATCATCGTGAGAGCAATCTCTGGGAGAGTATGAAGATGGGATAAAGAGCATATGTGTGGATATACACACATATCGTGTGTGTGCTCACATATGTGTTTGTGTCCATACATTAACACATACTTATATAATCATACACACACATATATATTTAGAAGAGCTAGTGTTGGTAAGACAGACAACTGAGTCTTCAGAAACTAGAGAAAAGAGAGAGAATGAGATGAAGTCAAGGGATTTTTTTTAGGTTTTTTTTTTTTTGCAAGGCAATGGGATTAAGTGGCTCGCCCAAGGCCACACAGCTAGGTAATTAAGTGTCTGAGACTGGATTTGAACTCAGGTACTCCTGGCTTCAGGGCTGGTGCTCTATCTACTGTGCTACCTAGCCGCCCCAAGGTCAAGAGATTTTTAAAGATATCAAGTAGGAGAAAAATATTGGCTTCCTTTCTGAGTAAAGCATGAGGCAAAGGCCTCTGCTGGGAGAGAGGAGGGCAAGATGCTGCCAGAAGTACAGAGAGACCTTAGACAGCAGCTATGGGCAGCATGACTGAGAATCATTTAGGGCTGAAGAAGGAATGTGCCTGCAGGCCTTGCCGAAGGTCCAGTTGAAACTGGATGACCCAGATGTGGGGTGATCTGCAACCACTGCAGTGTCTGGGCAACACCTACAAAAAGAAGGTGAGGCAGGGCTTCTGTAACTGTGCCCCCCTACCTCCCACCTCCTACCACCCAGGACCTCTATCAGCTGGATCATCTGGGAATGGCCTCATTTTACAGGATGACAGAGGTTCACTTTCTGAAGAGCAGCCTTGATCTTGATTTACCTGGATGGCACTGGGAGAATTCATTTCAGGACAAGGCCATGCCCACAGATTCTTTCTTGCTCAGGACAGTAACTGCCTTTTTCTCATGACTCAGAACATTTCTGATAGAGAAACTGGGGGTTCAAAAAGTAGGCAGTCTTATCAAGCTCCTGTTAAACCTTTGCTTGGCTTCCTGACATGGAGCTGGAAGGGTAGAGTTCAGAGGGTTTGCTCTCTAGCAGAGAGGGCTACTGCTTGGCTTCCACCCCAGGGGCTTGGTCCTCTTTTATCTCACCATATTTTGCTAATACATCACATTCAGGTCCCTCTAATTCCACATATGACTCACCTGCTGCCATTCCCAAGATAAATAGGAAGATAGTGAGAGATCCCATAGCTGAAATTAAGTCCCTGGACCCAGGTTATCTCATGGGATACTGAAAGAACTAACTGATGTGATTAATGAGCCACTCTCAGTGGTCTTCAAAAGACTGAGAAGAATGGGAGAAGTGCCACAGAACTGGATAAGGGCAAACGCCCCGATTTTCTAAAAAGAAAAGAAAAAATGAAGTTTGTAATCTCAGACCAATGAACTTGACCTTTGAAAATTCCTGCCAAAAAAAATAAGTGAACTGCACTACTAAGGAATCGTTTGTGAGCATGGAGAAATGACATTGGTGACTGCAAAGAGAGGATGGCTTCGTTAAGAACGGGTCACTGCAGACTAACCTCATTTCCTTTTTTGACAGGGTCCCTGGAGAGTCAGCTTGTAGATCAGGGGAACACTGTAGATAGAGTTTAACTAGATCTTAGCAAAGCATTTGATAAATTTGTTCATGCTATCCTTGTGGACAAGATAGAGATGTGAGCTGCATGATAGCGCAGCCTGGGGAATTGGGAACTAGCAAATGGCTGGGCTCAAAGAGGAGTCATTAATTTTTTGATATCAACTTGGAAGGTCTCCAGTGGAATACCCTAGTTATTTGTAACATTTTTTATCAATGACTTAGATCAGGAATTCTTAACCTGAGGTTCATGAACTTGTTTTTCAAAATATTTTGATAACTGCATCGCAATATAATTGGTTTCCTTTGTAATCCGATGTATTTTGTGTCTTTAGAAGCATTATTTTGAGGCTTGGTCCACAGACTTTATGAGAGTGCCAAAGGAGTTTATGTCACAAGAAAAGTTAAGAAACCCTGACTTAGATAAAGAAATAGATGGCATGCTAACCCAATTATCAGTTAATAAGGATCTGGTAACTGTGTATTGACTGGATTGGAATGGGAAGAAACCGAAATGAGAAAAACCTGTTAGAATGATGAGTGATCTGGAGTGCAGGATGTGACAGATGAGGCTATGAGGCTATGACAGTCACAATTCATATTTATACATGTAGATTTTTGGATTTGCAAGTCAACACACAAAGCATGGAGGAGAAGAGAGATACAAGATAATTCCATCTTAAAGCCTCAGGGCATAAGGTTCTAGATGAGGTCATTTACAGAAATGAAGAATTTGGGAAAGACTACTTAGGACCCACTTGAGGCACTGTTTTTGTCTTTAGGTTATTTGGGTAGTAACATAACGTTACATTGTTCTCGACTTCTCATTCCAGTCTTATACAATACTTCCTTCAATATACGCTACTGGATACAGCCATGCTTGACCTCTTGGCTGTTCCTTGTGCATGTCCCTTGATCAATCGACTTCATGTCTTTGCACTGCAGTCCCCATGCCCAAAGTGCTCCCTGTCCTTACCTTTTCCTCTTAGACTGGCTTCTTTCATGAATTGACTCCCATCTCCCTATCTGCAGAAGCCTCCCCCAGGAGCCTTCCCGTGTGAGCTACCTTGTGTTCGACTGTGTGAATTGTATATGGGCATGTATATGTATGTTTATATACATATATATGTTCACAAAACATATATAATATACATACCTACATATGTATATTCCTCTCCCATTAGAAGGCAGGCATCACTTTTGCCTTTTATTGGCACCTCCAGCATGGAATCCAGGGTTTGACACAGAGCTGATCACCAGACATTGTCTCACTTTGCTCTTTATTTTTGGCATTGTTGCGTTCAGATTCTTAACCTGTAATGCTTCTGGAACCCTCAGAGTCTTCAGTTGCTTCTGTGCATTCAGTCTCCAAGGTACCTTGCTTGAACTTGAATAGATTTTGTCTATTCTTTGATCACGGTTGCCTTTTGTTTCTCTTCTGCTCAATTTTCTTCCACTTTGGAGTTTTGTTTCCCAAATTTGCTCATCTCTCTTTCACACCTTTATATAAACTGCTAAGTGTTTTAATTCTGCATTGAGTTCACTTTATTTTTAATTTCTTCTTTTGTGGGTTTAATTTCCTTTTTAATTCATTTTGGAGGGTTTTTTGTTCCATACTCTTTGGGGAGTATAAAGGAGTCTGTATTTCATCAGGCATTGCTTTAGTTTCTCTTGTCTTGTGATATTTAATCTTTCTTTTAAATTTTTTTAGGTTTTTTTTGCAAGGCAAATGGGGTTAAGTGGCTTGCCCAAGGCCACACAGCTAGGTAATTATTGTCTGAGGCAGGATTTGAACTCAGGTCCTCCTGACTCCAGAGCCGGTGCTCTAGCCACTGCGTCACCTAGCCACCCGTCTTGTGATATTTAACAGAAATTTGTAGATATTGATTTTTTTGATGATGATGATGATGCTTGCTTGTCCTTTGCACTAGAAGATGACAATATCAGGGAGGTGTAGCCATGAGAAGTAAGTGAATTGAATTAGAGTGAGGTGGTGTGGTGCTGTGTCAAGTCACCAGACTTACTTTCTCTTCCAGAAATTTGTATTTTTCCTGGAGGATGTACTGTTTATTCTTCTCTTTGGTTTTAGGATTCTCTGTGTTCCTTTATTTGCTTATGCTCTGGGAATTTTTCCCTCTTAAAAGTCTTCGGAGTTTCAATCTTTTTTATGTGTCCTATCACTTTCTGTTTTATTTGAGTTTGCCATGAGCACGCTTCTGAGGCTAGACTTCAGGGCTTTTTCAGTTTACTCCATTTATAGGCATTGGGATTCACTGGCCAAAGTAGAAAATACATATAGGAAGTTTCTGTTTGTGAGCTGGATGGAAAGACCCCAAGGTCCTTAGGGCACAGTTGTAAAACAGACAACAGTGGATCTTCCTTATTGTTGTTTCTCCTAATAAAATTATATTCTTTTTAAAAAAATATTTTATTATTTATTAAATACTTCCCAATTACATTAAAAATTTTAATCTTTTAAAAAAATTGAGTAGTATCCAATTCTATTCCTCCTCACCTCTTCCCCTCCCTTAAGAAGACCACTTGTTTGATTACACATGTAAGATCATTAAATACATATTTTCATATTGCCCATGTTGAAAAAAAACAAATGAAAACAATAATCTGAATTCAGAGTTTATCAGTTCTCTCTCTGGAGGTGGCTATCATTTTTCATCATGGATTCTCTGGAATTGTTTTGGATCTCTACCATGATCAGAATAATGAAGTCTTTCATAGTTGATCACCATTTATTACCTTGAACCTATTACCTATTACCTTGTCCAGTGTTCTTCCACTTCTGCTTACTTTACTTTGCATAAATTCATATAAGACTTCCCAGGTTTTTTGAAGTCATCTTGCTTGTTATTCCTTATAGCACATTAATATCCCCATCACAATCACAGACCACAACGTGTTCAGCTAGTCCCCAATGGATGGATATCCCTTGATTTCCAGTTCTTTGCCGCAACAACAAAAAAGGCTATTTTTTTTTTGTACAAATAGCTACTTTTCCTTTTTCTCCTTTGACTTCTTTGGGATTCAGACCTAGTAGTGGTATTGCTGGGTCAGAGGTACACAGAGTTTGCGATAAAACTCTGTTTCTGACAACAGACCATTGGGCAGGACCGAGGACATTCTTGTCCAGGTCATCAGTCTAGACTACTGAAGTAGCCTTTTCTGGGGCTCCTTTATCCTCCTGCTTTTTCCTCTGAGCCTGCCTCCAGTTAACTGTGCTTGTATGGAGCTGTTTGCATCTTGTTTTCCCATGCTCCTTGAAAACAGAGATTGCTTTACTTTTGGGGGGGCAGCTTTTTTTTGTAGTGCCAGGGTCTAGCACTCAGGAAGTGTATACTCAATGATGGTTGACTGACTGATGGGAAGTAAGGGCTGCTGGGTGGGCAGAATGGCTCCCCTCAATGTTGTATAGGAGGACCAAGCTAGAAGCAGGCAGATGACTTGGGGAGCACAGCTATTGCCAAGGCTGTTGGCCTCAGGCTGCTTGGCTGGAGGTGGTCCTTAGTGTGGTGAGAGTACCACCATAGGAGTTGCTCCCATGAATGATAACTTCACTGACTGACCTGGAAGTAGAGTGCTCTGGAGTGGGGTGGACTATGGTTTTTGGGTCTCTGTGATCTCTTAGGCTTGTACTCTTGGGTCCCCATCAGTTGGTCAGCAGTTTGGGCTACCTTGTTAGGCAGTGAGTTCCCTAACACTGCAGGTGTTTAGAAGCTAGATGAATTCTTACTGGGGATTTTTTTTAGGTTTTTGCAAGGCAAATGGGGTTAAGTGATTTGCCCAAGGCCACACAGCTAGGTCATTATTAAATGACTGAGGCCTGCTACTCCTAAGGTCAGCTACTCCTGACTCCAGGGCTGGTGCTCTATCCACTGTGCCACCTAGCCACCCTGACTGGGGATATTTTTAGGAGAATTCCTACACTGAGGAAAAACTTGGATTAGATGACCCATTGAGGTCCCTTTTGGTTCTCTTGCTATATAGTTGATCTTAGATCTTTCCCCAAATTTGGTCTGATAGGATTGATTTTTGATGTATCAGAGTATTTCTTCTCTTTACAAAAGAGAATATCCAATGATAATTCTATTTCCTCCCAAAACTGCATTATTTAAAAACAAGGAATTAAAAACATTTGTTTGAACTTCTTTTATGTGCCTCTCATGTTTTATTTGGTATTATATTATTTATGTATTATACATGTATAATACATGTGGATAATAATATATAATATATATGTATGTATGCATTTTTCATAGCTCCCTTCACCTTCCTGTCCCACTAAGCCCTAAGAGAAATGATTATTTCTTTCTTGAATTTAATAACTAATTATTGAATTAGTTATTATTGAATTTTCTATTTCCTCATCAAAAAATCAATCGAAATCAAAAAATCACAGTGTGCGAAATTTTTCTCAAAGACTTGCCCAAGCTAAAGATCTAATCAAAGACAATAAAAAGAAATTCTAAGTTTAACCTAATGGGATTCCTGCTTATTGTGTTCACACAATGACATAGTTTATAGACATATCTGTGAAAATAAGGATTTTTCTTTTTTGTCAGACAGGTGATATGGAAATTGATAAGTCTTTGATCAAGACATGGATGATCCAAGTGACATACCCCAAGATCCTCATTAGAGTGAGCTCACATGTCATTACAATATCCATTCTCTCATTAATTGTTAACCAATCAGAATTGATTGTCCCCCTCAGGAACAGTGAGCCCATAACTATAAGAGGTCTTTGGCATTTGGCCTCTTTTATTAACAACATGCTCCTTACTAATAAAATGATTAAATTATTAAAAAATTAGGTCTCTCCAACTTTTTAACCATCACAGGAGGGTTGATCTTCTTTCTCTGTCTTGCACAGTCTTCTCTGCACATGGTATGCCATTTTAAACTATTTAATGAATTAAATCACTGGCTGCTTGACACAATATTGGTGATTCCTCCTCAGCTCACAGCTGGAGCACCTAATCTTGAATCTTTTTTCTTTCATCACCCTGGAACAGTCTTTTTCATAATCAAACACAACCCTTTGATCATTACCAGACAGTTACATCTAATGACTATCATCATCATCATCATCATCATCATCACCACCTTCTTCTTACTCTTCCCCTTCCTTCTTGTCTTTTGTACCACACAGGCATCAACAATATATATGGATGGTCATCAATTTTCTTTTGTTCAGCAGGCTAGGATGTTTTTAAAAATACTGTGACATGAGCAGGGTCTTATTTTAAATTAGAGACAAAAAAACCCCACAAAGGGACTAGTGACTTTGCTATCTTTGGACTCTTGTCAGATAGCATGGGCTTGTACAGAAACTCAAGGAACATATTTCTGACTTTTTTTCTGACCCTATTCACCATATGACTGTTACTGTCAGAATTAGCAGAGACCTTAAAACAGAGAATTTAAGAACAAGGTAGGGTGGCCTTAAAACATAGAATAAAGAACGTCAGAGATGGGAGGAACCTCAGAACTAGAAGAGATCTAAGAGATCATCTCCAATCTCCATAATTCAAAGAGAATATTTGGGGGCAGGGGAAAAATCTATGTCCCTCATCCTGCTAGGCCACCAGTTCCATGAGTTTTTGCTATATTAGCTCTGATTATGGCAGGCTGGGCTACAAAGGCCTAGATTCTTGCTGGGCCATGCACAGCTAAAATATAGCCTGCCCCTCTGAAAGTTAATTTTTGACAAGACCAAAGTCTTCAGTAGAAAATGTATATTTCCCCTTCATCAGCTCTGTAGTGTTCAGTGGGCCAAATCCAGAGTGAGAAAGGAAGGAAGGAAGCCTCCCCTATTATGGGGACTCAGTTACTTACTCAGGGACAGATGTTCTACATGGCTTTTAATGTCCAACAGTTTTAGTGAATGTTTCTAATGTCGTTTGTCTTAAGGCAGCAGGCTGTGGAGTCTTTTATAAGCTCCTCTGGGCCCACAATTTATGCTAGGAAATGTTCAGACAGCTGGGGCTCAGTAGGGAGAGTTTGGGCTGGCTTGGGTCAGAGAACTGGTCTGAGTTCTGCCCCTCCACGCACATGAGGCTGGTCCACTTTGCTTCTTTTGGACCTCTCTCTACTCATATTTAGATGGGTGTATACACTCCCTTTAGAATGGGCCTCCCATGAGGCAAAGAGACCCATGAGGCTACCTACCTGAGGTAAAGGTAGCTTGGCTTCCCTTGGTATATCTATGTAGCTACCCAGTATGCAAAATACTTTCAGATAAATGTCTTCACCTAGTCAAATTAATAAAAATAGGAGCTATTCTTCAATTGCTATATGGTCAGATGATCTGAACAGGAAATTTTCAGATAAGGAAACCAGAGCTAGCTATAGTCATATGAAAAAATGCTCTAAATTACCAGAGATAAAAGAAATGAAAATGAAAATGGCTCTGGAGTACAGCCCCACACCTATTAGATACACTAAATGTCAGAAAAGGGAAATGACAATTGTTGGCAGGAATATGGGAAAATTGTGACCTGATCCAACCGTTCTCGAGAACAATTTAGAACTCTGCCAAAAGAACAAGACCTACTCTCTAAGCCAGCAATACAAAGACTGGGTCTGGATCCCAAAGAGATTTGGAAAAAGTGGGGGGAAAGACCTATATGGACAAAATTATTTATAGCAGCTCTGTGGTGGCAAAGAATAGAAATTGAAGGAGTACCCATCAACTGGGGAATGGTCAGACAGATTGTGGTGGATGATTGTGATGGAATACTAGTGTGCTATGGAAATGATGAGCAGGATGGTCTCAGAAAAACCTGGAAAGACATGATGCTGAGCGAAGTGAACAGGAGAACACTGGACACAATTACAGCAATGTTGTACAGTGATCAACTGTGAATGGCATAGTTCTTAGCAATACAAAAATCCAAAACAATTCCAAAGGACTCATGATGAAAAATGCTATCCACCTCCAGAGAAAGAACTGATGGAGTCTGAATGTAGAGCCAAGATTTCTCTTTTTTATTGGGGGGGGGTTGGGGGTACATTTTCTTTTATAACATGACCAATAGGGAAAGTTATTTGACTTAACAGGTATAACCTATATCAAATTGCTTGCCTTCTCAATGAATGGGGAAGGGTAGGAAGGAAGGGAGAGAAACTGGATTTCAAAATTTTTCAAATGAATGTAAAAATTATTTTTACATGTCATTGGGGGAAAAATGAAATATTAAATTAAAAAAATCCATTGTCTCCCATGACCTTCACAATAAACCCAGTGTGGCCCCAATGACTACAAATCGTTCAGTGAAAAAGTCTTAGAAAGGCCCCTGACCTTGCCATTCACTAGCTAAATAAGCTTAGAGATGTTTCATAATTTCCCAATTGCCTCCCCAGTAGAAAAGGGGTGCTAATTCCTGCCCTGCCTCTCAGCAGCCTCCGTTAACTCTGGGCCAGGGATGCTACTATTGGTCTTTTCTTCCCATGCTCTTTGAGGGCAAAGGAGCTTCCCATTGTGTCTCTGCCCCCCCCCCCCCCCCCCCCCGGTAGATGAACCAGAGTTTTCCGTGTTTTATTCAGATCTCTTGGCCACTGTACATCTCAGCCTCCTCTATTGCTCAAAAGCTCTGGTCCAAAATGCCTGCCCACTATGATATTTTTAATCCTCAGAATTTCAAACACAACCCAGGATTAGCGTCTGGCTGGACAAACATAAAGAACACAATAGCTATTTGACTTCTGGGTTATGAGTCCCGTGTCAAAGGACACATCGCCACCCCTAAATGGGCTCTTTTTTCCATTCACCCCAGAGAGGACTCAGTGTGTTTGTGAGGCTCCTCCCTCTCCCTCACAAACAAGATTGCTCAGCCCTCTTTTTAATACAGAGGGCAAGGGGCAGGACAAAAAAATGGTCTATTTTGCTGACTGGCAGGTCATAAGGGTTGAGCTGCCTGGGGATGTGTGACACTTACAGATGGCATAAACCTAAGAATTATCTTCCAAAGTGTCCAACAACTTGGTCTCCAACACCATTAGAGAGAAAAATCTAAAAGGAAAAAGATGGTTTGAAGTGAAGTGACCGTCTAAAGAAATGAGAATCAATCTTAGGTATTCCTCAGTCTTTTCTACTTAATCTTCATCAAGAAAGGTTGACTCTAACCTTCTGATATAAGATCAATACGGAATACTCGCAGTTTCAACCCCCATTGGTGAGTCTAAAATTTAAAAAAGACAAATGAACCTAAAATGTAATTCAAAAGTTACCCAGAAGAAAGAGGACGTGTGACTCGTGTCAGAAGATCTCACTTCAGATCTTAGCATCACGTGATTTCATAGATTGAGGGCTGGAAGAAAGAGACCCAGTGGATCAGCTAGCTCAGGGGTTCTCATACTTTTTTGATCTCAGGATCCCTTTATACTCTTAAAAATTATTGAGGTTTCCCCCAGAGTTTTTTCTAAATATAGCTTATATCTCTATAGCTATTAACCATTTAATCAAAAATTAAAGCCTCTTAGTATAATTAAGAAAACAGTTTTGATCTCTTGGATGCCTTGAAAGAGTATGAGGGAACTGGGGGTTCCCATTTTGAAAGCCACTGAGGAAAGCTAAGACTCCCACAGGCCCTCTGACTCCAAACCAAGGTCTTGGTCTTAATCCCTGATACTTTTAATAGAAGGATGGCCTTGGGGAAGCCAGTCCACCTGTGCGAGACTGTTTCCTCTTCTGTAAAATGGGTGTAGCAGTCTACATCTCTTTTTGGAATAGTTATAAGAAAATCATTGCTATACTAATAAAGGATGTCCTTCATTCTCGATGAAGACCATGCTATCAGGGAGGTGATGCCTTGTCAAGCTCATGAATTGAATTTGAGTGAGGGGAGCTGTCTAAGTCACCAGCCTCACTTTTTCCTCCAGAGCCATTTGGGTCCAGTGGCCTTGGATGTGAGGTAATCAGGGTTAAGTGACTGGACTAAGGTCACACAGCTAGTAAATGTCTGAGGCTGGATTCAAGCAGTGCTCTATCCACTGTACCACTGCTACAAGCTCCACAGTGCTGTATAAATGGGGTTAGAGGATTCTTTTGGGGACAGGGTACTCTCCTACTATTTCTCTAAAGTCAGGGACCAGATGTCTCCAGGAGTTTAAGAGGCAGAAAAGCTGAAGGCCACTGAGGCTTGTAATTCTTGATTTTGCATAAATAAAGGGTCCTGTCATCAGGGTTCAACAAATGACATTCTCTTTAGAAGCTCTTGGGCCAGGGCTGGAGGAAGAAACATTCATCCTGTTCTAAAAACCCTGGCTCCAAAGAATTAAAACATTGTTTTCAAATGTCTATAATTAGGAGACAGACAGATAACAGTAAGAGAGGAATAAGGGGAAAGACAGATTGAAGGCCCCATGAATCTGTCTCTATTGTCAGTACATGATTTGGGAAGTGATAAGCTTCTCCCTATGTTCTCCCTTTCACTGCTGATTGGTTGTTACTCAGCATTTCATTAGCCCAAGCTTATACAAGCCAACGATGAGATTTTTCTCCTTTTTGAAGTCTTAATAAGACTAAAAGATAATATTGTTCGTGATCAGGGGAGTTGAGCAGACAGAAGACTGGCCTCAGACTCAGGAGACACAGATTAGGTCGTACCAGGTCCATTGGGGACAGCATGATTGTGAGTCTTTTGTCAGAAGGAGCCCAGACATGGATAAGAACCTTCATATATGAAGAGCCACCTTTGCAGATATGGAAGAAAAGGGGGGCACGTATCTGAATTATAAATAATGACTATAAGCCCCAACCTAGTTAAAGGTCTATAGCCTCATATAAAAGGGATAATTTGAAGCTATGAAAGAACTATAAAAGAGACACAGAGGGTCGGCCTGGAAGGAAGATCTGGGTTCGAGTCTTCTTTCTGACACACACCAGCTGCGGATTCATGGCCAATCCTTCTCCTTCTCTCTATGGATGGGAAAGATTTTCCAAACTCACAAGCTTCCTGTAGCCATGAAATCCCAGGTGTTGACAAAAACCAGAAAACCAAGAAGCCAAACCTGAGCATTGATGGATAGTGCTGTGAATTCCTTGGGGACAGGGCCAAGCATGGGGGTGATAATTCAGGATAGGAAAGGGACCTCTTAGATTCAACCCCAAAGGGCCAGCAGGCCCCAAGAGCATTGGGGTGGGTTGTGTAGGGACCATAAGTATTTCACTAGGATATAGGGAGTTGAAGAGGAGAGTTCTTTAGCCAATTTGATGTTGGTTCAGACTGTTTGGGGGACTCTGTACCTGCCTAGGGAGGGTGGGCACACATACACCATACTTCTAGATCCATCCACAGCTCAGTGAAGATGCTCTCATCTCCATCCCTCTGGATGACATGACTGGTTCAGACAGTTGTGGACAGCCAGGGTACAGATACCACATCTGGCCACAAAATCAACCCCAGGACACTAACTTCTTTAGCACCATGATGAATGAATTGGTTATCCTTTAGATTCAAAAAGTGCTTGGGTTAGCTCACTAGGATGCCCTCTCAATTGAGATGAGCAAAAGTAGTAAAATAATCCAAGATCTTGAACTTTTCTATCCTAAATTCAACCTGCCTAGAATCAATCAGAAGGTTAAGGAAGTAAATCTGGATGAGGAGACAAGGCTTCTAGGGTTCAAGACAGTCTGAGAGGATGAACAGAGTCAGCAGTGACAAGAGCCAACATTTAGATCTGTTGGGGAAAGACAAAGGGATCTGACGATTGGGATTAGTTTCAGGTGCCTTTCCCCAGGAACTAAATAAGGCACTTTCCTACCACTGAGGCTGCTCAGCAAAGAAGGAAGAAGGACTGGGGTTGGGGGTGCTGTCTGTGCCTCCTAAGGCTTACCCCCAACCTGATCAGGGACTTGCAGCTCTCTGAAACAGCTCCCAAGGTTTCTCCAGAGATGAAATTCAGAGGTTGGATTCTGAGCAGGATGGAACCCATCAGTCTCTGCAGGTGGGGGCTATGCTTTGTTTACCTTTACTCTTCCTCCTCTGCCTCATCCACTGGAAGATGCTCAGGAAGCAGCTGTTTAATGAATGAACCAGAGATCCCCCATCCCTCTCAATTGGATAAGCAGGACTTCCTACACTGGACTGTTACTGGCCTCCAAATATAGAAATCAACTCACATTTTTGGTAACCTATAGTTTCAGTAACTGTTGTAGAAAAAATGCTGAAGGGAAATTGGAAAAGGAGTCTTGATTTGGAGGTCACAGAGAACACAAACTGAGCTGACCCTGCTTGCCCAGGAGCTGACGCATTCTAAGAAGCTTGGGGAAAGCTTGCTGAACTTATTGTGTGCATTGTTTTTTGGAAATAATACAAATTCTGCCACAAATGTGCTCTAGTCATCTCAGATACAATTCACACACACACACACACACACACACACACACACACACACAGAGGTTGGTTGGAAAGACAACTGGAGTCAAAGGGAATCAGGGAGGGTCTGTGGGAGGGGAAGAGGAGCAAGGATTCAGGGAGGGATTGGGCAGAAGCAAAACGAACTCCATGTTTAATTGTGTAGTTGGGGGGAGAAAGAACGGAGATCAAGAAAGGAAGAGAAGAAAGAATAGAGAGCAAAGGAAGGAAAGGAGGAAAGGAGGAAGGAAGGAAAGGAGAGAGGGAGGGAGGAAGGGAAGGAGGGAGGGAGGGAAGGGAGGGAGGGAGGAAGGGAAGGAGGGAAAAAATCAGCAGGAAAGACCCAGTACACAAGAGTTCATCTGGGAAAATACCACATGAAGAAGGACAAACTGGGAGAATGAGGGGAGGAAAGATGGAGAGACAGAGTGTGCAAGGACAGGCACAGTTCCTCCACCCAGAGCTGGACAAGCTGTACGCAGGGTTTGCCTTCCCTTTCTCTCCCTTCCACCCCAGTTGTCCAGAGCTTCCTGTCCTGCATCATCTGCAGGCTCCTAGTTTGACTAAAGACTCTTGCCAACCCTCTGCTGAGCTCTGTAGCTGTTCTGTCTGCACCCTCTTCACTGGGCACAGTCCCAGTTGCCCTGCTCCAGGTCCTGCCCTGGGGAAGACTCCCTCTCATTTGACCCTTCAGACTGTATAAAAATGCTGGGGGCCAGGAATGTGCATGGCCAGGGACGTGCAGGACGAGTAAGATGACTCCAATGACCAGTGAAGATGCTCAGAGTATGATGGAGAGGAAAGAAGGCGGGATCTCCTTGTGGTTGGGCCAGAAGCCATAGGTCTCCTGTTTGTATTCTCTATTATGCAAACTGTATAGGAAAATCAGGAAGCAGCAGAGTAAAACTGAGTCCCAGAGGCTTGCCCAGGAGTCCTGACTTTGTTGGTTTGTTGACCTTGGTCAGGTCACTCAATTTCCTGAGGCTTCCGTGTCCTCTCCAAGGCGAGGGATGAAGCTGAAGTGATCTCTGGGCTCTCACGTTTTGTGATTTTGTGGATAATGAAAAGGGCTTTGTTTCCCAGGTGGAGATCTCTCTGTCCTCCCCCAAGTGCCACAAACGAGCCTTGGAGTATCACACCATAGCCATGTGATGCCACACTCGAGAGTCGAGCCTCAGCATCTCTAAAGAAGTCCGATAGGTACCCAAGGACTTTTTAGAATTACAAATGGTATCATTCAAGAGATAAACAGATGCTGCACACTGGTCTTGGGGACCCGACGCCAGCGGGGAACACCATGTTAATAGAACAGATAATCTGACAGACTGCTCGCTTCCACATAAGCTAATCACTGAACAGAGAACTGGGAGGGACAAGGGTGGCTTGGGAACCCCATGACAGGGCTGCACACAGACACAACCTGGGTGATTTTTCCAATGAACATTTGGGCACTTTTTCATACGACAAAATAATCTGATGATTCCACAATCATGCCGGCTGTTGGAACAGGTTTACAATCTGCCTTCTCTCTTCAGGTCAGACGGGCCAAGCCCCATGCACAGACACACATTCCATTCCTTATCACTAGCACTGAATTATTCTCCCCAACTGGCTGTCGCCTACCACACAAACCTAATCACTCTATGTCGGCTTATGACGGAAAACGGAGCTCCATTTTAATTAGCTGGTTACACTGAAATTAAATTGCTGGTGATGGCTGAACCACCTACACATTCTACTAAGAGAGAATGCCTAATTCTGCTGAGACTCTTCCCTACCTCAGGGGAAATTACTGAAAATGATCAAGACAACCCACCAATGTGTCATTTCCTGGGAGTCTGCACTCAATAAAAACCCACCGTTCTCTAGATAAAACATGTCAACAGTCAGATCTCAAAGTGTCCCTTATGAGGGCTCCTGGCACACACAGGATGTTCATGCCAACAGCTTCAAAGGTTGGGCTCTAAGGCCCCCCACCCAGGAATTTCTTGACCTACCTGCTGTAATAGGAATCCACTCCCAAAGCCTCCCGAACACTGGCGATATACTGTTCCAGGGCAGAGCTGGTCACTGTTTGGAGAATCACGCTGCTTGTTTCTTGGAAGTCACTGGAGGTTTCTGCCATGTTGTCACCCAAATAATATTCATGAAACTTGAGAATTCCTGCAATGAGAAATGAATTTCTGGTGGGACACCAGGTAGGAGGACATCACACAGTGATGACCATCCCAGAACAGTAGCTCAAGCTCACAAAGAATCAGGACAGCACCCAACATTTATAGAGCACTGAAGGTTTACAAAGCTCTCTACATGATTTCTTCTGGAAAAAGAATGACCTCCCCCCTTTCTGTCTCACCCTCCCCAGCTTTTCCCAAGAAGCAGAGAGGGGGCCAGGATGCCAGGGTGCCGGGTGGGCCTTTATGCCTTTTCAAATCTGCCTTGGTGCTTACAAATGGAATGGGTACTCCGAAGAGCCCCTCAGAAGGACCCAGTATCCTAACCACCTCATATCTATTTGAGAACAGATGCTTCTCAGCTGCGCCTACTAAAGAAAGTCCCTTTCCAATAACCACACAGAAGAGCAGCTCTGAATGGATGCTGATAATGCCTATACACAGCATCTGAAAGGCTGAACAAAAAAAATTGCCTTTATATCAAACACCTCTCATTTCTCAAAAGTGCATTAAAACAGATGCATTTTTAAAAGGGCAAAGGACTGCATATCAAAGTGTGTGTTTTTAAAAAATCTATATGGAGCAGACCCAGGCAAACAATATATGCAATGACTACAATGATGTAAACATAATGAACAATAAAACCAAACAGAATGCTAAGTAATTACAATGACTGGGCTTGGCCGCAGGCGAGACTGGAGGGAATGGACCTGCCTCCCTCCCTCCTTCCCTCCTTTCTTCCCTGCCTCCCTCCTTCTCTCCCTTCATACACTTTGGTCATGGAGAACGATGGATGTGGAATACTGTCAGGCGTGACTGATGGGATGGCAGGTTTTCCGGAACTGTTTTTCCCTCCTTTTCTTTTTTAATCTTTGTTACAAGGTTAGATTTGCTGGGGAGGTATCTATCTATTGTTAATAAATGTGATGGAAAAAGAAAAGACATCAATAAAAATAAATAAATTTAGTTTTTTTCAAAATGGTGTATCTCTTTTAAACACAAATGTTTTCCCAGTAATGCTATGGATCACAGGATCCTGCAATTTCCAATGATTCAAAATCGTGGACTAACCACAGGGCAATGGAAAATCTCTGGACACAAAGAGCTGTCACAGATTGTGAGAAGTGATGTGGGCAAGAGGAGGGAATCCCAGAATTTCACACTTGGAGGGGTGTTCCTTAGGCCACCAGGGAAAAGGAAATGGGCTACTCTGGTAATGAAGAAGAGTGAGAACAAGCAGGTAAATGGCTGGCCCGTGCACTGTGGTGGTGATGCCCATGCAATGGGGCAAGGCTGAGGAAAAAGGCAGGCCTCCTGTGCCCAATCCCATGGTATAACGGGGAGGCCTATGGGCAGCAGCGGCTCCGAGTCATTGGCACTGCTGGCAGGACCATCTCCAACCCTGGGATTATGGATATGCTCTAGTGCAAATGTGTTTGCATGGCCAATGAAGATGGCAATCATCAGCAAAATCAAGGCAGAAAACAGTGTCCGGGGCAGAGACAGAGATGAATAAAATTAAAACAACACACCACGAAAGCTAGGACAAGGCACAGAATACAGTAACGGGGCATGTCGGCCTTGGAAGACCCTGGCCAATTCCATCTGATCGGGGCTCTGTGAAGGAGGATTCCACCTTCAGAATCCCACAAACTATGAGGAAGAGAAACAGAGTCCCCAGAACCTCTGGAGTGCCTGGTTCATTATTACACATATCTGGCTTTAGAAGAAGCTTGACATCACATCCCAAGGGGGTTGGGCCTGCCTCTTGAGATCCTCATTAAAAAGAGGTTCTGCCATCATGGATATTCAAGGAATCCCAATGGGAATCACCAGCAGTCACAATTTCTAATGTGAAAAGGTCAGAGGGAAGAAGATTCTTTACGTGACACTGGGGAAAAGGTTATAGAAAAAATCTGCAGTCTTAGAGAAAGACTTCATAGGCAACAGAATCCAGGGGCTGGGAAACCTCTATGACCATCATTGAGGCAACATAATTCAAGGACAATTTCTCTGAGGTCCAAAAAAAATTCCCCAAATTAGTCAAAAAAAAGCTTGGTAATCCTTTTTCACTGCTATTCCTTTAGAAAATAGTTAGCACAAATTCAAAGAAGCCTGTGACTTCCAATTATAAGACCCACTTCTCCAGTCAATAAACTCTTATTGGATTTGGTGTCTCTCCAATGTGGGAGAGCCATCAGCATTTTATTATGCAAAAAATATGGCCCTAGCAGCTAATTAGTGATTCTGTATTTAGTCAAACTGTACAGCCCTTGCATTTAATGTTAATTTAATCATTAAGGATTTGGATGTAGGGTAGTAACGGAACCAGTTAAAATATGTACTGCTAGCTCAGAGATCCTTAATGGGAGGCTAGACTTAAAAGTCTGATGGAATCTCCGTTATCAGTTTAGACTCTTGAGCTGTCATGGTGAAGGGTCACAATTATTAAATTATATCCAGAAAGAACCCATTAAGACTTGCAGTCATCACTTTATTAGATAATGAACAACAGCTGCCTGCAAATAGGACTCTCCTCAAATTAATCCTCCCTGCACTTGGTCCTCCAAGATAAATGGTTCCATATTCACAAGGCGAGACTGTGAGATTTCTGGGGGAATGAGGAAGTTGGGCTGTCTTGTTAATTGAACACCCTACCATGAAAAACGCACTGAATCTGAATTTCTGTTGAAATTCCAGTGGCTTCTTGGAGTAATATATATATATAGGATCATGCCTTTCTTCCATTGAAATGTCACCTGTCTGGTGGGACAACACCAGGCATATATGAGAGACAGAGACAGAGATGGAGAGAGATGGAGGAGAGACATGGAGGAGAGAGAGAGAGAAGAGAAGAGAAGAGAAGAGAAGAGAAGAGAAGAGAAGAGAAGAGAAGAGAAGAGAAGAAGAAACAGAGAGACACAGACAGAGAAGAGGATAGGAGAGAGACAGACAGAGAGGGTCAGAGACAGAGACAGAAAGAGAGGAGAGAGACACAGACAGAGAGACAGAGACAAAGAGACACACAGACACACATACAGAGAGAGAGATGTTACCTGCCCCAGGAGCGAGTAGCCAGCTGTACAGATAGCCAGCTGCCAGGGAGTAGTAGAGCACGAGGCCCCGTTGGCCATTCACCATCTCTAAGATCTGGTCAATGGTCACTGGTGAGTAAGGGTCCGAGTCCTGATGACCCGTCTGCCGTTCCACTAGAAGATCAGCAAACGCCCTGGTCCTTCCCCTCTCTGCCACAGCCAGGGCCTCATCATGATGGCCTGGAACAGAGAGGCAGAGAAAGGCCTGTAAGAAGGCATCTGGCCCAGGGGGCCATCCCTCCAGTTCCAGCCCCACCTTCCTTTTCCCTCTGACTTCTGGGATGTAGCAACAGGCCAAAGTGCCCCTTCCCCTCTGGGTGCCCTGTCTTGGGATCCGTCCCCAGAAGGATGCTCGACTGCTCTGCTGAATGATTTATACACATGTCTAATGAATGCGCTTTTCAAAAATGCTGTTGTCATTCACTGGCAGAGGAGCGCTTGTTTTGTTTACATTTAGAAATCATCTCCAAATGCAGCATGAACCCAATGCTCTATTAGAGCTGATTAGATACAACTGCGCCAGATGACAGATACTCCAGAGAAGGGATCAATGCCAATAGGTGACTGAGAGAGTAGTGGGCTCAAAGGTACAGAGCACAGGTGAGTCACGGCAGGATGGCTCCCGGCATGGCCCACTACAGAGAGCAAGGACAGTGGGGTCAGGACTGCCGTGGATGCTCACCTATGGGCTTCAGGCTATGTCCACACACAAGTCAAATGGGATTAAAAATAACTTGCTTTTAAAATACAAAAATGTGAATTCAGCATTGCTTCTGCAAAGGGAAAGATTTCTGAGACCTCCCATTTGTCAGAAGACCTGGCTTCAGATCCTGACCCTACCATCTGGCCTGGGTGCTCATGGATGAGGAAGTGTCCCTTGGCCTCTCCTGGCTTCACACTGGATCCCTCTAAAGGAGCAGGGAGACTAGAGGGTCCTTCAATCTATGCCATGAGGTCCCTCAACTCTCCTGGGCCAAGATTCCAGGATTTCTTTGCTCTACCTCCTGGCCTCCTGAGGTTAAAAATCAGATCTTATCTGAATGACTCCAAAGTCACTTCTCTCTCACCGAGGCTGACCAGCACCCGCTGCAGGGCCTGGTATGATGATGTCTGCAGGTCGAACAGCGACAGCTTGTAGTCAGTGCTCAGCTGCACCTCGTGGCGGATCGTTTCAAACAAGGCCGAGGCTCGGTAGAGCTGCAGAGAGAGAGGCGGAGGGTGAAGGCCCCCCAAGCCTGTGCCCAGGCTGTGCCAGGGACCTGCCAGGATGAGGGGCCTGGAGCTTGCCCCACCTACTGCCTGTTCTGATGGAAGCACACAGCCCCTGAGTCAAGAGCCTGGGAGAAGGCCCTCAGCTGTCCTCCTGGGAAGCTGGCCTGCTCCCCCCATCTGAGTCTCAGGGGCCAGGATGGGCCCCCATTTCACAAACACAGCCACACTTCCCTCCTCCATCACAAAGAATGAGACATCCCACAGGACTGAACCTTTCAGATCAATATAGCTCAGGCCTAATATGGGCTCTGGGACCAGCATGAGGGTGGCCAATGTCACACATCTCTGACCTCCTTCAGGAGTTCATCAATAAGCTTTCCGATGGTGCAGACACCTCGTCCCAAACATCCCTCAGTTTGCATCCTGGCCATCCTCAGGGACCATGGAAGCCTAAGCCCCACTCACCACAACCCCAAATGGCCACAGGCTGTTGGGCTTTGTCATGTCTTGGGGTTCCCCCCCTTATTCCTAATGATAGGCTGCCTCACGAGGTCCCCTTTGCCACTCTTATCCAACAGCTCACAATCTGCTGCCTGGGTCTGGGACTTGGGCAGGGATCCACAAGGCTGCCTTTGGGTAAGTGTGTAAAAGCCCCTGCAAACATCAGCTCTGATTGCTTTCAGTGTTCCCAGTGTGGGTAGCACACGCTCTGTCATGGAGGAAAGAAGTATCTGGAGCTGGAAGGGGGCCAGCTCCTTCATTCTACACAGGTGGAAACTGAGGCTCAGAGTGGTGAGCTGGTGTGTCCTGGCTCACACAGTCAGGAATACAGAAGCAAGAGTCTGAACCCAGGACACCCTGCTCCAATGACTGGCCATCTCTGCCAAATTAAACAGCCTCCCTCAGGTCCTGAGCTTCCCAGATATTATGGAGCAAATGGATGGATGGATGACTAGATGGATGGTTGGATGGATGACTGGATGGATGGATGGTAGATGGATGGATGGGCTTTTCTATCTGTGGGTTGTAGCTTGCACTGGCTTAATGAGACTATCACATACCTAAGGCATCTTCAAGGAAGTGAAGAGACAATTTGGGATATACAGAATAGAAAAAACTTTGGAGACTGGGGTTTGAATCCTGGCTAGAATCTTTACTGTGTGACCCTGATCAAGTCATTTTCCTCTAGAAGCCTCAGTTTCCACATCTCAGTAATTAATAGCTATACTTGTTCTACTGCCTTAGAGCATTACTTTGGAGAAAGCACTTTGTGGGCCTTTAAATGCAGTATAAAATGAACTACTATTGCTGCCGCCGCCGCCACCACCACCACCACCACACCACCACCACTACACCACCACCTCCCATCTCCACCACCATTTCTGACCTCAGTGGAATGGGTCTTTGTAACCCTGTGTCTCCCTATAAATGTTCCAGAGGAGGAGAAATTTCCCTTGTTCTCACAGACATTGGGACAACAATTGGGCTGTCCATGTGATGGCTTGGACTGGTTGATTGGAGGACATCTAGCCTCCCTTAGTAGAATCTAAGCTGAGGGCAGGTTGGGTTTCATTTTTGTTTTTGTATCTCCTGGCTTGGCCCAGAGAAGCCACATCACTAGTCTTTTTGCAGTTGAGGTGAGTTGCTCTTGGGCAAGGGTCTTTGGCAAGAGATCAGGGTCTCTGTTCTGACTGCCCCAGAACAAGTTTGGCTAAGCACAGTCGACACACCCCCATGAGGGGGGCCACAAAGTGAGGGATCAGTAGATGTGTGTTTAGTGCACTAGTGACTTTATCAGTGAAGGGAGACACAGATAGGAGCCCTTGGTTCCCACTGAGAGTCATGGATGGTCTCTGGGAGTTGTCTATGGAACCAGGGACTCACGTCCCTTGCTCAGGGTCTTCTTGCCGGTAAGCAGCAGGCCGTGAAGTGAGGTTGTCTCTTTTTTAAAATGAGCTTGAGGGGCAGCTAGGTGGTGCAGTGGATAGAGTACTGGCCCTGGAGTCAGGAGGACCTGAGTTCAAATCTCACCTCAAACTCTTTTTTTTTAGTTTGTTTTTTTTTTTGCAAGGCAGTGGGGTTAAGTGGCTTGCCCAAGTTCACACAGCTAGGCAATTATTAAGTGTCTGAGGCTAGATTTGAACTCAGGTCCTCCTGAGTCCAGGGCCGCTGTTCTATCCACTGCACCGCCTAGCTGCCCCCTCCGACCTCAAACTCTTAATAATTAGCTAGCTGTGCGACCTTGGGCAAGTCACTTAACCCTATTTCTTTGCAAAAACAAATAAACAAAACAAAACAAAAACAAATAAAGTGAACTAGAAAGAAGTCATTACTTTCAAACAAGCCTTCGTAAGCCCTTGACCCCTTTGTTAAAGGTGGAACACTAACAAAAGAAGAGCAGTTCATTCAGTGGCAGAGCTCTAGCCTGGTGCTTGCTATGGACCACGTTCAGCAAACACTTACTGGTGTTCATGTTGTTTCTGAGGGCGGGGGCTGTTGCTGTAGCCCTGCTCCCTAGAACTCTGTCCAATGTGAGTGGAGACAGGCAGGTCAGTTGTCATCAGGTACCAACTTGGATGAAAACTTGGGACAACGCCGCCCCCTCTACCCCTCTCCTCCATAAGCAGGGGGCAGATCATCTCCTTCTAAGGGGAAGGACTGGTGACAGCCTCCCTACATGGGTCAAGCCCTGTGGTCCAGAAGACAAACTGACCATGTGGAAGTCACCCCTGGCTTGGGGGCTTTGGGGGGAGGATTTGGGACCCAGGCTGCAAATTGTTCCCCAGCCAAGGTCACAGTGGAGGCACTGAAAGCCCTGGGAGGATGACTGGGGTCTTGGAGGTCATCCAGCCTGGGCTGGAGAGGGCAGTGACTTGCCCAAGGTGACTTGGAGAGTTAGTGACAAGAGTCTGATTTCCAACAGATCCTCTAACCCCAAACCTAATATCTCTTCCACCCTAGCACAGGTGTGGCTCCTAGTAATAGTCCAAAGTGTTCCAAAGCCATGCTTGTGAGCCTAGTGTCTGTTGGCTGAGAGGTCTGTGTGGGTCTCCAAGCAAGCAGATGTTCGGGAGCAGGTTTGGGCTTCTGATGCCTCTGATGCATGCAAGGCATTTGAAAATAGAGGCTAAAACCCCTTTGTGAAGCAGCTGGACACCCCAGGCCACGTAAACACATCTGCACCCCCATGGAGGGGCAGAATTCTATACACAGACCTGATCTGGAGGCACTGGGAGAAGGGGTGCCCAGACTCTGGGTCCATACACACACACACACACACACACACACACACACAGAAACATGGACTCACACAGAGCCACATGGAGACATAGAAACATAGAGACACACATTGACACAGACACATAGACACAGATCATACATACAGAGACACATCACACAGACACACCCAAAGACACAGAACACACACACACACACACACACAACACACACAACACACACACACAGATACATGCCGACCCAGACATACAGACCCCTTCTGAGGAAGGGGTCCTCTCTGGTCTCTTGTCTGCAGCCCCTCCACCTGCTCACCTGGTGCTGAGACTCCTCCAGGTTTCCGCTGGCCCAAAGGGAGAGACCAAGACCATGGCGGATTTTGGCTTCGTCCTCTCTCCGCCCCAACTGCTCAGCTAGCCTCAAACCTGAAGCAGAGAGGAGACAGATGGAAGGAATAGAAGATCAGAGTTCTTCAGGAAGAAATGTGCTCTTTCTGCTCTGACAGGAGAGGAGAGGCTCAGTCTGAGACGGTGCCCACTGCCCTGGAGACCCTGGCACTGCTGTGCAGCATGTCCTAAGACCTGGCTTCGAGGCTGGCCAGATCGGCGGAGCTTGCGGGGCAGGCACAGGCTTGACATCACCAGTGGACTCTGACCTGGCTGCCCCTTGCCCCTGATCGGAAAGCCTTGGCCCCCGGGCCGCCACCCTCTTTTCCTGACATCAGGTTGTCCTAGTGTGGAAGCTGAGAGAAGCCGGTGGAAGGCAGCTTCCTGTACCCCATCTAAGCAGTGTTGAAGGACTTTATGATGGATTGGGGCAGGGGAGCAGTAACGCTGCTTGGTCCCAGACTGCCCAGCTCTGGGTGAGTGGGGGGACGCTCCCAGAGCAGCCTATGGACTGAAGTCTCTGATGTGTCCTCTGAGCCTGCAAAGCCAGTGGGTTCCTGAAGACGGCGCTCAGGTGAGGCTTCTGCCCATAGCCTCTGGCCCTCACCTGTGGTGAGGGGCACCCCCACCGACCAGAGCAGCTGGGAAGAACACTCCTTACCTTTCCATCTCCAGAAGGAAGCTTCTGGGTGCAGACTGAACCTGCCTGTCCCAAGACAGAAGAGACCAGGACAGGCCCGGCTTGGTGATAAAAGAGCCTAGACCTACAAGAGACTGTCAGGACTGGGCGGGGTGTCTTAGAACAGGGGAGATCAGGGCTGGGAGGGGGTCTTAGAACAGGGGATGTCAGCTGGGAGGGTCTTACAGTCTAGACTTTCCATGGAACATTTCTACCTTTTTTTTTTTTTTTTTTTTTTTAGGTTTTTGCAAGACAAATGGGGTTAAGTGGCTTGCCCAAGGCCACACAGCTAGGTCATTATTAAGGTCCTCCTGACTCCAGGGCTGGTGCTCTATCCACTATGCCACCTAGCTGCCCCCATGGGCCATTTTTAAATCCTCTCCTATCCCCCATACTTACTCCTGTCCTAACTTCTCCACTTCTGTGATGATGTCCCTTTCCTGCTAGACTCAGAAACTGAAAGGAGGGTCTCCTCGCCTCTCCCCTCCCACCCCACACCTAGGACCGCTCTTCAGCTCCTCCTGTGTGTCTTCTCCACACCTGGCCCCTCCTCACCACTTCCACTCATTCACCTTGGTTCAGCCTTCCCCCCTTTTCTTGTCTATATTATAATATTAATATTAATGCTAATACTACACTATAGTACTAATACTGATACCACTATTAATAATGTTAACTTTCAGATTTCAGGGCCTTCTTCTTACAAACCCAGCCAAGGGGCTGCTGGAGGCCCCACCTGTGTTATTCTATTTTTACCAATGAGGACATTGAGGTTCCAGAGAGGTTCAGTGGCTTGTCAGAAGCAGGATCTTATCTTGGATCTTTGCCAGTTCCAAGCCCGGGACCTTCCTCCCAGATGTCCCCCTCCTCTTGCTGGAGTGACAGCCCACACCCTCTACAGTTGTGGGACCCACAGCTGCTTCAATGACCCTGCTGCCCTCACAAGGCCCGGGGTCTCCCTCTGTCCACTCAATGATTCTCCAGTCCTGGCCTTCAAAGCTCTCCAGGTCTGGCTCGTCCTTCCTACCCTTCGACAGTCCATTCTTGATTCTGGATTTTGGTGACCCCATTCTCCGGGCTTTCAGGACAGGCACCCCTATCTCTGGCTGCTGGAGCTCTTCCTTTCTTGAAGTCTTTTCTGACCCCAAATGGAGCTTTCCTTGGCTCCGGGCCTCTGAGAGCTCCATGGTGGGGGTGGTTTCTCCTCTTCTCTGGTCTCACCTTTCCATCACAATTATTTGGGTGCTTGTTCTTCCCTCCAATAGAACAGAAAGGCCTGAAGGATAGGGGTTTGGTCTGCATTGCTTTAGATGGCCCCCAGCCCATGGCTTAATAGAATGGCTTCTTAATAAATGTTTAATTGAGTTGACTCCAAGGGAAGAGCCTGGGTCCCACGAATTAGAGCTGGGAGGGCTCTCCTCTCACTTAAAGATTTCTCTTGACAGAGGAGGAAAATTTCCTTATAAAGCTGACATGCAAGGAAAGAAAAAATAAATATCTCTGTATATATGAGTATGTCTATGTGTGTGTAAATAAACATATAAACACACTTGTTTCCTCCAAGCAGGGCAGAGGCCGCCAGGGAGCCAGGAACCACAGCCTCAGGGCGACCGGGGCAAGTCCCTTAGAACTCTGCCTCAGTTTCCTCAACTCAAAAACAGGGCTGACCCAGCCACCTCCCTCAGAGGGTTGCTGGGAGGATCAAACGAGATGATCTTTCCAAAGCACTTAGGAGAGTGAGATCTAGTAACCGACCTTATCTCCTGGTAATAAGGCAGGAGGATGGAAAAAAGCAGAATTAAAATCAAGCCGGCGTGAAACCACCTTCTCCAGACAGGCCCTCCATCGTGTTCCTGGGCAGAGGGCAGGCACCTCCTCCGGTTCAGGCCAGGCTCTGCCTCCAAATCCCCTCCTCCAGCTCAGAGGGGGTCAGTCCTGCAGCTTCAGGTATGGGGGGCCAATGGGGGGCTCCTGGTTCACCCACTTAATAGGTCAGTGGCCTTAGACAAGTCACTGAGAGCCTGCCGAGACTCATTTTTTCTCTTCTGCAAAATGGGAATGACGACATATCCACAGCCTCAGGTGGGGAGCTCTTGGGAGAACACTGAGGACCTGAGTTCAAATCCAACCTCAGACACTTGCCACTTATTAGCCATGTGACCTTGGACAAGTCAGTTCACCCAGGCTGCCTCACACCCGGGGCCCTCTCCAGTCGTCCTGATTCCTTTCTGGCCACTGACTCTGGAAGGAGGAAAAAGTGAGGCTGGGGACTTAGCCCAGCACTCCCTCACTCAAATGCAGTTCATGTGCTTGTGGCGGCATCACCTCCCTGACGTTGTGGTCGTCTTTGAGAACCAAGGGCAAACATCAGGTGGTGGGATCAGCGTAGACGCTAGACCAACGGCTCTCTGACAAGCAGCGCCTTTTCAGGTCCTCCGATGCAGCCTGTGAGGCAGGCAGTCACCATTGGCCCCTGCCTTCCAGGGCCTTCCATCCTTGTGAGCAAGGCCGCAGGTATAGAAGGATAGGCCAGAGAACCAAGAGAAGGTTCCTTCTGGCACTTGAGGTCAGTCTGAAAGGCACAGGTAGGCCAGGCGAGCACCCAGGCTCAGGGGACAGCTGGGGTGAAGTTCGGGAGGCGGGAGCTGGAGGGCCATGTGTGTGTCTGGACCCAGTACTGGTAAGGAGGGCCCCGTTTGTGAAAACCCATCAGGGCCAGAGGGAGGGGTGTGCAGTTGTGCTGGGGAGGCCCTGGAGCTGAATGAGGAGGGAGGAGGAGGTCAGATGTCCACGATGGGAGCCTCACTGTGGCAGCGGGTGGGTTCAGGCCCTTGGTTGGCCTAGGGGGCATGTCCGCTCCTCACCAGGGCTGACTCCAGGACCTTGGACAAGTCCATTCAGAATGCTGATATCCTTCCCAGCTCTGACATTGTGCGTGGAGGGGTCAGAGAACCTGGTGTGAGGACCTGGCTGTGCAAGGCCCCTCTCAGCCCTCTCCCTCAACCCCAAGGAGCCCTGGAGGCCAGGGTTCTTTAGGTGGGCTTCCCCCAGCTTGGCTCCTGCCCGCTCCCCAGGGCCCAGACCAGGCTCTGCTACCAGAGGGAAGCATTTGCTCCACATAAGGAGACTGGGCACATTCATGTGGCAAATAGCGTGGAAATGCTACAGATTGTGTTTGAAAGCTCTGAAAGATGATAGTGAGAAAATGAGAATGATAAAAATGTACGTGAGTAATTCCCATGAACACCGAGTTCTGTGAGAAGGCCTTGGCAAGTTGGCAGCGGACCCCACGTGGGACCCCAAAGGAGCACAGCTGAAATGTCACAGTGGGCTCCTCTGGATGGAAGGCCTGGGCTGGCAGAAGAGCAGGGCTCTTGGGGGTCTGCCCTGTCGGAGAAGCAGCAGGGCCTGGTGGGAAGACCTGGCCCGGCTCTGTCAACCTAGAGCAAGCCACCTGCCCTTTGTCCTAGAAAATGGAGACTCCAGGACCTGGGGAGCCCTGGAGAAGTTGGTGGTGGGCCAGGCTGTCCAGCCCGTAGCAAGGGAAGGGACCCCCGTGGCCTCCATGCCTCCCCCGGCCCACTACATGTTTGCCTTGTTGTCTTAACTGTCAAATGGGAATAATAATAGTGCCAGTGTACAGGGATGTGGGGAGGACCCCTAGCCGGTGCCCTGTGCCCCCTGCCCTTCCTTCTGGATCCCAGGGCTCTCTTAACACAGTCGAATATTCACTTGTGTGAGGTGTAATGAGGGTGGGAGCCTGGAGCGACAGGCAGAGACTTGGCCTTGGGCTGACCAAGCCCTGAATAGGCTGCATGACCCTGGGCAGCTTCCTCCACCTGCCCCCCAACTCATCCCCACCTGGGAGATGCTTAAGGGGTTCACTTACTTTCTGGGAACCCCCTGCAGAGAGGAAGCTGCAGGTCTCAATGAACCCCACAGTTCCCCTCCAAAGCCCGTGACCGCTCAGCCCCAGAGGGTCCACAATTCAATGAAGACCCTCCTCTTCTTCCACTGCCCACAGGCCAATGCTCCTCCTCATGCCTCAGGACCCCCACAAACATAAGGCTCACCATCAGTGACCCAACCCTGGCTTAACAGAAAGAACCGAGGCCCTGGGCCCAGGAGACTGGAGGTGAGGCCTCGCTCTGGCACCAGAATTGAGCTGGGGAAATTTAACAGCTGGCTCCCTGAGAAAAGAAAGTTCTGCAGGATGCACTTTTAGGTTTGATTTGCATTATTAACATTCCCTCCATCGCTCCACAAAACAAGCCCAGGTGTGTAGCATTGTTGGCTGTATAACAACTGGCATTGTGGTGCAGTGGATAGAGCACCGGCCCTGGAGTCAGGAGGACCTGGGTTCAAATCTGACCTCAGACACTTCATAATGACCTAGCTGTGTGGCCTTGGGCAAGCCACTTAACCCCATTTGCCTTACAAAAACCTAAAAGAAAATGTAGCAATTGGTTCTCCAGAGCTGGGTATAGCACCCCCTGCCCCTTTAAGACCTCCCCCTTTTGGGGCTCAGTTTCTACATCTGTTAAGTGAGGCCTTGAGGTCCTTCTAACTCTGAGCCTCCTCCTCTGGACCTCAGTTTCCCCATGGGCACACTGCAGGACCCAGCCTGTGATAGGAGGGGCTGGGAGTCCAGGCTCTGAAGATTCATGACCCAGCCCACCCCATGTGTTTAGAGCTGGCGAGCAGCGCCCTTTGGAGACCCCCAGGCAGACCCCGCAGGCCTCATTCACCCACCTTCCTGCAGGTACATCACGGCCTGCGAGTAGTTCTGCAAGGCATGGTGCGTCCGGCCCAGGCTGCTGTAGGACACGGTCTTGGCCACCAAGTCGTTCATCTGGGCTGCGATGCTGAGGTGTTGTTCCTGGTAGACCACCGCCCTCTCAAAAGTGCCCAGAGACTCATAAGTGAGGCCCAGGTTGCCATAGGCTCGACCCTGGCCCGTGGGGTTGTTGGTCTCCTCGGCTATCTGCAGGTCCAGCTGGTGGTACTGCAGGGCTGTGTCATACTCGCCCATCTGCTGGTAAACGCCGCCCAGGCCACAGGCGGCGTCGCTCTCCAAGGCCCGGTCTTGCATCTCGCGGGCCAGGTTCAGCTGGCGCTCCAGGCAGGAGATGGCCTGTTCGTAGTTTCCCAGCTGGCTGTGCAGGCTCCCCAACTCACCATAGGCCTGCGCCTTGTTGGCGGCCTCCCCCAGCTCGTGGGCCACCACCAGCCTCTTCTCAAAGCACACGAGGGCTTGCTGCAGACTGCCCATGGCCCTGGAGGGGGACGGAGGGGAGATCATGGGTGAACTGGGGTGGACCTTGGGCCGGGCCATTAGCGGCCCTCTGAGAGGACCTGGAGACCCCTCCCAAAGACCCCCAACTGACCTTCCCAAGAGCACTCAGGTGATGGCTGAGTCTACTCCTGCCCAGTTTCTGGAAATCTAGGCTCCTTTTAACCATAAATATTGGGGTATGAGAGGCCTGGTTCTGATACAGAGTGGGAAAGGAAGATGAAGGTCATCCAACCCAACCAGGATCTGGACAAGGTCCTGACAAGCTGAGCTTGTGGGTGACCGGACACTTTCTTAACCATTAAATGAGGATGCCCATGTGGCCTGGAAGGGACCCCCACCAGTCCAGCCTGGTCCCTGCAGATGGCTGTCTGGGGGCTCCTAGTGGGCTCTGCTGCTTCCTGGCTATAGGACTATTGGCCTAAAGGTTTCTTTTTCCTTCCTCATTCGCTAAGAGGCTGGTGGGGAGGAGTCCAAGGAGTGATTCTGGGGAGCAGGGGGCTTGTCATCTGCAGGGGTGGTCACAGACCCTCCAAATCAGAGCAGAGAGCGTGTTTCTCTGATCATCTCGGGGCAGTGGGAGCCCCTCTGAGCTACAAAGCACCAGAAGCCCCCAGGGTCCTTAACTAGCTGTTTAACTTTGGGAGGGGGTTGCTCCCCCCTCTGGGCCTCTATGAGGAAGACCTCTCCTGGAACAGCCATCCTATTGGGACTCTGTGACGATGGCCATCCTGTTCTCAGCCTTTGTGGGGGCAGGGTGGCATCCCCCCTTACCTGTGCCCATTTCCCAGGCCCCGGTAGGCCTTGGCCTGGTCCTGCATGCGATTCAGGCTCTGAGCCACCGACAGGTACTGCTCATAATGCTTGATGGCCTCCTCGAAGTCCCCCAGGGCCTCGTAGCAGTCGCCCAGGTTGCCGTAGGCACGGCCCCGGTCCAGCACGGCTTCATTGCCACTGAGCTGCTGCAGCATGGCCAGCTGCTGTTCAAAGTAGCCGATGGCCTCCTCCATGACGTTCATGTTCATCTTGGTGATGCCCATGTTGCCGTAGACCTGGGCCTCGACGCTGGGGTCCTTCAGCTTCTGGGCCAGCTCCAGCTGCTCCTCGTAGCACTTGAAGGCCATGGTGTACTTGCCCAGGGACATGTAGACGGCGGCCAGGTGGCCATGGGCGCGGCCCTCGCCAGGCAGGTCGCTCAGCTCCTGGTAGACCTCCAGCTCCTGGGTGTGGTAGCCCAAGGCCTTGTCGTACTTCTGGACCAGCCGGTAGGCAGTGCCCAGGGCGGCGTAGGCGCTGGCCTCCAGGCGCCGGTCTTTGACGTGGTGGGCCAAGCTCAGCTGCTGCTCATAGAATTTGATGGCGCCATTGATGTCTTTTTTACAGACAAAAATGTCCCCCAGGTTGCCAAGGGCTCTGAATTTTGCCTGGGGGTTGTTGAGAGCCTGGGCCAGGGACAGCAGATACTTCTGGCACTCCTCAGCCTTGGCCAGGTTCAGCAAGGCCTTGAAGGCCAGGCCCAGGTTGCAGTAGGCCTTGGCTTGGCTCAGCTTATCGTGAAGGTCCTTGGCCAAGGCCAGGTCCTGCTCGTAGTACTTGACGGCCTCCTCGTAGTTCCCGAGGCAGTAGTGGGCATAGCCCAGGTTGTGGCAGACCTTGCCCTCCCCTTCCATGTCCTGCAGCTCGGGGGAGAGCCGCAGGTACTGCGAGTAGTAAGGGGCCGCCTGCGCGTACTCTCCGCGAGAGCAATGGAAATTGCCCAAGTTGCTGAGGGCACGGGCCTCGCTCTGGATGTCCCGCAGCTCCCTGGCGATGTTCAGGTGGTTCTGGTAGTGTTGAAGAGCACGGTCGTGGGCGCCCAGGGCCTGGTAGGCCACCGCCAGGTTCCCATGGGTGGAGGCCTGTGAGGCACGGTCATTCACCTCCATGGAGATCTGCAGCTCCTGCCGGTGGTACTTGACAGCCTGGTCATAAAGGCCCAGGGCATTGTAGGCATTGCCCATGTTCCCGTATGCCCGGCCCTGCGCGGCATAGTCATTGAGCTCCTGGGCGATGGACAAGTGGGTTTTGTGGAGTTTTAGGGCTGTGTCATAGTCACCTTTCATCTGGTGTATTATCCCTGCAAAAGAAGGTAAAAAGGCAAGTCAAGGAGAGGAGAGGACCTGGGCTGGGGGCCCTGAGATGGGGATGCCTGTAGGGCCCCTGGGTCTGCTGCCCCCCTCATTAGCAGGCCATGATGCGACTCTATTGTACCTGCCTGCCAGGGATCCTATGAAGTCCCACATGAGCACGGTCCTCACTGTTATTCCATCACCCCCCCCCCCCAGCGGGTCACTTCCCCGGGAGAGCCTCGGTTGCTTTATCTGCACAATGGGGATCATCCTTGCCCTGCTCTCTCCCACTCTGGGAGTTAGAATTAGCTTCTCTGATCAGCTTGACGATAAGATGGTCCAGGGGCCAGCAGGAAATCATCTCTTTTTGCAGCCAAATCCTCTCTGTGTTGATGACCACAGGGATCAGGCTAAGGGGCAGCTAAGCCCTCAGGATGCCCACCGTGCAGAAAACCAACAACCAGGACCCAAAGATAAGCTGGAGAGCCCAGGGTGTTTCATTTCTTTTACTGCTTAGAATAAGACGGACTAGGAAAGACTGGACTCCAAGCTTCAGTGCCCACCTCCTTGGGGGGCAACAACCTGGGCACCAGGCTCACTCCAGGACAGTGGTAGAAGGGGTGGGCTGTTCTTTGACGGGCTCTGAATTCAACTCAGTAAAACAGCCAGTCCTGTATCTAGTACCTCAAAGACTCAGGGGGAGAGGCCAGGCTGGTGGGGAGCACCAGGAGGAAGAGACATAGTCCTGCCCTGCCCCAGGAAGACCCTAGGCTAGCAAGTGGCTGGGCCCAACACACATCCCAAACCAACCCAATGAGTACCAGTGGCAGCAGGTTGCGGCTGACCGCGCTGAATGATCTCGGGGGTTTGGGTCACGAGAGCTGTGACAAGGTGATGCCCAGAGCCTACGCTATGCTTGAGCTAGCCCAAGGTCAGTGGGAGGGGGTGCGGCCCAGGGCTGGGGTCCCCCTGCTGCCTCCCAGGGAGGTCACTTCCCACCTGACACAAACACACTGCTCCCACTTGGTCCCTGTGCTGCCAATTCTCCTAACCCAGAGGCAGGACTTTCCATTTATGCTCATTAGGATTTCCCTTCATTTGATTTGTTTGGCTGTCCCCACCTTTTGGGCCCATTTTATTACCCAGTCTTTCATTCAACGTGTCTGCAGCCTCTCCCTGCTTTAGGTCGTTTCCTGATTTTACAATCATGCAATCCATAGCTTCAAGTCACTGAGACCCTGTTTATCCTGGAGGACCACCGATCCCCGGCAACTTGTCTAAAGAAGGTCTTTCCAGGGGGCGGCTACGTGGTGCAGTGGATTAAGCACTGGCCCTGGAGTCTGGAGGACCTGAGTTCAAATGCGGCCTCAGACACTTAATAATGACCTAGCTGTGTGGCCTTGGGCAAGCCACTTAACCCCATTTGCCTTGCAAAACCCTAAAAAAGAAAAAAAAAAAAAGAAGGTCCTTCCAGGAGGGGGCCAATGGGCCGCCATATACTTTGTCTCCCCTTCCAAGTCAGCATTGTGGTCCTCTTGTTGAGGTTCCTAGTCCCAGCCCCTGCCCCTCCTGTCACAGTCATCCACTTTCTTTCAGGCTTCTTCCCCATCCCATCTCCCACCATCATCTTTGACCACATTCACATCTGCCTCAGGGACTCTTCTTATCTTCCAGCCTTGGCCTCCTCAGCTCCAGCCATCCCTAGATCTTCCTGACTCGCAGAGAAGTGAGAGGGCATGGAGCCTTGTGAAGCTGGGGGCAACATCTGTGTGACAGGGACCTGAGAGCAGCTGCCTCCCGGGGCCATGGTGAGAATCAGTGGAGACACGGCTATTAGGCACCTTGCCAGCCTATCATTACTCTCCCACCTTCCGTGGGCCCAGTCCTTCATTGTCTGCAGTCGTCCTCTTTTCTCTAAGGCCAGATGGGGCTCCAGGTCTCCAAGTGGCTGCACTTCCCAGTAAACACTACCAGAAAGAACAAATAGCCAGAGACTTTCACTTTGGATCGATTCTGGCGTCTCTTCTTGAGAGGTGGCCAGTCCCAGCTCTGGCCACCCCTCAAGTCACCAAGGACAAAAATGGGTTCATGTCTTCAAATAAGAGAGAATGGCTCAAGAAGAAAAACTGAAGGTTCCCTGGAGCTCCTTCCCTTTTCAAAGTTCATATTCATGGGAACCTTTTTAAACTTACAGTTCTGAATCTGTGCTTTCAGACAAAGGAGAGACTTGTAGCATTTATGTAAGAACTCTAAAGGAAACCCCTCAGCCATGCGGCACTTCACTCTCCACGTCTGTACAATGGGGATGACAATAGCAGCCATCCTCCTAGGGCTAGGGAATGCAAATCAAGGAGCAGATGTGACAGGGCTTTACAAATATGAGAAGGGAGGAGAGAATGAGGTGCCCGAGCAGGGCGAGGGAGAAGAGGAGGGAGGAAGATGGCAGGAGGGCCCAGAGAGAAAGGGAAGGAGGCAGAGCCAGGCAGCAAGAGGGGAGAGGAGGGAGATGGGGAGAAAGAAAATGAAATTGCCTTCTATCTCATCACATTAAAAATCTGGGCTTGTTAATAGAAGGCTATTGCTGTAATGACGGCCACTCAGGGCTCGTTGATTTGTGAAAGGAACTGCCTGCTGCTTAGAGCAAAATGATCTGAACTCTAGCCAGTTCCCTGAGTCAGGTCCTCCTCCTCTCCCTCCTTCTCCTCCTCCTCCTCTTCCTCCTCCTCCTCCTCTCCCTCCTTCTCCTCTAGTTCCTTTTCTGCCCTCCGTGTCTTAAGCTTCCAAAAGGCAACAAAGAACCCTGGGAGGTCTCCTAAAACAAAGATTTCTGTGTATGACCAAGAGAAGACTAGATGGGTCTGGCACTGAGTAGAGATGCCCACCTGCCACCTATGTGTCTACCGCCTTGGCTGTTGGCAGCCAGAAGGGCTCTGAACAGAACACCACCAGCTCTTGGCAGCTTCCCTCTTTGTTAAAGCAACCTGACAGGGATCCTGAGTGTGGCCAGCCACCGAACAATATCACCTGCATAGCCCCCTTCCCTTTAGAGAGTGACCCCAGGGCCCTCATCAGGGACTGCAGAGAGGAGGATTCAGAGAAGATTCTGGGGGCAGTTTTCTGTCTGGTCAAGGCCACATTCTCCAAGCGGAATGCAGGAAAGGTCACCCAGATATGATGCTGCCAGCTGTTCTCCTCAGCTGGGATGGGGTAGGAGATGCTAAAAGGAGCTGGGAATCCCACATGAGGCAGGGGAGATGCAACAACAAAACCAGAAACTCAATTAATTTAACCCAGATACCAGGGTTCTTTTCAATGCAACAAATTCTGTAAACTGAGGTTCTGCTTTTCAGGTCCCATGACTGCCAAGGAGGAGACGAGGAAAATGAAGAGAGCCCTGGACCTTGTGGTTGTCCTGCAACTGCCATTTACTGGCTGAGTGACCCCGGGCAAGTCCTCTCAGCTCTGGGAAACTCAAGTTTCCTCATCCACAAAATGGGACGAAGACTAAGTTGCATTATATAATGCGTGTGATTAGAGTGAGAATTGATTAGCCTTTGATGATCACAAAATGCTAAAGAAACTATTGCTATTATTGTTATTTGTTAGTCTGCTATGACTACACCTTACTTCTAGGCCAGAACTCTAAACTGAGATAATCGAAAGGGGGAAAAACTCTGTGTGTGTGTGTGTGTATGTGTGTGTGTGTAGACACACATACACACACACACATACAAACACATTGGATTCAGAGCTGAAAGGGAATCCAGAGGTGATCCATTTTACTACCTGCCCCCCCCCAGATGCTCAGAGCCATTAAAGGCCCCCTAATAGGAGATGGCTGGGCAGGAAAGCCAAATCCGCACGTCAATGGGGTGTGTGTGTGTGTGTGTGTGTGTGTGTGTGTGACACTGTGGATGGAGCTCACTACTGCACTCCTCTGCAGGGATCTCCAAGGCCTCTGGTATTTTTACCAAGAAAGGATTGATGGCCTGCCATCAAATCTTTAGCAGGGATTTGGGCTGGGGGGTCACCCGCATATTAATACAATTGGATGTCAGGGTCCTTGGCAGAACTAAATGGTGAGCTGAATCTAAAAGAATAAAAGTTAATAGGGATAAATATAAAGTTTGATGGTTGTCTTCAAACAATCAACTTCACAGATACAAGATGAGACGAGGTGACCAGAGAGCAGTTTGTGTGGGAAAATGACTGGGTCTTAGCAGGTGACAACCCAAGGTGAATCAGCAGTGGAACAAAGGCCAGCAGAGGGAGACCTGCCCATAGGGGTAAGAGACCCAGAAGGGCAGGTCTGGAGGGGGGTGGTGATCCCCTCAGACTGAAAAGGGAGCGGTCCAAACTCCTAGGATCCTGGCCGTAGGCTCTTGCCGGTGCAACCTAGTCTTGACTCAACAAACAACTAATTATTTCTAGGGGTCTATGATATGGGTTGGGGTTACATAAAAACAAAAACAAAAGGGTTCCAGGTCTGAAGAAGTTAACATTCTACCTGGTGCTATTTTCCTAATGGAAATGCACCTACTTGCTTACTCAAAGGCCACCCGATATCGCCAGGAAGAGCTGCCATGGTTACAAAAGGTATGTCACCACTTTTAAAACATTTGTCTTGTGTTCACTGCACACAAGGCTGTGCCACGAGCAGAGGGTGTCAAGATTGAGGCGGTTATAAGGTGTGGGCACTGACCAGAGAGCAAGGATGGAAGGGGCCCAGGGACACAAAGCTGCTGGGCTGGAGGCATCTGGGCTGGGATGACAGAGATCCAGCTGGAAGCCCTCAAAGAGATGATGGCATTGCTGTCAGATTCTAAAGGACTGCTGTCAGTGATCTATGGAGTAGGACCATCCAGCTTTGGGCCTTTGGTGCCCACCAGCAAGATAACGAGTAGTCCCTGCAATATCTGGCTTACAGTTTAATGGGGAGCCTGAATACAAGGGGCAGTAGAAGTAGGAGGAGAAGCAGGTAGAGAAACCATATGGAGAGGGAGATGAGTCAGGGGTCCTCCTCAAACAGTGGCTGGGGCAAAGGATTCTCCAGCCAGGAATGTGGGCCAGGGGCATGGCACCCCCATGCTGAGAAGAGGTGAAGAGAGTGTATCACACCATTCTACGGACCCCCGTGGCAGGCAAGGGCAGGGATGCCAACTCTCTGGGCACTGTGAGACCATGCCAAAATGCTGAGGTGGCCACTGCAGAAAGGCTGACCAATGCACTGGGGTCCCACAAGATTACAAATGCCTACTCACATCGCTGGATGTGTCCCTGGTGGCTTCATGCTCACATCACAGAGGGAGCAGAAGAGCAGATGCATTTGAAAAGGAAACAAATCCATGTTTCTTGAAACAGTTTTTAGAAGCTATTCTATATTAACTAGAAAAGAAATAATATAGAGTAGGGGCAAAAGATCATGCGAATATACAAACGGGACCATGCTTCTTAAACAATCAGGTGGCTACTAATAGCTCTATAGCGTTTTTGGACAGTATGGTGTACATGGTGCATAGATCCCTGACCCGAAGCTGAGAAGACTCATCTTCCTGAATTCAAATCTGACTCCAGACACTTACCAGCTGGGTGACCCTGGACAAGTCACTTTACATGGCTAAGTGACCTGTTAGGTGAGCTATTAAGTGAGCCAAAAAAAAGAATGGTCAAATCACTCCAGAATCTTTGGCCAAGAAAACCTCAAATGGGGCCATGAAAAGTAGGACACGGTTGAAAGGACTGGACAACACAACATTGAGATTTTCCTATGTGTGAGGCCTGGGAGGTGGGTGCTCCTATTTTGTCCCTATTTTACATTTGAGGAAATTCAGTTAAACATTAAATGATTTTCTAAGAGTCACCCATTGATTATCTGAGGCTGGAATTGAACTTGGGTCTTGCTAACTCCAGACCCAGCACTCTGTGTAATGTGGTGGCCCATCACAGAGGCTCATCAAGTAGATTCAGAAGTGAAGCAGGGGCCTGCCCCTGGGTAGGGAGACACAGACTATGTGAACCCAATTTGGGAGGTTTAGACGCCTGTTAGACCTCTACATAGTGAGTCAGGCCCAGCTGATTAAAGGGGTGTTGCTAATGGTGCCGCTAATGGTCAATGAATTTATCATTTCACTTTGGTGAGTGTATTGGTGGTGTGGTGATAAGGGCAAGGACCTAAGGGGAGCCGGGAAGTGAGGTTAATGAGAATGGGGAAGTGAGCAAGTTTGGAAGCAAGGCTTCTTTGTCCTTGCAGGGCATCCCTGCTGAGCTGCTTTTTCACCTGGAATCTCCAACCTTGTCAGAGCAGAGAATAAGCTAATGGCACAGTTCTTTGTTAGAATTATCCCACTTCCAAGGCTTCCCAGCACAGGAAGAGAAGGATGCTGGCCTCACGAAGCCCAGTCCGCTTTGGGGACAAGTTGTAGCTCTGGAACCCTAGGGTGGGAGATTGACTTGCCAAATCCAGACCCATTGACCAATCAGAGGCCTCCAGTGCCGGCCATTGCCCTCGGATTTCCGCCTCATCCCATGTTAACTGCAGATCTGCCTGTGGTCCGGTACTCATTCCATACTTTCCTGCCATGGAATTCCCAGCCCCTGGCCCATCTCCACTTATTGAAATGGAAATGATTCTCATTCTTTACCTCTCAGCTCAAATGTCTCCCAGGAAAGATCCCTGGAGGGGTGCGCTGCCCTCCCCCCCATTCATCCCCCCTCATGGCCCCCTACTTTGCAGAGTACTTTATATTTCCCTGATGTGTTCTAATCCATTATCTTGTAGAGGGTCTGTCTTGTGTATGTCTTATCTCCTTACTAGACGATGCTTCAAGACAGAAGGAACTGTGTCTGATTCCATCTTTTTTTTGTCCTTCAGTTCAGTGACAAGCAGGGCTCTGAACATCTCTAGGACTTCATAAACGTTTGTTGATTGACAGAATGAATGAGTTAATCTGGCCTGATATCACCTTTAGAAAAATCCAGCCCCACCAAGGTCCGTGGTCCCTGATCATTAATCAAATGCCTTTTTAGCCAGATCTCCCAGGTTCTCCGTTTCCTCCAAGAGCCCATCTGCAGCCTGCCGTGTCCTTAGACATCAATCACGATTTAGCCTGTCCTTGTTTACATTTAGGGGGCTGTGGCTCTTCAGTCTACAAGTCCAATTTCCCTTCCTTTCCTTTTCAATATTGAGGAAGATACTGAAAAAAGGGCTGGGGAATTCTTGTTATCCCTCTACCCTTTGACAAACCCTCCATTAGACCTTCGAATCAAACTGGGAGGAAAGAGCGAGAGATAGTGAGGCCCTAATTTGTTCAACTGCTTCTCCAGGAAAGCCTCCCACTGTGTCCCCAAGAGGCCAGGGTCACTTTCTCTTGGCCTCTTCCTGATTCCCATTTCAGAGGTCTGTGCCGGTGAACAGTGACACAGAAAAGAGACCTTCACCCTCAGAAGCTCGTGAACAGGAGGACCTTGTCTTCCAAAAGCTCTTGTCTTCTTTCCCCCGTTGAGTTACAAATTCTAGGGTAACCGGGGGCTCATTAGCCCAGTCTGACAACAGAACTATTCACAGATTTCCTGAGCCTGTGCAGGAATCTCAGCAGTAAATCCTAAGGCAGCCGGCAAGATTAATTGTGTTGCTGAGAAGGGGAAGTAATAATTACAAATATGAAAATGAAAGAGTAAAGATGGGGGACTCTGGTGATGGATGGTTAGGTACTAGGGGCTGCCATCCCTAATGGGTCTGGCCAGGACCATTGTGATAGAAATTGGTGGGGAGCCCAGACCATAATGAAAAATGTGGTGGTTCGGCACATCTGAGCTCCTTCATCAGTCACTGTTGGGAGAAGCCAAATGTGCTCAGTCTGGGCTCAGGTTCCCAGCAAGCAGAGAGGAAAACTGGAGAACCAAGGGAAAAAAATCCGAGCATTGTTTAGGTGCTAGGCTTTAGTTTGCAATTGGAATTTAAAGGCTGAAGGATGGATTCATAGGAGACAAAGAAGGGAGTGAGTTGCCATAACCAGGGTATAAAGATAGAAGAAACCTGATTCCACCTGTCAGACTGTGTCTGTTGGACAGTTCCTTTCTTTCCCAGCTCCATTTCACAATGGATGGCCTGTTCTGTCATATGTTCCCTGCATGAAACGGGGCAAGACACATTGTAGGAATACAGACGCAACACTGGATTTGGAACCAAGGGCTCTGAGGTCAAATCCTATCTCTACTACTCACTCTGAACATGCATGACCTTACCAAACCAATAGCATACATGTGAGGCAAAAATAATATGAAATACATATATATTCACACACATGTAAACACACACGTGTGTAGAGATCTCTCTCTCTCTTTACACACACACACACACACACACACACACACACACACACACAAGTCACTGACCCTTCTAGGCCTCTTTCCTTCCCTATCACATTGTATTAAGCACACACTCCCTTCCATGAGAAGCACCCTAAAGGAGAATGGGTTGCTCTCAGAGGCTCTTCCTTTTCGGGGGTGCTCTAGAGGGGTATGGGTTAGACAGTTTGGTCTCTGAGATCCCTTCTGACCCAGTGACTCTATGTCCACCTCCCAGGGATGCTAACATACACGCAGTCCTATAGGAAAGGAACTGACCATGGCTATCATCAAGGGTCCATACCTCTGTCTGAGGCAGGAAGGGATCTAATTCACCTTTTAGACAGGAAATGAGAATAACAGGGTCCAGGAATTTCAGGAAAATCATCGAACTTCTGCCTTATAATAGGTAACAAAGGAGCAATGAGCTTCTCTAACAAATCTGGCAGAATATATGAAGATGACAAGGTTGTCAACCACCTGCATAAAGATTCAAACAGACTAAGGTAGAGGAGAGAAGACAAATAAAAGGTAAGCAAAATTATCAGCTCATTTAGCAAGGGCAGATCTTGGGGAGCTGGTTCAATAACTTGTTTCTGGATTCCTAAAATCACATAGTCCTCTCTCCTGCAAAGCAGGAGCTATTTGCTTTAATCAAATGTGAATCATATCCCCAAACTCCTTCCATTTAATTCCTAAGATCATAGGAGGAGGTGAGTGGAGGCCAATTCAACAAGCAGTTATCAGGTCCTAATAAGGGCAGGGTTCAGAATTGGATACTTCAGAAGAAAGACCCCAAAAAGGCAGAAAATCCCTAACCTGAAGGTTTCTAATACCTGTCTGGGTTCCTAGCTTCCTACCTGTCAGGGCTTTTGATAATGTCCTAATCCACCCCCACGGATGCCTAGCTCTGCCAGGCCTGGCATCAGCCCGCAATTCCTTATCTGCATAGACATGGCTCGACAGATGGTTTTGCTTCCAATTAATATCTTTATTCAGACACGGTGCAGGGGCCGAGGAGGCAGGCGAAAAATGAAATTGCAACCTCCCTGGTACGCAGCTTCTGTTCTCGAATACTATTAGCTGAAGAGTCAAAGACTGTCTGAGGGAAGGTTTTACCTAGAGTCAATCCCAAAGGATGGCACCTGGGAATACTCTCTATGCGGCAATGACCCGCTTTCTTCAATGCAACCCAAGATCTGGGGCACTTTCACATTGTGAAGCCCTTCAAGGGAATCATCAAAGTTAATTATCCAATTAATATCAAGGCTGGATATACAGTAATCTGTCAAAAGACAAAGGGTTTAGAACTTCTATGCTGATCAGTTTCTTATCTTTTAAATGGAAATGAGGGAATTAGTCACCCTTCCAATTCACTCATTGTGAATATTAATTTGTCTTTTTTCTGGTTGAGTGCCTCCCTAACTTGATGGTTGTAATTAGTGAGGTTGAAGGGGCCCCCACTGCAGTCCCCCCCAGAGGAGCCACTGCGGCTGAATCCAGGCAGCCTGTCTAGGGCAGAGAAAGAACCCGGGGTTAAGGCCTAGGGGAGCGATGACAGGAAGAAATCAGGGCTGGGCAAAGAGGCCGGAAGAGCCATGGGAACACAGTAAGCATTTAATAAGTGCTTGCTGATTCTAATTTGTCTGCAGCAATGATATTTTCTGGCACAGGTCTGACCAGGTCAGTCTCCTGCTCCCGGTGGCCTGGAGGATAACAGAAAAACCATGCTCCGCCTCTAATGCCCTTTACAATCCGGGTCTGACCCATCTTCATCTGCTGATTTTATTTGACTCTTCCTTGGATACTCCAAGCTTGTTCCCTATACAATGGGATTTTTCTTGCCTCCTTGCCTTTGAATAGCAATTCCCATGCCCAGGAAATGTGGGGTGAGGGAGCTGACCAAGACAGCCTGGTGAGTGAAATCCCAGAAGAAAAGGGGCAGAGAACAGAAACAACACAGTGTCCAGATGAGTTTATATGCTGTTGCTCTTTATGAAATGGGAAGTCCTTGATAAAACAGATGGAATTAGAAGTTGCCTGGGCACTGGATGGCAAAGGGATGGTCACGACACCCTGCCGTTCTTTAAAAATCAAGAAACTTGCAACAGGAATCTGCCTCTGTTGTCCAGAGGACTGTAACCTTCAGTGGCAGAGAAGGGAACTAGCTATGGAAGATGAGCCCTGACCCTGAAAGGGAATTGATTCTTACCTCTGGGTGCAAAGGGGCTGGGGGGCATGTTCCCCATGGCCTTCCTTTCTTGTGACAGAGCTATTTTCCTGGGAAGAGTTGCTGTATCCAGTAGGAAGGGAAGCAGTACTAATTAAGGGCTTCCTATATGACAGTTGCTAAACTAATATTATTTCATTTGGAGAGAGTCCAGTGAGTTGAAGTAGGATATGATTCTAAAGAGGGTGAGCTCTGCAAGTGGAGAAAACCAGCCCTGGCCACTGGTTGCTGAACTCCACAGAGAAAGAGACTGGGGATTTGAACCATCTGTCCAGCCAACTCTCCACTAGGCAGACCACCTGAGACCACCAAGAGAAGGAAAAGGACAGGAGCCTGCAGAGCTGGCTGTCCATAAACGGGTTCCTCCAAGGGGTGCTCTCTGTGTGGACACACTCTTCCCCCAGAAACTGCTCATCTTTGTGGAAGAGAGACACCAGGAGGGAAAGTTTGGACCTATTGTTGGTACTTTGCCATCTTGGTAAATGTCTTTGTTTTGAATTAATCAAGTCTACTGGCTAATGTTTAAAGGAAGTGTACAAGTGGGGACCTATGAGTTAAATAGTTTTAGTAGTGTGAGTCCATAAAGGAATCTGAGGTCACTGCTATGCCTCCAGAGGACCCAACCTATAAGTTGGAGGAGTGGTCTCAGAGGGAGAACACCCCTGGAAAGTGTCCCTTCCTCCTCTCTGGCTTCCTTCCAAACCCAGTTCAGCTGTCATCTCCTGCCTAGGTTTCCTGGTCTCCCCATGGTGTGGGTGGTTCTTTGCATTTGCTCTTCTACATTTTGTATATACTTCCCTAAGTGTACCATTGATTTTTCTCCAGAGGAATCTCAGTTCTTTGCTGACCCAGGCTATGGAACTGCTGTCTACATCCTGGGTCCCTACTCCTCAATCCCCATCTGGAAGTATCCCAAGGATACTTGATAAATGGGACTGAAAGTGCTGCCTCCAGTCTGGGTGAGCATGTGAGGGGCACTGGCTCCAGACCCTGGGCAAAGTTCAACTTTGTAGACTTACTGCCCATGAGATGTCTTGGGTGTTAGAGCTATAAGGGAATACCGGCTCTTCCCTGAAGACATCACTCGTCTCTCACCTCGGGGCCTTTGCTGGCTGCTCCACATGCATGGAAACTTTCTCTCCTCACTCTTGATGGGTCAATCAGCTAACGTTTTATTTTCTGGGACCAGCCTACTGGTCCCAAGTGCTGGGAACCACAAACACAATGCACCAAGTCCCTCCTTGAAAGAAGCTTCCATTCTGACAGGGAGACAAGTGCCGGTTGAGGAATATGGGGAGTACATTCAAAGAAAATAAAACCAAATGAACAAAAAAAAAAGGATAGTCTGGGAGGGAGGGACAATCTTAGCCTCTTTCAAGGTGCTGTCCCCTTAGAAAATCTTTCCTGGGGCAGCTAGGTGGTGCAGGGGATAGAGCACAGGCCCTGGAGTCAGGAGTACTTGAGTTCAAATCCAGTCTCAGACACTTACTAATTACCTAGCTGTGTGGACTTGGGCAAGCCACTTAACCCCATTGCCTTAAATAAAGAAAAAAAAAAAGAAAACCTTTCTTGATGATCTACTTTTCTCATTCCTCGTCTGATCAGCAGGAATGGAGTTAATTACATAGACACTGTTTGTCTCTAAAGACTGTAAGCCCACTGAGGGTAGAGGTATCTTTGTGTCCTAGAAAGTATGGGAATTACTTGAGAGAGAGAGGTTCTGGAGATCAGAATGTAGCCGAGACATATTGATCATGTAAGAGGCCCCGACCAGCACCATGGGAGATATAATGAAGCAACATATGCAGAGACAGACACACATATACACATATACCATGCAGTCACACACACCACATACACACCAACACCACACACACACACACACACACACACACACACACACACACACACACACACACACACCCTCCTTGCAGAGCTCTCTGACTAGCAGCAATGTGGTAAGCTTGCTAAGCCCGATGGTTCTGTGCCCAAGGCCGGGATGCAGGCTATCCAATGTGCTCTCCACAGGCAATCAGGTCTGAAAAGCTTGATTTTAAGAATTTACACCAGATGGAAACACAAACCTTACTGGTGAGGGAGGCACTCTGGCTTGGCTACAACCAGCCAGTTTTGTCTCACACACGGGATCCTTGAAGCCGCCATTTCCAAAGCATGGGAAGAGCCACGGGGCCGACCTAAGCATTCTGCTGAGTCTGGGCTCTCCTTCTCCTTCCTTCCATTCCCTCCCGGGATGGTTCCTGGACTGCAGCCTGGGAAGCTGGCCCTGACTGCCCTCAGGAATTTCATTGACCTGCAGTTTCCCTCCTGGCCCAGATGAAGAACACCTCGGGGAGGGCCTGGTCCTGATCTTGGCAGGCATGGACCTTATGTGTACCATGCAGACAGATGGATATACATCTATGTGCAAAATGTATATATGAACACAGGGGAGCCACCCTCTCTGGGTACCTGACAAAACCTCAAACACAGAGAGGAAAACTAGCATTTTTGAGGCACCTGGGTAGCAAGGTGCGCTAGCGAAGAGATGATAGTGAAGGGGATCCCTTTGCTTCAATAGGACACACCACAAACAAGTCTGTCAATATACACCCAGAGAGATATGGAGAGAAATCTAAATATCCATGGCACATACCACATCTATGGACAATCTGTGCCTGACCCACAGCAGAGCTTCCAAGCTCAGATTGGTCTGATCGGTCATAGTCAGACACGCAGTACCTAGACCCCAATAGAGTGATGTCATTTTTGGTCATCTTTGAGAAATGAAAGACAACAACCAACCAACACACGCATATACACAAATATACATCTGTGTGTGTGCATGTGTGCGTGTGTGTGTGTATATATATAGAGAGAATCGAAATATATGTGTGTCTCATTATAACCTTGCTATAGATATGGGTATATGCATACACACATATATATATATGTATATATATATATATATATATATTTATATACATAGTCCTTTATTAAATTGGAAAGATTCTCTTTTCAAAAGAAGACCTCAGGAAAGCTATTCCTCTCCTCCATTTTATAGACTGATGCCAAATTCATTTCCTCAAAAGCCTTCCACCAATCTTTCAGCACATTGTACTTGCCTTTAGAGACAAATTCTAATTTGTACAACATTTATTTGTGAATGTAGCTTATAACTCTTACTAGATTACATTATCCTTGAGGACATATTTATTTATTTTTTTAAGAAAGATTTTATTTATTTAAATTTTACAATTTTCCCCCTACTCTCGCTTCTCCCCCTCACAGAAGGCAGTCTGTTAGTCTTTACATTATTTCCATGCCATACACTGATCTAAGTTGAATGTGATGAGAGAGAAATCATAGAGGATAGATGTATTTATACATGTAGATATGATAAATATATCCTAAAGCACCAATTTTATAGATGGAAAAACTAAAGAATAATATAGATACACAACTAATCAAAGACTTCTGCCTGTTCCTGCTCTCACCAAGACCCGCCCTACCAAGGCATGCATGACCTTTGAAATACAAGTGTTATCGCCTCATAATCTTAGGGATCTTCTGGTCAAACCCCCACATTTTAGAGATGAGTGAACTGTAGCCTAGGGATGTGAAGTGGCTTGCTGCAGAAGCGGAGTAATACATTAAGTAACTGATAAGGAAGAAGAGTCAAAAATTGGAAATTAGGTTCTTGATCCCCAAACCTCATTCACTTTCCACTACGCCACATTTTCATGCTATTTGTTTAATCCCAGGATTAGAACATCGGTTTTTTCTATACTGTGCTATGATCAGGAATTCTGAGTTTTCCATTCAAAATTAGACAGCTATCTAATTGAGAAAGAATATGCCAGATTATCAAAACTTCAATGAGGTAGAATAATGATAAATTCATGGATCTGAAATTTACTCCAGATCAAAACTCCTGTTTTAAGTCATTTCTGCACATATATTATCAATGCAATCAGAAAATCTTTCCCCAAAGACTCTAGAGGCAATGTGGCATAGTGGAGAGTGGTGTAGTGGAGAGAGCTCTGAGCTGACCCTAGACAGTTTGCTTCTGCCACTCCCTCATTCCCTGCCTTTTGGGTCAGGGAGGTCCTCACACTCTCATCCTCTCCAGGCCTTATTTTTGTCCATTGTGAAAATGAGGTTTGCCTTGATGTCCTTAATGTCCCTTCCAGCTCTGCCATTTAGGATGCTGCTTTTGAGGGTTACTACATACTTCAGGGGCTGCAAAAGATAGAAATCTGAGGATTATGGGAAATATCTGAAAATATCTGGGAGAGGCTCTGGGATTAGTACTAGTAGTAGTAGTAGTAGTAGAGAAAAAGGAGTTGTGCTCCATGGTTTTGATACAGATGCTCATCCATTTAATGCATCAATAAGCAGTGACTATCTACACGGACCAGAATTCTACTGGTTCCTGTGGCAATCGAGGTCCTGCTTTGAGTTTAGGTCCATTAACTACAATATGCCAATGATTATCAATGTAGGACAAATTTCTTTCTCATTAATTTTTCAGTGTTCCATTAGAAATGCCGAATAGGAACACACTCTGTACCAATATTCACAGAAAGGTCCATTTTTCTTAAAACAAAAAGCTAACCCAGTGATGCAATCTAATGTCACTAAGGACTTCTCTTATGTCTCAGTTGAGTCTGAGGAAGCCATTCAGGGAAATCAATCTCATAGTCAAACTCATATAATTCAACTGGAGACAGAGACTCTTTCATTCCACTCAGATCTGTCTGCAGTCAAGAGAACTGGAAGGACCAACTGGAAGTGGAAACCAAGGTTTAAAAGGGTTGAGTGACTACAACCTTAGTTACTCAAAGAGCTGAGACATGAACTCTAACCTTCACTCCCCAAATAAGAAGTTAAAAATTCTGAAAAACCACCTTCATTATCTCCTTTTTAAATCTGGGATCCCACATAGCCATAGAGTATTAGAAGTACATTGTGTGTGGGGTGCACTCTGCCCCAGGCCAAGTATCAGCAGTGAATGTGAAACAGTGTCACCTAGGCTTCATGTTCAGGAGGAATATCCTCAACAGTTTACCTATTGTGATAATTTCCCTCCTTCCTTTCCTTCCTGCTTTCCTTCCCTCCTTCACTTCTCTTCTTCCTTCTCTCCTTCCCTCCTTTCTGCCTCCCTTCCCTCTTTCTTCCTCCCTTCCCTTTTTCTTCCTCCTTCCTTCCTTCCTTCCTTCCTTCCTTCCTTCCAAGATGGTGTGGACAGTAATACTCCTGGGTAAACAAGAGATGGCAATCACACTTATTCCCTTCTAAGAAAAAACACTGATATGGAGATAAACTACGTTAAAAAGAGAGAACTCTCTCAGTCTATTTTGATCTGCTGGTTGGGGACACCCAGTCTGGTGACCCATTTTTCAAGAGTCTGGGCTTCTCTATGGGTGTCTATTTATAATAAGGGTATTGGAGGGGAATGGGGGAGGGGAGGTCTCTGGACAAATGCCTATTTAATTTTCTTTTGATTCTTGGTTTGATCACTGCATTATGGGGTGAATCAACTTGACTTCCTTTGTAATAATAGATAATAATTATTATCTTACAGCAATGCCTCCAGCTGCACAATCTCCTTGGGTGTCAAAGCTAACACATGCTAACTTCCAGATGTTGGAATGGGCAAGGGGAATGAGATTAGCCTGTCGTCTTCCCAGCCAGGCTCATGAACCAAAGGATGGGCAAGACAACTTTCCATTGCTGAGTGAGTGTGAACTCTCTTTATGCAAATGGAGGATTCCTGAAGAGTTGGGAGATGGCTTCCCATTCATAAATGCAGCCCAGCTTCCACTGGCCGGGATTCCAGTGTAGAGGTGTCCTCCACCTCCACAGAGTGGGTAGAGCTGAAGGAGCAAGGAGATGCCTGCTGAGATCCTGTGACCTGGTTTGAGCAGACAGGATAGACAGGACTTTGGGAGTTTGACTTCCAAACTCTTCCCAGCTCAAGGCGGGAGAAGCCCAGAAACCTTGCTTCTCCACTGCCTCTTGTGCATATTGGCCCAGATCATGAGTGTGTAGTCCAGCTTAGCTCTGCCACAGACCTGGGCTGAGGAGCAAAGGCTGGGCTTTGGAGACTTTTCCCTTTCCTTTTTCTCTCCTACAATCTGCGTGAGGAGTTGAGAAGTCCATGTTCTCTAGCTGGGGGAGGTGGGGACCAGGCACAGGCCTAGAACAAGTTTAACTGTTATCCATTAGAATCTGTGTCAGAGCATTATTGCTAAGGACTCCTATAGAAGAAATCTCTTATAAATTTGGTGATTACATTACTAAGATAAGAATTCCCCTGGAGATGATATTCTGGTGATCCCTTACTTGTGGGGTTCAGTTTTATTAGCATGTTGACACCAAGGCCCAAAGTTCCCAGAAATGGATTTAAGGGTACAGAGACCCAATGGCTAATGGAAGTTGGGGGAGGGACCCAGCGATGTGGGCATCTGTAATCTGCACTTGGATTAAAAGGAGAGATGCATGGCCAAGATTACTGTGTGTGTGCAAGTGTGTGTGTGTGTGTGTGTGTGTGTGTGTGTGTGTGTGTGTGTGTGTGTGTGTTGGGGGAAAATCCTCCTTGTTCTCCTCCTTTCCAGTGTGTGAGCCTCCACATTGCACCAGTGTTGCTTGAAGACCAGAGGGGGCAGAGTAGGTGACTGAAGAGCCAGGCCTGCCAGGTAAGTGATAGGTACTCAGCTTAATGGGCAATGGTTCCAAGTGCCAGCGACGTTCTTTCTGGACCAGGTGTGAGGAGCCCTCTCCTGCCTGCCAGTCTCCTACCACCCAGGGTTCAGAGGAGGGATCCAATGAGATAATAAATGTAAAATACTATGGAAAACCAAAAAGTATAATTAGAGAAATAATAGCTATTGTTGGCATTTGTTCACAGAATGATTCCAAACCAATTCAAAAGTGAATGGATAGAGCACTTTTCCTAGTAACCCTCTCAGTTCTGGAAGGAATGTGTTAGAACAGGGAAGAGGTTTTTGTTTCTCTCTTCTTACTACAAAGGCTTAGTAAACAAAGATGAATTAAAAGGAAATGAGGCATTCTAGAAAGCACTCTCGACTCATTTGTTAGATGCATCTGTTCTTAGGAAATTAGTGAGAAAATTTTGAGAAGACAAAGTGACTAGGCACTGGCCCCCAAGGCTTGGCACCAACCATTTCTTAACTGTGAGACCCTTGGACAAATTCCTCCATTGCCCTGTGCCTCTATTTCCTCATATGGGTGAAATGGGAATGTTTATGCTCCCTAACAGCACAGCCAGCAGGGAGCTGTCAGGAGGATCCCCACTGACATCCTCCCATAAGTCTGTCTATGGCAGTGAGGTGACACATGGAGGACTTTTCTCCTCTTTTTCCTTGTAATAAGGGGTGACCTGAGGCTTTTCAGGTTCTGCTCAGAGGTCGAAGC